>NW_026571207.1:25781735-26381735 GCF_026225935.1 Boleophthalmus pectinirostris | reverse complement strand
TCTCCACAGATCTGTAATTTGGCCTGATGGTGTTACTTTTTTGTTACCATGGAAATAGATATGTTTAATGCAATACTGTGGAACATACCACGCAAACAGCAACATCTTCATGGACAGGACCAACGGAAGAGTTTCACAGTGCACCTTGAAGTAATTAGCATACTGTATTGTTACTTTAGTATTCCTGCAGAAATAAGGAGAACAGTGTGTGATTAAAAAATACCTCTACATGATTAAAAACTTACTGAAGTAAATAAGACAGTAAACAAGTAATTATGACCCAGCTCAGGTATTGAGCTTTAGCCTTGGCTGTTTTGCTTGTGTGGTCTCAGTCGATTGGACTGGCATCATGTTCTGTCAAGTGAAAACAGTGGGGTTTGTGAGACTAAAGGTTGTGATTTCTCATTGTGCTTTCACCAACACGCCTCTCTCGCCTCTGATAATGCGGCATTGTTTTCCAGTGTTTGATTTTTTTTTACACAGCAGTGCTCTCAAATAATAGGAAACAAAGAGAAACATAGTCACCCTGGTGCAGAGCTTTTTGATTTACTTAGTGGAAAATAACTCTGTTTCAAGCACATAGAAAGTATATTTTTGGATGTGGAAGAGAGAGAGAGCTGGCTATACAGTTCAAACAAGCAATTCAACATATTTTTTTACTTCACAGTGACTAAGATTTGAACTTCATGCTGCTTTGCTTGTCTATAATATAGCTTATGGGTTAATTCTTAGGTCATTCAACAAAAAAGGCCTTCGATTTTCTAAAGGAAATTCATTTATTAACACTAAAAATATTGTCTTTACTGACCTCTGGTGGCCCCACATGGCTGTTGAAGTGCTAAGTTATAGGTTAAACATTTTGTTCTTTTCTGACCATAGTTTAACCCTTTAAACTCAGACCTGTAGTTAAATGTGCTGTCATTGTCCATTAAGTTTCATAATAAGTAGATCATCTTGAACATTATGTTGGAAGTTGGAATATTATGTTTCCTAGACAATTTGAGACACAAAAAACTTAATTCAACCTGGGGAGACTCAGACAGACACAAAGGTAAAGTATTAGTAGTTTTATTGAATGAGTTTTCTTTGCTTTTCAGACCCCGGCGATGAAGGCGTGGCTGATTAGATGTTTAGGAGATGTCTTTCCCGGGTTCTGGACTCTGGTGGTGGTGGTAGAAGTAAGGTAGAGAAGAGAGAAGGGGATGTTCAGAATACGAAGGGGTGTTGGGGAGGAGGTGGGGCATGGCACAAACCGAAGCAGCCGTTCATCCGGGTTTAAATTGGGCAGACTGGGCATTGATTGGACAGGAGGAGGTGCAGCGAGTGGCGGGGAGAAATAATGGGACTGAGGTGATGAAGGCAGTATAGAATATAAACTCTGTGGAAGCGGTGAGGTAGACAGGAGCAAAGTTGGGTCTGCCAGGCTGAATTTACGCTAGCTCCATTTAAGGCAGATTCACTAAGCTGGCCAAAGTCCTTGAGGTTTAAATTCTAGTAAGTTGAACCAGTGATTGTGATGTGGTTGGAAATAGCTTATATTTTTTAATATTAATAACAAAGATGTATGATTTTTATCTTTATAGTGATAAATAACCACCCACAATACCTGTTAACTAATCAGCATCACTTTCTAAATTATCCTGCTAACAAACAAACCACCAAAACCTACCAAAACATAGGCAGATTGATAGAAGTATATATAATAATGTATGTTGTTAGCAGTGTAGCTTTGTCCCATTGGATTTTTCCAAATGTATTTCTGCATTATTTAGTGTTATGTGCACCCAGAGTCTCGGAATGAGCACATTTCCGCCCTGTGCTCTCAGTGTGCGACGTGTGGCAGAACTGACAATAAAGCAGCGGACTTTGAGTTATGGACAATTTGCGAGTTATTCTTTGGGTAACCATGGTGACAGAGGTCTTAGCTCAGAGCCAGACATTAATTCAAAGGTGGGGGTCTTTTTTGTGGCGCTTGTAGGATCACAATTAAGACCAGTCCAGCAGTAACACTTCTTTGTAAAAACATCTCAGGTGTCACTGCACTATTGGACCAGAGTGGCATCTACAGACACTCGATTTGTTTTAATTAGTTAAGTCTAAAGCCAGGCCATGCCATTTAAAGGAAATCTATAATACACCCTTTAGATAATAGGAAAACAGCAAAACACAACTATTAAATGCCTTACTCATTACTCTGCATACTGGAACGGGTTAAAAATATGCAGTATTTAAGCCTGAGTGGGCAGTTTGGCCATACATTCCCACACATTCAGTCTTCTTCTAAAAGACCTATTCTAAATCCCTGTTTAAAGGCAAATATGCCTTGTTACTACACATGTATAGTATTTTTGTATTTATAGACCAGTCAGTTTAAGCCAGGGGTCTCCAACCTGTAGCTCGGGAGCTACCAGTAGCTCTCCATCCCCTTCCAAGTAGCTCACCAAAGGATTTTCATACATATTGCGCTGAATGAATCAAATCTGATGAACTACCATTGTAAATGTAACATTATGATACATACTATACATACATACATACATACATGCATACGTACATACATACATACATACATACATACATACATAACTCCCCATCTAAGCTTTCTTATGCCCAGTTTCCACCATAATAAGTAGCTCTTTGGCATTTTCATTTTGTAAGGGTAGCTCATGGAAGAAAAAGGTTGGAGACTCCTGGTTTAAGCATTATTGCAAAATGCTACAAAAAATATTACTTTAGCCAGCATACCTATCTATGAGTTTCAAGTGCGGTTTCCATTTAACAATTAGCAAAAGTCCTCTAACGCATGAATAGAATCTTCACCATTGTGGCACAGTAGGTAAAATTCTCTGTCAAAGATAGTCCTAACCAATCCTAGCTCAAGACTGAAGGACGGGCCATCCATCCATCCATTCATTTTCGTCTTAGGCATTTTCGTCTTAGTCCCTGCTTAGGCTGGTGCCTAAGCAGGGACTCCCAGACTTCCTTCACCCCAGACACGTCCTCCAGCTCCACCGGGGGAACTCCGAGGCGTTCCCAGGCCAGCCGAGAGACATAGTCCCTCCAGCGTGTCCTGGGTCTTCCCCGGGGCCTCCTCCCGGTGGGACATGTCCGGAAACCTCCCGAGGAAGGCGCCCAGGAGGCATCCAGAACAGATGCTCGAGCCACCTCAACTGACTCCTCTCGACGTGGAGGAGCAGCGGCTCTACTCCGAGCTCCTCCCGTGTGACTGAGCTCCTCACCCTATCTCTAAGGGAGCGCCCAGCCACCCTGCGGAGGAAACCCATTTCGAGCGCTTGTATCCGCGATCTTGTCCTTTCGGTCACTACCCAGAGCTCATGACCATAGGTGAGAGTAGGAACGAAGACTGACCGGTAAATCGAGAGCTTCGCCTTTCGGCTCAGCTCCCGCTTCACCACAACGGTGAAGGACAGGCCAAATATAGAAAATAATCACAAGGGATTAAAACCACATATACCTTTACCTGGCAAAACATGTTCCTTAATACAATCAAAGCAGAATATAGCATCCAGCACAACCAACTTTATTTGTAGATCAAACTCAAAGTCATTACATTTTTGTATTTACTCACAGGTCCACTGTGTAACTTTTTGGTTAGGAGTTCATCACCTGCTTGTTTCTATGGATATGTCATTGCTTTGCTTGGAATGTTCCACAGTATGACATAAAACAGCTCTACTTTACATTTATTCAATTACAAGTGATTTCATAGCTAAAAAAAAAAAATCCCTAGAAAAACAGACATTCTGACCTGATCTGAAAACAGATCTGACCTGTAACTTGGTCTGGTTTAGTCTCCGTGAAGCTACAAAAGTTTAATACCATACTGGGAAACATTCCAGACAAAGCAATAGCATCTCCACAAGGAAGCATTTGACAGACCCTCCACCAGAAAAGTTATACAATGCACCTTTGAGTATTCTGTAGAACCACATTTAATTGATCTGAAAAAAATAAAATAATAATAATAATTAAAAAAAAATCACATTACCATATCACTATAAATAGAAATAAATACAAATACATATAAATTCTGGCTTTTTAACAAATTTTTAATCATGTGATTTATAAAACAGCACCGTCCCCTTTAAAATAAACACATATAATCAGCCCATGCCTTTATTACAGCGCTGCAGGGTGTTGAAACTTCAAGCCTGTAGTCCCATTGTTTCTGTCGGTGATAAAGCAGAAGTTGTAGCCTCAGGAACATTTTTGGCACTTAAATTGCCTTTATTGCATTGTTTGTAGCTGAGTGACTACTACTTTTACAAACTACTGCCTCTTCATTATTATGGTGAAACTGCAGCTCTGCGGATGCCTGTACTTTTCACCAGGACACCCCTAACCCTGAAAACTAATCATCTCTTGTTTGGCTGCAGTTTAAGATGAAGAGCTGTTTGTTAGTGGGCCAGGCAATACATCTTAGTGGACAGGCTATCGCTGCTTTAATCATGTCTGCGTATGTGTGCACTTTTCAAGGCCATTATTTTACTCCTGGGTTTTTCTTTGATGGATTACATACTCATTCCTTTAGAATTTCAAGTCTTTTTGTTTTTGTGTATGGGTTGTGCTAAAGGTCCTATATTACACCAAATTGACTCCTGTGAGCTTAAAGCCACCTGGAGTTGTGTTTTATTTCATTCACACATGTTTGAATAACTCTTTATTATTAGTTTGTCTAAATCTCCAAAGCTCTAAATGCTCTGCTCCACCATATATCATGAAACTGCAGTTTTTAGTTAACAGCTACCTTTTACCTTTTGTTCAGTACAGATTGGCAAATCAGGAGCTGAAATCATCCAAATTATTTTAGTGAAGGTGCATGGCCTTTAAAACACAGTGGGGCACTTCCTGTATTACCACATGACATCACAAGGTGGAGCAGAGTGTTTTCTGTTTGAGAGAACTCGGGCTAAATATGCAGGGTTTGTGTGTTACACATGTGAATGAAACAAAACACAACACCAGGTATGTTTGCAATGAGGCAAAAACATGATCAGAAAGTGATTTAATATGGGCTCTTTAAGAATTGTCAGTTTTGTTTATTTTAATATATAAATGAGCAACATAGATCTGGTCTTACTGACAGTTAAAGTGGCTGACGCAACTCACCTCTTTATCCTGACACCTGAGACTGGTTGTAAATGGGATGTTTCAGAGAGTAGACATTCTGCCCTTGGAGCTCATGTTTTCAGAATCAGGGGAAAAGGGCAAGTTTGACATGAACCAAATTAGCTGGACAGCAACAGAATCACTAAAAGGTGGTTTTAAAAGTTTAGTTCAAATTTCGCTGTTGGTAAACCTGTGACGATAACACATTTTGAAGCAGAATATATTGTTACAGAGATATACTCTGATAAACGATAATACTGAAACTACTTTATGCCTCTGACGCAATAACGATAATGCAAGATAATCCAAGTGAACCATTTTTAAATAGACAGTGTCATTCAAAAGGCCTGAACTGCAACAAATAAATAGCAGAATGAACCAATAATTAGCCATAGAAGTGAGCTATTCAGTCCTCTACAGTTCAAATTGTATTGAATTACAAAAAAATACCAAAATCTCCCCTACTACAAAGAAAATGTTCACATGATAATTATAGAATATTTATTTATTTATTTATTTATTATTTATTTGAGACAGGGACAGCGCACAATTTTCGCATTAACCTTGACAGGAGAGATGCATTGTATATCAGGTTGTAGCATCAGTGCTAATTTCCACCTGTAGTCCCTGGACAGGTTCATTGACTGATTGTATTTAACTGACCATGACTATCAACTGTTCTGGAGACCTGGAGCATGTTTTGGGTTGATGGGGGAAACCGGAGCACCCGGAGGAAACCCATCCAGACACAGGGAGAAACATGCAAACTCCACACAGAAAGGCCCTGGGCAACCTGGGGATCGAACCCAGAACCTTCTTGCTGTGAGGCATGAGTGCTAGCCACTCAGCCACCGTGCCGCCTTTAAATATACTTGCTAAAATTTAGACAATAGGCAGTGTTAGGGTAGGCGTTATGGTTACGACTAGGGTTAGGTTTAAGCTTAGGGTTGTGTTTAGGGTTAGGTCAAGCTTTAGGATTCGGGCTAGGGTCTAAGAGTCGTGGTTGGGATCAACAGTTATTAAGGTTGGTGCAGGGCGCAGCATTTGCGGGGCACAGCGTTTGTATATTTTTGTTGTATCCGTCTGTATTCAAATAGATTAACAATTAAAAGGCCCATATAACGCGATTGTCTGATCTATGCTATAATGTTGTTTTCTCATCACAAACCTGCATGTTTGGCTGGAGTCCTTCTCTCAGACTGAAAACACTCTTTCGCCTTGTGATGTCATGCAGTAATACAGAAAGTGCTCCACTGTGTTTTTAAACTACTGAACTAAAGGTAAAAGGAGCTGTTAACATGAAAAGTAGCACTACATGACATCACAAGATGGAAGAGAGCATTTTGAGTTGTAGCAGTTTAGACAAACTAATATTAGAGGATTACTGAAACAAAACACAACTCCAGGCATGTTCTTGAGGTGATAACAGCATTATAACATTATAAGTTGTTAAAATTGTAAGCAACAATAACAGTCTCTAGAAGTGCTTTTGACTATTCAGTTTTCAGTAAGAACTGAAAACGGGGTTAATTATAGAAAAGCAATAAATACAGTGAACTCAAAACAGTCAAGACAATAATTATTCTTTAGTTATTTACCTGCTTTATCTAATCTGTTTCTTTATCTTCTTCCACAGGATATGGAGGAGTCCTGGAGAAGTCCCTGATCGTGTAAAGGCAGAGGGGTGCAGGTCAAAGGTCACCAGATTGGTCTGGGCATGATTCAGAAGATCCTGGAGGTCCACATTGACAAAGGT
This sequence comes from Boleophthalmus pectinirostris, assembly GCF_026225935.1. Taxonomy (NCBI): domain Eukaryota; kingdom Metazoa; phylum Chordata; class Actinopteri; order Gobiiformes; family Gobiidae; genus Boleophthalmus; species Boleophthalmus pectinirostris. The sequence continues at coordinate 26,374,849 of NW_026571207.1, read as the reverse complement.
ACTTATCTGTTTGTTTTTTATTTAATTTATTGATGTTTTACTTAGTCATATATCCTCGTATAGACTTTGACTAGACTTTATTGCTCCCACAAAAAAGGCATATATTGAATGAACCTGCTCTCCATCTGTTCGTAAGTATGAAGGACAGACAGAAAATCACATTCCACGGAGAGGGTGACCAGGAGCCTGGAGACGTGATCATCTTTTTGGATCAGAATGACCCTCCCGTGGACCAGAGACAAGGAGATGACCTGATCACAAAGATGGACATCAAACTAGTGAAAGCTCTGCACTGATTCAGAAAAACTGTAACAACACTGGACAACAGAACCCTCATCATCATCATCATCATCATCATCAAGTGAAGCTTAGGATGGTCGATGCACTGTGTAATTTTTTCTGATGGATGGTCTGCCAACTCTGTTTCCATGGAAACGTCTTTGCCTAGCTTGGAATTTTCTACAGCATGAAGGTGCATTGTGCAACTTTCCTGATGGAGGGTCCATCACATAATTTTCTCCATGGAGATGTAATTGCTTTGTCTGGAATGTTTCACAGTATGGCATTAAAACTTCCTATCTTCATGGACACCAAACCAGACCAAGTTACAGGTCACATCTGTGGAGAGGCGACCCCACTCACAGTCAGAATGTGTGTTTTTCAAGGTGTTTTTGAGGTATAAAACCATATGTGTAATTGAATCAATATAAAGTAGAGCTGTTTAATGCCATACTGTGGAACATTCTGCACAGAGCAATGACATCTTCATAGGAATCAGCAGGTGACGGACCCTCAACCAAAAAGTTACACAGTGCATCTTTTAACATATCAGTTTCCAAAGAAATAACCAAGTGATGCTACAAGGCCAAGTTACAGGTCAGATCTGTAGAGAGGTGCCTACGCTGACAATGAGAATGCCTGTTTTTATTAAGTATTTTTTTAAGTTTAAGTATTTTTGAGCAATAAAAATACTTATAATTGACTTAGCATCAGATACATATATTTTATGGCATACTGTGGAACAATCACATTAACACACTAATCTAACCTTTGTACAGGTAGCTTTGAGATATTTGACCTAGTGCAGCATGTGAACTACTGAAAAATTAACCTTCACCTCTATTTGAAGTCAAAAAGCCAAAAAAGAACCCAGAAGAAAAAACTCAGGAGATGAAGTAACTGCTGAACTAATAAAAAAATATATTAGAGGATACACACAAAAATATGGAATGAATAAAAGGAATACATCATTAAAAATTTATACAAAAACTTAATTCACCCAAAGATAAATGCACCTTGAACTGCAAAAATTCACCACCAAATATGTCAAAGTGAAAGCAACAAAATAGACTAAACCATTATATTTTTGAAAAATTGATTATACTGCAGACAACCCACAATCAAACATGTCCTGGAAATATTCTGGAGAAAGGAGTCTAACCTGGCACAAAAAGAGTTTTGAATGAATGTTGATCATGATATGCCAAAGGAAGGAAAGACAAAGGTTGGAGGTTGAGACAATGGCACAAGATGGAACCAAATGGAGAAATGTTCAAACCTGATATTTTTAAATAATGTGGAAGTTTGCTTTATTAATCTCTTGTGAGGGAAATTCACTCTTTGTATTTAACCCATTTATCATCAACTAAGCGTTGCTGGGGCAACCTCTTGGAGCAGTGAGCTGCTGCTGTACATGTGAGTGCTAACCACTCAGCCACCGTACAAATGGAGGATCATTTACATATATCTCACACTTTGAATATTCTGACAGTCTTGGTTTTGGTCCAAGGGTTGAGACCCTTTGTGTTTTATTTTTTCCCCTGTGACTTTTGTGGTCTCGAGTGGGCCACACATGGACTGAGTGTAATGGTCCAAACCCAAACGCTTGAACGTTTGGTTTGTGACTGAAATGATCTTACAGGAAGGATCTCTCCCTGCTGCTGGTTTCACAGGTTTTATTAATTTGTCCATGCGGACTTAAACTTGGTAGGTATTTTGTGAGGTTCTCTGTGAACCTTGTATCATCTGAAAACAAGGTCTGAATATGCTGAGGATTCTTTTGTTACTCTCTAAGGCTTTGGTTTTAGGCCTAAACTGGTGTCTGCCAGATTCTAAACATTGGCACACTTTTATGGAGATTGCGTGGTCCCCTTGGTCTGATCTAAATGTGGACCAGATTTAAACACTGGTAAAACATGATTGTCACATGGGTTTTAGAACAAAACTCATGATTCCAAACTAAAACTTCCACAGGTTTAAATGTGTGTTTTTGTTTTTTTTTTTCTTTTACTTTGTTTGTCAGTTCCAGACAGACCTGGTTCAGACCAAGAGACTGACCTGGACTTACTGAATGCAATGTGTTTTGTATTTGATTTTGTCTGAACTGGTCTAAATGTGGGCCAGATTTGGACTGGTTTGACTGATATACTGGTTATTCTAATCTCTTTAACTCTTCCACAGGTTTACATTGTTAATGGTCTGTTCATTTTAACCTTAAACCAGTTTGAAATATGTTGGCATTTCTCTTTGAACATTAGTAAGAGTAACCTTGTGTTAAATTACAATGTTGTGAGTCATTACTGCTATTTTGTATGTTGTTGTTTTGCTGATTCTAACCCTAACTCCTTCAGAAATCTCTTCTTGTTGCAGATCTAAACTGTTTTACTTAAACTTTTAAACTAGTTTTCACAGGTCCCAGAGGCTACTGTTTGTGGTGAGTATCTGCATGCACTTATTAGCATACTAACCTTACAAAAGCACAGGCGGTAGGTCTAATCTGTGTCCCTCTGTGTCCCTCTGTGCCAGACCCCAGCCTGGAAAAATGGAGAGGGTTGCTTTAGTGCAAAACATGCCGCCTTAATCGTGATCACACATGTTTGAGTAACCTTTTATTATTGGCCTGTCTACATCTCCAAAGCTCAATGCTCTGTTCCACCTTGTAACATCATGTAGTGGTGGATTTAGAGTTAACTGCTACTTTTTTATCTTTAGTTTAGTAGAGATTGGCAATTCCAGGGCAGAAAATATTCAAATGATTCTTGTTAAGGGCTTTAAAAACACAGTGAAGTAATCCGTATTACCACTTGACATCACAAGAATTTCTTGTTTGAGAGGAGAACTCAACCTAAACATCACTGGTCTATGTGTGAATGAAATAACAACAACAACAAAAAAACAAAAAAAAAAAAAACTCCAGGTATGTTTTTGATGAGGAAATGGGATTATAGCATATATCAAAAGATGGCCTAATATGGGCCCTTACATGGTACGGGAGTTGGAAGCATTCATTTAAAAAGTCTGCCTTTGTCTTGTTCCAAGAACATTGCTTTTAAACATGCGTGTGTGCCCCTGCGTGCCTTTTGGTTGGCCAGCTGCACCCTGGGTACCAAGAGACACCTAAACCAGTTTTTTACCAACATTAGGTCACAAATTAAAGTTTCAAGTAGTAATTAAGTAAGTAAGTAAGTATATTATTTATATAGCGCTTTTCACATTTTCTGTTCCCAAAGATGCTTTACAGTGTCTAATAAGGAATAGCTTGACACAAAAGTTTACATTTTTATTGATATTAGGAAATACTATCTATGTTCTTATTCTGCGTAGGTAACAGGAGACTTGAAGACAGCGATGAGCTGACAAGCAGGATGTTGGCCTCCAACAGGTAACAGACCATGATAGCCGAAGAGAGCCAAGACCCAGGGGTGCAAGGAGACAGCTTCTTCCCATCCTCATCATACAGGTGCTCACCACAAGGGGCTGCAAGATCACTGTACGTCTTTGTGTCAGTCATGTGTTTGTTTACATTGTTAAACATTTAAGTCTGATTAGCAAACACTCACGGTTGATTTCCATGGCGTAGACTTGTACAAATCCCCAAGTAAAACAAAAAAAAAAGTAGCAAAAGATTCTAAAGCATTTAATTCACATTTATACTGTTGCCTATATAGATGCAGTTATACTTGCTTTAAACTAGCTAATCACACGAGTAATTACACTAGAGCAGGTCTCATTCTGCTCAGAGTCAGTCACTGTCATGAATAGACATTTTAAAACAATATGTAGATATGGCTCCAACTTTATGGCCAACAGTGAAAGCAAAATAAACAAACAAAATTAGACAGTTATAAGAGTTAGATTAATTTTAGATTAGTTTAGTTTAGTTTAGTTTGGTGTAGTCCTCGTGATCGGTTCGGTGATTCTGACATATATATTTATACTCTGCTCATGTTTGTGGCTCCCTCTCTGGTTTTCAGGTCTTTCTCTTTCTACTGGATAGTAATGTTGCTACGTCACTTGATACTCATCCCTGATTGGTTGACGCGGCGTGTCTGACATGAAAAGTTCAGCATTTTCAAATTCTGACACCAACGACCTGGATGCATCTAGAGTGTCGACGCCAGATTTGCGCCACAATGACGCCTGAAGACGTGTGTCCACATAGACTTTACATATAAACTGGACGCCTTGACACTCTGGTCTGAACAGGCCTTTAGACTGAATAACATTTAGTTTCACTCCATTGATGCCTAAATGTCAGTAAGGTCGCCATAATGATTGTCAAATATGGATATATGTGGACCAATATATAGTCTTAGAAGAAGGACTAACAGTAGCTTACTTTTTACTATCGGCTTTAATCTGTGGTTCAAGGGCCCATATTGTGCTATTTTCTAATCTATGTTATAATGTAGTTTCCTCATCACAAACATACCTGGAGTTGTGTTTTGTTGCATTTACACATGTTTAACACACAAACTCTGCAGAGGGTTGTGTAAATTGTAATAGTACTTTTCTGTTTGTGCAAGATACTAAAGATGTGAGAGCTTTTGCCAGCACCATGCCACGCCTCTCTAATTCGATGCATGTCTTTAGTCTACCAAGAATTAGGAATTATCATGTTATTATGTTTTGCTTCATTGATGTACAACAGAAATATTTGACTTCTGATTTACATATTTTCGGTTTTGTTTTCTTTTTTGTCAAGAATAACAGCCTATTGTTGGGTAGTTACACCACAGCAGAGGGATGACCAGTATTTCATAGCATTAAAACATATTTGGTCTTTTTATGATTTTTCTCTTTAAAAAGACAATTACCAGTAATGTTAATACTAGAAATAATTTTGTAATTTAATTTCATTCCCCATATAGTCATTTCTTGGATGTATAGAGACACCCAGAGTCAGAGTAACAGTTGGAGACAGTACGTCAGCCCTCATAACGCTGTATTGTTTTGGCATGTATGTGAAGAGCGTGACCAGACAGTGGCAGATCCAGGAGGAGAGGACCACTATCTGAGGTCGATCTGAACAAATGGTTTAAGATTAAGAACAGCTCAACGTCTGCTCCCGCCCAGGCTCCTGCTCAGGTTACACAAAACTGCTTTTTATATATGAGCAGAAGACACAATATTTCATTTTCCAAGAGCCATCGGAGTAACACTGCAGTTGGGTGAGTCGCCCATGGCAATCAATCAGTCACTGATGTGTTTTGGAGGATTTTCAGAGCACAAAATTAAAGTCATCCAGCTTCAACGACACGATTTTTTACACATTGTTCAGTGTCCGTTGCCTTCTCATGTGCAGCTTGCCTAGCATTTTTCACGTCAGTTGTTTATATATAATCAATGTGTAAGAATATAATAAATCTGTAAATCTTGTTACTGAAGCCTTAAACCTGGGTTCAGTTTACAGTTACCAGGTGTGACGAGCATCTGGGTGCGGCATGACATTGTGCATCCTATCCCCATCTAGTGGTCAAGAACAGAACTGTCTCATCATATATCCTGAACTGACAAAAGCCAGTTTTTGCATAATAAAAAAAAAATACAAAACAGCAATTTGTGGTTAATAGCACTTTGACTTTAGCCAAAGATCTTTATATATACATAACATAAAATGTTACAGACTGACACAAACTCATTTTATCGACTCGCACATGGATAAGGTCAATTGATACTTTGTAGCTGGTGTCATCAACATTTCCTGGGGTTGTGATGCTAACTGTAGACACTGCTCTGTCTGAGCTTATGTTACTCAAGTTAGATGTTAGTCTGAGTTTTATTTTAATACAGTCTGACCAGAAAGAGCTGACTTGATTGGAACTACAAGAGATGAGATGTTTTGCGCTGTTAAACAAGTTTCTCAAACATAAAATTACCATCACAAGCTAGCTAGCATTAGCTAATAGTTTTTCAGTTAGTCACTCTCTCCTTTTTGTTGAAAACCAAATTAAACTAAACAGGATCATCAGCGCTTGTATTGATCACAGGCTTCTGCAAATGTGTTCCATTTTGTTTTGTTTTTTGTTTCTCTTAAAATTTCAGACATTCTTCAAACAGTTTTGACTGTGTTTGCAAATGTGTGCATTGTGTCACCATGGTAACTAACATTCTGTCAATAGAGGTACATGTAGAACACCTCCAGCATGATGTTATTGCAAAGCATCAATTCTAAGTTTGTTTGCTTTAAGAAGACCTTATCACTAGATTCAGTTTACAGTTAACAGGTGTGATGTTGTGCATCCAGACTAAAACATGAGCCATCTAGTGGTTATATCCTACATGAAAAAAACAGTTTTTGCATAATTAGAAAATACAAAACAGAATTTGTGTTTAATTGTTACATTAAATCAGTGTATAACCTTGAAACAGTGAGTCTGAAGAATCCCTCCTGGTGACAATTAAGCCCAGGTACAGTCAACCCTGAGCGTATACGTTAATTTGTTTTTTTGATTATACTGCAGAGCTGCGGAGGTTAGAGTGGTGATCAATGAGGACAGAAAGACGCCCCTGTCCCTGTAAGTGAAGTTTCACACATGACCGACCTGGATACATAATTAATTTGTAGTGAGGTCTCAATTAGTGCAAAACCAGAGCCACTTAGTCTTTACAAGATCACCTGATCGACCTACATATAATTATGAAATCTAATCGAAAAAGATATGTTGTTTTTATTTGTAATGTGGTGAACTGTTTCAGTGGTCATAGCAGTGCTCTGGATCCTATATCATAAATTATCACTAAGTTTAATTTTAGATAGTGTTGTAATTATAGTAGTAGAGGTTATAATAGTAGCAATTCAATAGTAATTCCGTAAATAGTAATTTAATAGCAATAGCATTTTAGTAGATTATTTTATTTTATTTTTGTTATTGTACTTTTTAAGTAGATTTTTAAACCTATATTTGTAATTTATGACCACCCATCTCCTTCTGCTTTGACTTCCTTTGCATGTATCCATTGCACTTTGTAGTTTTATTTGAAATGATGAGTCAATGTTGCTATTCGTGAATACTGTGACTTTTTTGCCTTGTTCATGTTCAAAGAGCTGAATAAATAATGGTGGTAAATCTTCATATACCTTGTACACATACCTCATCAAAACTGGGACTAAAGTAGGATGAAGAGAGCTAGCCAGGTCTACACCAGGACTAAAGTGGATTTACACCAGGACTAAACTATGGCACTAGGATAAGACTGATAGATGTAAAGCCAGTGCAGATGGAGCTGAAATTATAAGTTTCAATTATAATTATAGACCTGTAAATGGACATGGCTAACTCACTAGCCACCATGTTCCAAATAGGAAGTGACCACAGGTGCACTTCCAGCTCCACTGACTCTGGCTCAAATTCACTTAAATTGTAAAAATGTTTCCCCTCATTAACTGCTGCTGTCAGGCTCCTCATTTTTGTCTTAAAGTGTCCATATTAAACCACTTTACATGATCCTGGTGTGTTTTATTTCACTGTTTTGTCTGTAAATCAATTTCTATTCCTAATATGGAACTTAGCTCCAAATTTGCCCCTGTAAATGCCAGCCTCGGTGAGCTTCATTTGACTTGAATGCTATGGGTGATGCCACACGCCATTAGTTCACTGCTTTATACAGTCTGTGGTTATAACAGAAAAACAGTTTCTGCACTATATTAACTACTTTTTCCTCCTGCGGTCAAAGGTGTTTATTTGTACTGATAATTCAATTTGCCAACACTTGAAAAGTACATTCTACTCAATATACAATTCAGTAAGTGATTATAAGTGTGTCAAGTGGATAGGTAGAAAAGCTGATGTTGCAGGTAATTGTTTCATTAGCTACAGTGAAAAGAGGCTCTATGTGGATTACCATAGACGCACTAGACCAATATAACCAGCAATGCTCTTTCTTTTGCATATATTTACATTTATATAGACTGCATTGCAACACAGGTGGGATGTTTATGCTATATAGTGTTTTTGCATGAGAATGTAGGTAAGCAAAGCTTGTTGAAAATGGATGCCCAAGGAACTATAATAGTGTGAGGAGGCGATGAAATTATACAGAGAAAAAAGAAAGAGAAAGCACAGAAGGATATCATTTGTATTTTAAAAAAGCTCCTCAAGTGTGTCCACCTGGGAGTTTGAAAAAAGAAAAAAAGAGCATGAATAAATGAATTTATGCTGCTTGTCAGTTATCAAAACACAATATATTTCCCCAGGACGCTCCTTTGGGAATTGCACTACAGACCCTGTGTTATACCAACACAGCAAAAGTCAGCTACAAATTCAGATATGTGTTCAGAATCGGGAAGTTATTAATATCTGCTTGTTTTTTCCAATAGACAGATCTTGGAAAAATGTTGGCAGTGTCACGGTGGACTAGAGATGAAATTAATTTAGGGGCCGCGTGAACCTCCACATCAATTTTCAGATGGTGTAGTGTGAGATGTGTCATGCATAATACCACAAAGGCTAATCTAATCTGGCACCTCTCGTTCACACCTGCAGACTGTGAAGAAATGCAAACTCTCCCATAGACACAAAGTAAACCATGTGAAAAACTGTATTCATGAGGATGGGGTGACTTCACAATACAACAGATAACAATAACATACACATGGCACACATACAATAGAATAGAATGAATACAGATGTACAAGGACACATCTTGATGTCTGCCTGGGTTTCTTTGTACAATAATCCCACATATTGTATAAGCCTGTAGGAACAAGACATGAAAAAGTGGTGCAAAGTTAAAATAGACTTTTACTATAACAACATTTTTTTCTTTTTACCATGCAAAACATTAAAGGTTCTAAATTACACAAAATTGACTCTTATAAGCTTTGTTTGTTTGTTGTTTTCCTCATCACAAACCTACCCAGAGTTGTGTTTTGTTTCATTCACACATGTTTGAGCATCTCCAAAGCTCAAAATTCTCTGTTCCACTTTGTGATGTCATGAAGAAATAGTTTTCAAGTTAACAGCTACAACTAAATATGCAGGATTTGTATGTTGAACATGTGGGAATGAAACAAAACACAACTCCAGACATGTTTTTGATGAGAAAATACCATGGACAAACTCTTAGTTAGTCTGCTATATGTATAATGGTACATATTATGAATGTCTGTCTGTAGATAACTAAAAGTTGCTATAGGAATGCATTATTTGTGTATTCTGTTTTCTGCTACACTTTATATACATAAATCAAATAATACATTGAGTCTTTAATGTTTGTCCGTTGCTAGAGAATATTATGATTCATTACAATCTGAGATGATTCATCCTTCTACACCACTGTTTTGATAAATACTGTATGTCTAATTCATTAACTCAAATAATAGGATTTTGTCATTTGTTTATTTATAACAAAGCTGTATTATACAGTAGGCTATTACATAAAATAAATTGGATTTGTTAGATGCATGGCTCTCATTTGTATATGGCAGTAAACTGTATTGAATTTTGCAGCTTAAGAAATCCCTGTGCATGCATAACTGTCAAGGAAAACAGCATTAGTGCAGTTAAGTCTTGAAAAGCCACAGTTTTGTTCTTGTTTATTGGAATAAGCCTCGTACATGATGTGTTATCGCCATATTGTTTGTCAATACAGTGAGAGACGCTATGGCAGAGAAGTTGTCTATTCTAACTGAGAAAATTACTTTGGCACAGACTCCAGAACCTCTGCATTTGTTGTGAGAGTCAGATATAATAGAAGTATTGCAGGAATAGTATTATTTAAGAGACAGAAAACTATTCATAATAACCACTACCATAATCCTAAACTTACTATTTGAGTCTTTTAATATAGACTTAATAATCTTCCCACTCCATTTTGAGCTACATTTGTCATTATATGTAAGTATGTAGCACACCTACTATGTGATCTTTTAGCTTATAAATATTGTATACCTGTAACTAGCTTCGCTTTTATTTTTTCAACACTGATACTTCTAACTATTCTGCTTGTACTATACCGCTAACATAGAAAACTGCCTTTCCTATAAAGCTAACCAAGTAAAATATTTTGCAAATCACTAAATGTAGTTCATTTTCACCACTGTAGAGGAACATTGCGTTTTAGTGTCACTTAGCAGTAATTGGCTGTTTCGCTCAAAATTCTGTTTCTGGTCATTACAATTTGCAAAACTGCACTTTTTTGTTACTGCTTTTCAGCTGTGTTGCCCTCCCAGACCAGATCCTTGCGTTTGGCCCATTGAACTTCCATTTTGCCACCGGGCTTTCCTCCAGTACGGTGACTAAATCAACTGGTGCATAGTAATTGGTGTTGTCTTGTTCCCTATGGCAGACAGACAGCCGTTTATTAGCATGTGGGTGGGAGTCTCTGTCAGACCACCTGAATCTGCTCCTGCATTGCTATACAGAGCTAGCACAGCAGTCTATGAAAAAACTGTTGATAAAGATGTACTATGTGGATTTGAATACTTATGTCATCACCTCACTGGCTCTTAAAATACAAATTTTCACATCATAAATCTCTCAGCATTTGTGCCTTTTGCCAAGAGCATCAAGATCTCATGTTTCAGTTGCTTCCAGATTTTTCTTTCGTTGCAGGTTAGGTTATAGGAGCAGGTGTTAGTAATATTTAGTATTCAAATTTAAGCTTCTTCTTCTTTTCTTTTTTTAAGCAGAAATTATTAATCTTGTGATGGACAGAAAAAATATGCAAGAAAGGGAAGCTGCTTTTGAACAATACCTCATTGTAATTCAGTATAGACTCTTCAAAGAAATCCCTGTTAGAAGTGGGGTTTATAATATTATTACAATCATTAATTCTTGATATTGTGCATGGTTAGAGTCCCAATCAAGAAATACACCGCATTATGATCCAATTATATGCCAGTGAAAATCCTCATTTGTCCTTCTAGATGGCAGAGTTGTTTATTTTTGCATTCTGTCATAGTTTAATAATGCAATAATGTAAACCTATAGTCTATATCTAATCAATGTTATCCACTTGAGCTCAGTGTTAAATGATTTGCTGCAGATGGCCAAGACGGACAAGCATAAACCAGGAAGTGAGAGAGTAATCGAGTTTGAAAGCAGTCCCACAAAATTCAAGTGTCAAATTATTTAAAAGTTCCATCTATGGGCTAAAAAGAAAATACTTATACAAAAAATGCATGAAAGTGATGAATCTCATCAAAACAAAAAGTGATTAAAACAAGGTGCCATTGTCTTGCATAAATATCTGGCAAAGACTCAAAATCTGAAGTAATAGTAGTGAATTTTATCCTAAACACATTTGTGGGCTGTGCTATAGATTTCTAAAGGGTCCATATTATGCCATTTTTTGGTTTATGTTTTAATGTTTCTGCTAAAATGTAAATGTAAAACTTTAAAAGCACTTTACTGTTGTGGAGGAAATACTGCTGTAAGAATTTGACACAATTTTTCATTACACCTAAAATCAAGAGTAGGCAGACCTCCACCCTGCAGGAGTGCTGGAGGTTGTGTGGAGAAATGGATTCTGATCACAAACACGTGTTTTAGAGTTGCCTGAAAATTATGGTATATTGGGAACAATTAAACACAACCTAAACTAGTATTCTGGGTTATGGAATTCCAAACACTTGTCTGGTGATGTATCTGGGAAATATATCAGAGGAAGGATGATATGTATCTGACAAAAAATGTTCTAGATGCATTTAAAAAGGAATCACAAAGTCCTAGGTGCAACCAGATCCACCAGAACAACAAGACTGGATCAGGATTGTGGAGAGTATTTCACTAATGGAAAGAAAAACATATAATCTTAAACTGAAAGGGTATAAATACGATGAACAATGGGAAAAGTGGAATGCATTCATAAATGATACCAATAAAATAACATCAAACTGTCATTACCAAATGCATGTTTAAATAAGAACCTGTAACTCCAGACCTTTGTTACATCATTTTGATCTATATGGTTTCTTGTATGTTCTCTAAAAATCAATAAAAACAAAGTTACAAAAAAAAAGAAAAGCACTTCATTACACCACAAGGTAGAACTGAGTATTTTGAGCTTTAGGGATATAGACAGACATAAAAGAATACATGTGTGAAGGAAACAAAACAACCCTAGGTACTGTATGTTTTGATCATGAGGAAACAGTGTTCTAACATGGCTTAAAGAATCAATTTATCATAAAAAGAAGAAATATATGGTCATAGGTTGAATATCAACCTCAACACCAGGGAGTCGATACTGGATCTTTTTAAAATGTGATTCTATGTTTTGTCTGGCTTTATTTTTCTCATCTTCAAAGTGAAAAATGAGGAGGTGAGATAAAGTGGACATGTAAAGATGGTCTTGTCCGGGGCTTTTCCGACATAATCAAACAAAAGAGCGTGTTTATTTATAACAGTCCACTTGTTTATTTGACAGAATATGTCATTGTGTGATTCTCATAACTGGACAGTGCAGGTTTGAACTAACATGATATGAGATACATAACATACATATTGCACACTGAAGGTTGAAGGTGTCAGAGAAGCCCCTCCCTCCCTTCCCCTCCCCCCCCTTTCTCTTTCCCCCTTTTGCTGTCCCCTGTGAGTTTAAATGAGATGCCAGGTGAAGACGATAACTGCTCCTGACAATGCACTCATCTGAATTTCAACTAGCGAGGGACAGCAGCGGCTCCAGGGAGAGAGAGGGTTAACGCAGGAAGGGCAAACCACGGGTCAGTGAAGGTAGAAAAAAAGCCAAACAGCATGATGAATTTACATAGTCTGGCTATTTTGAGAGATAGACGGATGATTAGTCATGCGCTCACAACCTGCAAACATTTATCATGCTACAACATTCATATTGTCTATACTGTACATGTGCATTATGTAAATCCTTGTTTTTCAACCAGTAGTGTGCCTTGAGGCGTTGCCAGGTGTGCCTTGAAAAAATCCCCAATTCATCTTAACTGTTCATACTATGCAACTTTTCCAGTGTGATGGTGTGATGTAATTACTTTGCCTGAAATCTTAGTTACAAAGTATAGAATTAAATGTATATTTTTTTTAATGTATTAAAAGCATACATTCTTACTGTGAGGAGACTAAATTGGCCTGGTGGTTTCATAGGTTAAAGCCATGCTGTGGACTCTAGACATAACATAACGACAAGCAGATGATTGACTCTCAACCAGAAAAGCTCCACAATGCAAATAAAATAAAATAAATAAATAAAAATGTTTGGGGTGCCCTAAGGCAACTTCTGAACCTGAAAAGAAACCATCTTCTTCAATTGAAAAAGGTGACTCCACAAGCAAAGATTACACTTATTTTGGTAAATGAACCCAGAACCACCGTGCTATGGTGCAGGAATGCCAACCTCTCAGCCATTAAACTGCCCACGGTGAGGCTATTCTTAGATATGAGCACCTTGAGTTAAATGGAGATGACTGAAACAATTAGTCAGTGGAAGTCAGTAAACATCCAAAAGATACATGGTCCACTCTCAGTCGCTTATTTCAGCTTGTTTCTGTACTTACACCCTTGACCTGGCCTCTTCCCTGGGGTTATGGCATTGTAGCTAAACCTGCAGCGATATCCCTGGAGGTCCTGTGGTGGGACTGATGGATTCACACTTGCACTGTTCGATAAAAACAGATGGGAGCTGAGAAGCAGGAGACACAACAGTGCACTTGGTCGGCAAAAGGGCGAGAAAAAGACTTCAGGGACCTAGAGACACGAGATAGAAGGAAAATGGCCAGTTTGGAACACAAGTGGTGACGATGTGTGGCACTATCTTTCCTATCGTTCCCATTTGAAACCGCAGACTTGAAACTGCAAGAGTAACTACTTTTTTATCACTTTCTTTTCTTTATTTATATAACACTTTTCACAGACATATGTCACAAAGATGCTTTTATTGTAGACTTCAGCGTCCCAATCTGTATGTTTGTGGACGAGCACTCTAACCACTGAGCCACAATAAACACAATAAAAGCAGCCAAATTAACTTTTTACAGCTTTTAACCATGTTATAGTTGTTTCCCCTCATTGATTATTTAACATACACAGACTGAAAAGGTGTAGGCTGAAGCTTAAGCTTATTATGCCTACCCTTTATTCCTTTGTCAGAGTGTCATCTTAACACCAGTTCATCTTCATAAATACAGCAAGAGGAAACAAACAAATTAGTAACAGTACAACAAAGTACTACAGCACAAACTAAGTGTCATAATTCATGTATCTGTCCAGAGTTAAACATTTAAACTTCTTTATAAAGTGAAAGAGAGTGGGACACAATTTTAGGTTTTCTGTACAGTTGTTCCACAGCTCCACCCCTTTAACAGATTTACAAAATTTCATAATGTTTGTTCTAATTTTCTTTTTGTTAAACATGACTGTGCCTCTGAGCTCATATTGGCTCTTTCGGATTTTGAACTTGTTCTGTAAAGATTTTGACAGGAGATTGTTGTTTACTTTGAACATGATTTTCAGAGTATAAAGGTCGACTAAATCATAAAATTTCAGAGTTTGAAGGTTTATAAATAACACATTGGTTGATTCGTTATAAGCTGATAATTTTATTGCTCTTATTACCTTTTTTGCAAGGTAAAGACTGGACTTGTATTAGTCTTATATGTATTGCCTCAAATCTCAATACCATAGGTTATGTAGGGCATTACCAGCGAGTTGTATATAATAAAAAGACTGTTTTTATCTAGGATATATCTATATTTGTATATAACTGTGATCACTTTGGATAATTTATTTCTAATTTTATTTGTGTGATTTCCAGTTTAAATTATGGTCTATAGTTACTCCTAAAAATGAATTTTCAAAGATTCTTTCTAGTGGTGTATTATTGAGCATAATTTGTACATGATTTTGTACTTTTCATTTTGCAAATATCATACATTTATTTTTTTCTATGTTTAGCAGCAATTTATTAATATCAAACCAGACTTTACTTTTATGCAGCTCCTTCTCCACCATTTGAAAAAGTTGTCTTTGGTCTTCACCTGAGCAGTAGAGGGTGATATCATCTGCGAAGAGGACATAATTGAACAATTATTTACACACTTGAAGTTGCATTTTTGTTTTTTAGTACGCCATTTTAGATCAATATTCTAATCTAATGCAATATTTAAAATGTCCATATTCTAAAATAATGACCCATGGTGCTTTTACTATAAACTAAAATGAAATTATATAGAGCTATCTAACTATATAGCAGGCACAAGCGTAATATGTCTTCTTAAATGTCTTACTGTCGAACATCACAGTCAAAGCAGAACATCCCCATGTGAAGAAGCAGATGGCGGAACCCCCGACTTTCATATTCACAGGCTTCACTGATTGATCAATTGAAAAATGGCTAGATTGATTGATTAGCAAAACAATTATCAGTTGCAGCCCTGCATGCCTGGTATCAACAAGAACCTTAAGTACTCAAGTAATTATATTGTGTATTTGTTTCCCATATGGTTATTATTATTAGTAGTAACTCTTCAGGATTACAGTGCCTGTGTGTATGTGTGTGTGTACATAAAACAAACAATAATTTCAGTAATGTGGCTTGAACCTAATTATTTTAAAGTGTTATAATCAATGTTGAACCTTATTAGTAGTGCAGGGTGGAGCATGGGCATGGAGAGCCAGCATGTATATTTTATGACGCCAAGGAAAAAAAACTCTTGTTGTCATCTCATAAATACAAAATGAATCTTTATTAGAGAGCACAAAGCAGTGTTGGGAAATAAAATGAAATCTCTCATCGCATCAGTAAGATAAATGCAATCATGCAAAACAAAGAGAAAATACACAATGGGCTTTTGTTCAAGAGGCTTTTATTGTACCATTGTAAGTTTGCACAGCGCATTTTATTCTAATAATCCCTGAGGCAAAGTACATGACGTTATTACTCATGTACACAATCCTATCAGCCATAATTTGACATATTACTCTCTAGGTAATAGTGGCTTTACTTTGACATGTGAGATTGATTGACTGACTTTATATTGTTGACGTTAATTGGCACCAAAGCACCCCCCGATGTGCAGGAAATCGCTCCAAAGCTGCTGGGAGTAGTGAAAGCCCCCCATTTCAAACAGGTGAGAGGAGAAAATATTGAATTTCCAATATGTTGGGTTGGCCTCTTGGTGAGTCTCAAAATACTGTGTCCATAGAGACCATCTTTCAGTCTGTCAGATCTAATAACAGCAGAGAGGTGGAAGGCCAGGCCGTGCTGCATACTAACCACTTATTTTCACTTCACATTCACACAGATTACTCTAATGGATTGTAAATTGGTGGTATTTTTATATAAACACAAAAATACAGTTTCCCCTTTGGACAAATGTGTTTAATATTAATTCAAAACTCTATGATTGAAGTCTGAGATTGAGTTTGTGTATTATAAAAACTAAGCAAATGTGCTTGGCCATCAACACTTAAAATAGGCCAGATTGTTCAGCTTTGAGCGGAGTTGTTCATAGTAATTAACAGTACTGTTTTACTTTAATTGAAGGTGCTGTAACTTTTCTGGTTGATGATAAGGCACATGCTTGTCCATGGAAATCTTATTGACACTCTGCAGCTGATATCATCTACATTGGGGGTGTGATGCTAACTGTAGGCATGCTCTGTCTGAATCTCTGTTGTCAAATTAAACTTTAATCTGAGCTTTACTTTAACACAATCTGACCCTAAAGAAGTGATTTAGATGGAAGTACAACAGGTGATGATTTGTGTGCATAAACACGTCTTGAACACAGTCAACACACATGCTCTAGCTCGCATTAGCCAACAGTTTTCAGTTACTCTCTCCTTTTTGTTGAAAATCAAAATCATCTAAACAGGACCATGGATGCTAGTATTGATCACAGGCTCCTGAAAATGTGTTGTTTTAATCAATTTTGTACTTTTTCTTGTTTTGTTTTATTTTATTTTATTTTATTTTTCAGCCTTAAAAAACACTCACAGCGTGATGCCACTGCAATTGCTTTCCTTAGAATGTTCCACACTATGTCAGAAAATGTATTTGTCACCACAGAGACAAGTAGGTGACACAATCAGGTCATGTTATAGGTCAGGTCTGTGGTGAGGGGACCCCGTTCACAGAAAGAATACACTGTATGTTTTTCAAAGTAAACTTCTGTGTCATTGTTTTTATTCAGCCATTCTTGATGAAACCTTGTGCTATTACTGGCACTCTTACCCCAGTTTGATAATCACTGTTTTAGTTGGATAACAACACGACACTGTCAAAGTCGTAAGGAATAATTTTCAGAACGTTTTAACTCCAGTGGTTTTTGAGATCAGTGGAGCAAGTCTTCCTCAAATGAATCCTTAACGACAACTGTAAGGCAGGAACGGGTACAGAAAATTTAAATTAGTTTTATGAATAAAATATCATCCTATTTTACAGTACAATGATTTATGAAGGATTTTTTATTTATTTTTTTTTTTTCAATTTCCAGAGTGAAACTATATGGTACTTATGATTCACAAGTAGTTCAACCTAGTACTGAAACTACAAAATGACTTGCCTTATAGCTACAGGGCACAGGTGTCTAATGGGGGAGGTATTAAATAGTGCATCAGTGCTTCTGTGAGTGTCATCTTCAAAAGGACCACATCAGCTAATCTCATCCACAGGCAGGACCAAAGCTTCATGATAAAAAACATTTAAGAGGCTCTCCCCAGATCTCCTCCAATTTATATTTCTCATACAGGAATAAATAATTTTGTAAGGCTCTATGGCTTTTGCGTGTGAGCAGGAATTGTACAAAGAGGATCTCTCCTTTTTAACAGAGGACCAGTCAAAATTCAGACAGACGCCCTTCTCCCAAGACTATACTAAGATCTAGGCAAATGACAAGAGTACAAAAAAGCAATTTAAATAATGAAGCAGAAGATGAAAAGCAATTTGAAGTAATTCAGAATAAATAAAATATGTGACATCAGTACTAATACACGGTACAACAGTTGTGTAAATATGTTGTGTAAATATTTAAAATAAAGAAAGAGAAGTGAAATGGGAATAATTTAGTGTGATGGTATGAGCATAAACATGAATTATACAGTATTACATTATTATAGGGTACTTAAGTGTGCCCTGTAACGAAGCCCAATGGAACAAGGGTCTGTCTCCATGGGGATGTTGCTTTGCCTGAAATGTTTAGCAGTATTATTGCTTACCACACCTGCATTTTCTTCAAACATGAATATTTCATGTGTGCAGTTCATGCAGCAGCATTGTACTCAAGCCGTCATTGTCAAAATAGGAGTGCCCTGACATCTGTGCTTATACAATACAGAGTCCCCATAGAGAAAGCCCTAAATTATCCATTTATTTCAGGGATGTTCAACCAGCTTTCAATATGAAACAACATGCACTTTATTCCCATTATTAAGACACTTGGTAATTTAACTCTATAAATTCACATAATAGACCAAATTGCTTGCATGTCCCATTTTACTCATTGTAGAAACACCATTTGTACAGTTTATTTGTCTCTAGAGCATGTTCAGAATAATCCATTTTAATAGCTGTGGTCTCTACAGCAGATATTTCCCCAAGTGGTTTCTTTGCTGTATGAGTTTCAAACCCTCTCTGGGCCTCTACTTCTAAAAAGACACTTTAATGTGGTTGTGGTTAACAGTCGGAGGTGCTCCCAGTCCCCAACAGAAGGCACAAGTCATGGCTTTCGATCATAAACACTGCAGCTTTTAATTAGACCTTTGTGTGTTACCAAGTCCTCAGCGGCCAAACATGTCACATGTGCAAAGATGTGAACTGTAGAAGAAAGAAAACTTTGGAGAACTAGTAACGAAAGAATGTACGTGTGGGTTACTCGTGGGCAATGACATATATAAGAAAAATCATGACTCAATGGTCACGTTTACATGATGTTTTTTAATTCTTAATTAATTATTCAGAATTAAGTAGTTCAGAGCAAAATTATTCTCCTTCGAGTTCAAAATTAAGATTTACATGGAAAAGACGTTAAATCAGCTTGATTTAATTCCGCTCAACATCTTGGGTCCGGAAGGGTTCTGACTGAACAGGGACATGAATATATTTACGTCGACCGAAAGAAAACACACACTTCAGCTGCTACCGGCTTTTTTGGCATCACGGTTTGTCATTACGCATGGGGATGTGTACCGCTGTTCCCCCGCCCATACAAATTGGGGAACAGCAGTCAAACCCAGACTCCTGAACCAGCGGGAAGCAGCTCCGGTTCAGGTCGGGCCCAGATGAGCTGGAGCAGGGAGTGGTGTTAGGTGCTTCAGCCTGAGAAGTGCTGGATGGAACAATATATAACCAAACAAATGGGATTCATGCTTATTTCTGGATGTTTTGCACCACCTCGGTACCAGACGCAGTCCTCAAGCACGGAGTACAGGAGCAGCCCGCCCAGCCCTGTAGTACACAGCACATTCTCACTTTTGCTGCATGGATCCTGTGCGCAGACGAACCTCTTGGACCCAGTCCATTGCGCACTGATCTTGCTCACCCCCGTCTCGAACCAGCACGTGAAGGATGGAGCCTCCGGACTTATTTCACAACACCAATGCACTCGGAGGATGGCACAAGACCAAGGAGGGGCTGCGTTTTAAGGTGCTTGTGCTCAAGGCTGTGCAGTGAGTTGTGTACAAAGTTCTTGGCTACATGCTGCTGTTTTATAAGTTCAAGATGACAACTTAGGATGAGGACGGCTCGCATGTTTATGGGGAACATTGGTATGTTTCGCAATTACATAGGCACTGGGAAACAGAGGTATGGTGAATGCGGGGCTGACCCCAACACAAACATAAAACAAACTTTTTTCACCATCTCGCAGTGTGTCATCGCGTCAGAAGGACAACCCAACACACATGCACTAAACGACCAAAATTATTTTTTTAAGAGTAATAAATTTGGATTATGGAATAAATTAATTCGGCTTTAAAATTGGAATAAACCACCCACTTAAGTTTAAGCTTAAGTTAAACACTTAAGTTTAATTCCGAATAATCATTAGGAATAAAGTGTTAAATAATTTTTAAACGGAATTAAAGCTCTCATGTAAATGGGGCAATTATGTCCTCAAATTAAAAGTTATCTCTCTTCAGAACATGACCGTACTTTATTCCCTTTGTGTATTATTTTAAAACTATTCTTCAGCACAAGAGGAAATTTAAACAGATAAATAACAGAAAGGTGGATTTGGGAATCTAGAAAAGACCTTTTCGTGATGCTTGACTGTGTCCCCACACCTGGCAGCTCTTGTGAATCTGAAACAGGTAATGCGTGTGGGTGTAGGTTGTTTTGATGTTTTATCACAACAGTTTAAATTGCACAGTTTAAAACAGAGCTGGAAGGCAGGTCATGATCAGCATTTTAACTGTCACATTGCAGATGTTAATCCTAATGTTAATGATGTTGTAAATAAATCAAATGGATGTTGATATGGAATATGTCCATTGCAAATGTATTGCATAAACACATTCTCTTCTACTAAACAAGCAACATTTCAGGCAAAGTAGTTGGTGGACCCCCCCAACCAAAAAAGTTCAAAATATTTAGCCTGTATTAAAAGGCATTTAGTTTGTAGCGCGTCATCATAGAGAAGAAGGGGACAAAATGACAACATAACATCACCCATAGTGCTCAGCTCCAGTCAAATGAAGCTTAAGAGGCATGCAGTTATTGGACAGAATTTGGGGCCGAGGTCCATATTAGAAATACAAATTTATTTACAGAAAATAAACATACTTGTAGAGCGGGTTAATACAAACATTTTAAGACCAAAATGACAAGGCCCTCTGCAGCAGTTACAGAGAGAGGTTATTTTTAACTCACTGCATCCAACAGATCAGTGTGTGGATGCAAAACAACTTTCTCCAGCTAAACTCTGACAAGACTGAAGTCATAGTGTTTGGTCCACAGAAACAAAGGGACAGTGTCAGCAGTCACCTCCAGTCTCTCTCTCTAAAACCTTCAAATCAGGCAAGAAGTCTAGGGGTAATAATGGATTCAGACTTAAACTTTAACAGCCACATCAAATCAATAACATCTGCAGCCTTTTACCATCTAAAAAAAACATAGCAAAAATCAAAGGTTTACTGTCTAAAGCAGACTTGGAGAAACTTATCCATGCGTTTGTCTAATGGTCTGCTGCAGAACATCCAGAACGCTGCAGCTCGGGTCCTTACTCGAACTAGGAAGTACGAGCACATGCGTCCTGTGCTCAGGTCTCTGCACTGGCTTCCTGTGCCTCAGAGAATAGACTTTAAAGCAGCTCTGCTTGTACAAGTCTCTCCATGGCCGAGCACCAAAGTCCATCTGTGACATGTTAGTGTCATATGAACCATCTCGCACTCTGAGGAGCTCAGGGACCGACCTCCTGCTGCTGGTGCCCAGAGTCAGAACTAAACAAGGGGAGTCAGCGTTTCAGGTTCATGCAGCTAAAACCTGGAACAGTCTTCCTGAACATGTGAGACAGACTCTTCTGTGACGCTGTTTAAATCCAGGCTCAAAACATTTCTGTGCATATAACTGAAAAGTTTTAAATCCGCACTCTTCTCTCCAATTTATGTCTCTCTTTTTTAATTTTAATCTTCATGATTATTTATGTTTTGATTAGTTTTTTATTATGATTTTAATGTATTTCTTATTCTGTAAAGCACTTTGAATTACTTTGTGTACGAATTGTGCTATACAAATAAACTTGCCTTGCCTTGCCTTTAATGTAAAGTTGATGGAGCCGGAAGCGCCCCCATGCTCACTTCCTATTTGGAACATGGTGTCTAGAGGGGTAGCTATGTGCATTTATATATACAGTTGATGAGTGACATGAATTTGGAAGGCCAATATAAAGTTAAAAATAATAACAATACGCCCAAACTCATTATCTGAGACATCTAAGTGTGTCAAACAGAAAATTGTGTGAGAACGAAACTGGCCTGAAGCCTATTTATTGCTGTGTGATCAATAGGTGCAACGTTGGTGGAAGGCAACAATGATTTGCTGCTGTGGCCGACTGCAGCAAGAGTCACAAATAACAGAGGAAGTGCCTTAAGCCACACTGCAGGTTCCCCACTGCATGGGCTCAATACAAGTCTATGGGAAATCTACTGCTGGGATCCTTGTATTGGTTTTCTAACAGCGTCACCAGCCCGAACTGCTGTAGTGAAAGAGAGACTCGGTTTTGTGAAGTAAAAGTAGAGATACAGGAGGAAGACATGCGCAACGTAGACAAGCAGAAGTATCACATGAAAAAATCTACTTAAAGTTGCAATGTGTAACTTTCGTGGTGTAAGGTCTGGTCAACCAACTGCTTGTTTCCATGGAGATGTTTTTGTTTTGCCTGGAATTTCCTACACCACGGCATTAAACAGGACGCGACAAGGCCAAGTTACAGGTAAGATCTATGTGATGGCGACTATACACTGACAATGAGAATGCATGTTTTTAAGGTATTTTTGAGCAGTAAAAATACCTCTAATTCACTTGATGTAAGATAGAAAAGTTTAATGCTATACTGTGGAGCATTTCAGGCAAGGCAGTAACCTCTCCATAGGTGGTGAACTCTCTACCGACCTGTTTTATTTGTATAATTTTTTTATTAATTTATGAAAAGTGTTTTGGATAGATTTTGAGAACTAATCAGTTTACATTTTTATTTTTATTTGTGCAAACTATGAACATGTTAAAAAAAAAGAAACTCCTCATCCATTTCAGCAAGTCTCAAACTAGATAAAAATACTTAAATTTTCAGTCCAGTTCATAAATGTAGTGGAAAGTAAAAAGTATCCACTGTAAAATCTACTTAAATAAAGCACAGGTAGCTAAAATTTTGACTCCATTTTCCACCACTGCCAATGTGTTTTTGACAGCTGTGGTGAAGGCGGTGTGCAGAGGGTGGAGGAGACCCTGCATAACTCAAAGTGGCTCCTCCCGGACACGGCAGCCTTCACAGCCGTTTAAGGTAGATTTATGTCTGCCGCTCTCATGGCGCCCTGTGACATTTCCATTTGCAACATGACGGCCAATCACAAAGCTCGGTGTTGGATGAGGCGTTTGCGTACCAAATAAGGAGAAGTCAGAAGGATGAAAAACGACTTATAGTGAAATATAGCGGCATAGGTTGATTGGTTCCTACAAAGCTTTGGTCCAGGAGTTTCTTATACTGTTTTCCAACCACATTCACTACTCCTACTACTTTATGTTCATTGAATGTTCCATAGAAAAAAAAAGAAAATTTAATTCGATCCACTTTTAATCTTCTTTTCTGTCTGTAATAAAACTTCTTGTATTTCTGCTCTTATACATTCTTAAAAAAACATCAGAATTCACATTTATATTTTAAACTGTAAATCGTATTCTGTCTATGTCCGTTCAGTATTTTTGGCTCCTTTGTGGGTCCGAATCTTTTGGATCCATTCACTTCAAAGAGCTGGCAGGAGACTGTTTGTTTATGTGACAGAAGCCAATGTAAGAACTCATTTGATGTACAAACTAATCACAGAGATAAATGACCAGGGTAAAGATTTGTTTAAAATGGGGCAAACTGAGAGTGGGAATGTGTTTACCCTTTAAAATTATGCATCAACTAAATAAAACATTGCACTACTACACTACAAATAGTTTTTATGATGACAAATATGTTTTTTTATGCACAAATGTTGCCTAATCTGCATCTGTGCTTCTTGTGTTGGTTCAGTGCTGAGCTGATTTATTTGCTACTTTTTATTGGAACTGTTCACTTTTGCGGCAGTCCTAGAACAAATAAGAACAAGAAAAAAATAATTTTGTTGAAAGGGGAAATCAGGCATGAGTCCACCAGGAATTTGAGTACCTGGGTATCAGAATGTACAGCTTGACTAAACAAAACATGGACGAATAGTTTGTATAGGAAGCATCATTATCCCCTTCACTGTCAAGTGGAAGAGTGCTCAGATAGGTCAAGGTGACAGAATTCATCTCAGCACTGTATAGGACGAAATGACTATAGAATATGTCTCTAGAGAGTTCTGCAGTGCACATACACACTGCACACACACATTACATACCAACAGGGTGAAATGAGCAGGCTGGACAAATGGCACTGGGTCTAATGGGGCGCTTGGAGGGAAAGTTGCCTCTGAGACAAAGAGGTGCCAGTTTTGCTTCAGTCCCAGCCTCATCAGTGACTGGCACAGTCTAAAATGAGGACATTTACTGCTCCCAGAATGATTTTGAGATTCTTAAGATTCTTATAGTCAGATCTGTGTTTTTGTTTTGTGCTTTTACATGTTTGCTGCCATCTGCTGCTTTCCTTAGAACTGACATGTGATACTGCTGTGGCATGTCTGAGCAGCAGAGTTAAAGGTGCACTGCGTTGCATTTCTAGTGGAGCTTGTCTCTTTAGAATGTTCATTCTTAAAACACAAAGACCTAAGTAAACACAGTATAGCGTCGGAATCCATTGTAAGGGACTGCACATGTTAAAGATTAAGGTTAAAGTAAAGATTATGGTACGTTTTATTGTCCCTATAGAGAAATTTGTCCTCTGCGTTTGACCCATCCTTCAGTGCCACTGGTGCTTCTCATCAGGAGCAGTGATTTCAAAATGTGAGACTACCAGAGATTCAAAAGCATGTAGTGAATCCACTACACAGGACATAGTGGACTTTTTGAATTCTTGGTTGGTGTTCTACTTTTATAGTGATGACCTCTATCTTCAAAACTATATTATTTGTGGCTGTCCTTTCCTATGTGGTTGAATGAGAAGACTCTAAATCCAGCATGCCAAATTAATAATAATGGTGGAAAATTGTTTGAGAAGAAAAAATGGAAAGACAAATACTTTTTGCACAGAAAATAATATTTGGCATTTCTGAAAGGTCGTTGCTGACTTAAGATAGGCCTAAACCAGCTTGTGGTACAGTTGCACTTCTTTATATCAGCTATTATAGTTTGTATGACATCTTTACAGTGCATCGGACATAATTTACTGTAAAGTGGAATGATACAAGCAAAGCATGTTGTAAATAATGCTGTGATGATGTGTGTCCTTGAAAACACAGACCCTTGAAAATTACATGCCACTAAACCTTTTATATATGAACTATAAATATACTTGAAACCCATGGTGTCGTTGTAGTACTTTGAATAGTAAAACAAAATCCATTTACTCATAGCGGTCTTAAAGATCGGTTTAATTTATCTGTGGAACAATTCACAATATTAGTCTTCAGCCTTTTCCATTTTATGCCCAATTAAACAAAGTATAAATAATAAAGTAATGATATCAAACACAAATCATATCTCTGGGGGGTGACTGTAGCTCATAGTAGAATGGTTGTTAGCAGAAGTTCAGTGGTTTAAACCCAGCTCTATAAAACACTGCACCCTTCAAGGTCATATATTACACAAAATGACTCCTGTGAGGTTTAAGCCATGTTATAATGTCCTTAAAACATAGCTGGAGTTTTTTTTTTTTTTTTTTTTTTTCCATTCACACATGTTTGAGTAACCCTTTATTATTAGTCTGGCTACATCTCCAAAACTCAAAATGCTCTGTTCTACCTTGTGATCACATGACATCACAAGGTGGAACAAAGTGTTTTCAGGTTGATAGAAGAACTCAGCCAGGGTAGAGGGTTTGTGTGTTAAACTCCAGCAACAACTCCAACAAGTGAGATATGTTTTTGAAGAGGAAACCATACAGATCAGAAAATAGCATAATATGGACCCTTTAAGTATAGATGTGATTGATTGGTCAGACAAAGCAATGCAAAAACGGCTGAGAGACAAAAGCATGATTAAAATTCAATAAATTTAACAAATATGAATTTAAATGCCTCTGTATAATGTAAATTAGCTTTGGCAAAGGTGCTGACTAACCCTGAGTTAGTTTTCGCTGCCTGCAATTATTCATAAGGCCAAAGCAAGAAATCACAGACACACTTTCCCTTTAGGCACTGCTTCAATGTCTCTATCTATCTCCTCTCTTTCATAGCGTGCCTCTCACTATCCTTCCTAATCTCATCCCCACCGCAGTCAGCAACACTGCATCTGCGCATTTAGTGGTCATTTATTTTCACATGCAACCATTTGACAGTGCAAATCAGGGCTTTCCATGGCCCCTGTGTGCTATTGATCGGCTAAATAAGCATAAGTAGCAATGTATTGTCTTGTTAAAGGACCGGGTTAACATCATTATAGGGACAACAGGGGAATGTGGAAAGGGAGCTGTGCATCTAACCTGAAATCTCATAAGGCATCATTAGAGGTAGCGTGTCCCGGAGCATGTATATTGCGCTGTGCCTGTCACCATTTTGTGAGGTCAGAGTGTGTAATTACAGCCAAATCTCAGCAGTGGAGCCAATAGGACTGTGAAGGTAATGGAGATTAATCACGCTGTCACCACAGAGCTGGATAAATGCAGATTTGGCTCATAAACTGTCAAAATCCCAGAAAATGTTATTAGAAAATGGCAAATTATATAGAGCTTAAAAAGGCAATCATTTTTAGATTAGGCATTGAAATCAATAAATGGACAGCAGGGGGAGTGGCGTGTACAAAATGCCTAGATAGCGTTTGTAGAAGAAGAGGCTATCACTCATTATTGAAATGCTCACCTGTTCCCTGGATATTAGCTGTACTAGATTCAGATTCTGATCTGGACAACTTTATTAATCCCACCAGGGGCAATTAGTTTGAGCGGTTAAAAAAAAACTAAACAAAACACACACACATAGTTACAAATAAAGATTCAATACATGGAGTGATTCTGAGCAAAGAGGAGTTCTGAGGACTAAAAAGCACCCAATAAAGACGTTAAAGAGGTGAATGGCAGTTGGAATAAAAGATCTCAAATACTTTTTTGTTTTTAGGGCACAACATAGCGATGGCCTGAGGGCAATAAAGAAAACTGACACTCTAAAATGTCAGTATCACGTTGGCTTTTTGTAAAATATATGCGTTACAAAAGGAAACCAAGTCTCTCTGCTGCATTTCTGTGGTTTTAGAGCAGATTTACAGCACACACTTTCCCTTTATCGTTTGATTCACAATATAATCTACGGTATTTCCAATGATTAAAAGACTAATTTGGCATTATGGATGTAAAGTTCAAAAATGATCTTCTGTGGAGCCAAAGGACAATGAAAACAAATGTTACAGCAGTAATGACTGACAGCTTTTTAACTCATTAGTAGCAACTCTAGACATTGTCATCATAGCATTTAGAAACTGCTTACTGGCATTATTGCATGCAATTAAAATGAAATCAATATGGACAGCAGATGGTGTGCTGGTGAGTAGGGTGGGGCGAGTGCGTCGAATTCATTACAGAGAAAAGGTCATTACTGCACAGTCGTCATTGAAACACATTTTTTGGTATTTTGTTGACACAGTTTTGATTGATACTGCAACTAATGGGGGTAAAAGCTGCAGTTTTAGAAGTGTAACTGTCAAGCCTTTAAAGTTTTATTTTTTCTGTTTATGTTTTTTGTATCTTCTGCTGACGTGGTCCAGACTCAATAATGAGGGTAAACACTGGTCACTGGTCAGAATCTAAGGAGCATGTGTGCTGTCATGTGCATGTGATGTTGCTATTTCTACCCAACTTCTTTGTGTGTGATATTCAGCTCACACCTTTATCTTTATCTATTAAAGGGCCCATATTCTGCTATTTTCTGATCTTTGTTTTAATGTTGTTTTGTTTCAGTCATGTTTATCACACAAACCCTGCAATGGGGGTGTAAATTGGGCAGACTGAGCACTGATTGGGCAGGAAGAGGTGCGGTGATCAGCGGGGACGAGTTGTATTTAAAGTGAAGTCAAGTCAAGTCAGCTCTGGAGAAGTGGTGAGGTAGACGTGAGCAAAGTTAGGTCTTCCGGGCTGAATTTACTCAAGCTCCATTTTTACAGGCAAACATTTGAAAGAGTATAAATGATTGTTTCAAATCATCACCATCATCATCATCATCATCATTATCATCATCATATTTTATAATATTTAGTTAATCCAGGATTTTCAGTCTGTTGGTTAGTTGTTCAATCTGTATAATTTACATAGCATACTGTTACTTTGGTTTAAACACTTCATTCTTCTTGCTTTATTTGTATGAATAAGCATGATTTGTGATGGTTGGAGAGACTGTAGTTGTAAAAGTTCTCAAAGTACATTATATAAACCTATTAACTGCATTATTATTCAATCCTTAAAGGTGCACTATGTAACTTTTTGGTTGGGCATCCATCACCTGCTTCTACAATCTTCCACAGTACGAGGTTAAACAGCTCTACCTTACATTTATTCAATCGCAGGTGTCATTATTGCTCAAAAATACCTGAAAAACACACATTCTACACATTCTCCACAGATATGACTTGTAACTTGGTCTGATTGGTCTCCATAAAGATAGAAAGGTTTAACGCCATACTGTGAAACATTCCAGACAAAGCAATCACATCTCCTTGGATAAAAGCATATGACTGCCCTCCACCAGAAAAGTTACACAGTGCACCTTTAACAATGCAGATTCAGGCTCAGAAGAAGAAGAAGAAGAAAGAAACTCCTATATAGTTAAAATGGTGCTTTCTTCTCATCGAGTATGACCTAAGGGACTCCAGTGACGGTAACGCAATTCAACTGAAGTTTGGGAGTGAGCTGGCGCAGGCATATGGCGAGGAGACGGAGAGAGCTTCAGGAGTTGTGATGTCATTGTAAATCCAAGCGAAGGGGGGTAGATAAAGATTAAGGGGACCAGAAAGGAGAACGTGGGAGGAGAGGAGAGGGAAAAAAATAAAAAGGCGTTAAAGTGCCTCAATAGAGATGGTATAGGGGAGAGAGGGAAGGATGAGAATGCAGCATGGGCGAGAGACATAGACACAACAAAAAGAGAGAGAGTGGAGGAGAGAGAGAGAGAGAGAGAGGGATGGAGGGGCTACACAACGGGCATCGTAGAGCGCAATACAGATGTGCGAGGAGAGAGCGCGACAAAGAGGCTCTGGAGCAACTTAAGAAAACGTGTAGCATTAATTTAACCGCAGATGGACTAAAAAAAACTGGACTTTATTGTAAAAACAGGAGAAGAAGAAGAAGGCAGAAAGGTGGTGTGGGTTACTGGCATCATCTGTAACTGTCAACCTGGAAGCCACTAACAAAGGAAAAAGGAGTGACCAGTCCAGGCAGGGACAACCTGAACATTGAAACAGGTAGGCGGCAGATACAGTTTAAAGACAGATTAAATGATGTGCAATTGGATAGTAATTGGTTATGTAAATGTAGCGGAAACTGCATGTTATATTATGTAGTCTGGACTGTCTAAAAATCAGGTTTTGAAAGTGATGCTATAAGTAAGCAATAAAACAACAAAAAATATCAACAATAATGAATAATGGTTTAATGGACCTCTGCCAAGGCATTGCACCCAAAGCGTAATGCAAAAAAATGTGTGCACAGACCTCAATTCAAACTCTCCTAGTTAAAGATCTAAATTATCTTTTTTATTAAACCATATTTGTTTCAT
Source organism: Boleophthalmus pectinirostris (assembly GCF_026225935.1). NCBI lineage: Eukaryota > Metazoa > Chordata > Actinopteri > Gobiiformes > Gobiidae > Boleophthalmus > Boleophthalmus pectinirostris. Next base: position 26,345,126 of record NW_026571207.1, on the reverse strand, counting down.
CTCAGGTTAAGTATATAATCAAAATAATAATCTTGTGAAGGTGGAATGAAATGATTTAAAACACCCGTAAATACAAACTGTAATTTGGATCCATCCCAAAACATCTGTCCTTCTTATTCACACAACGCTCAGTATTTAATTGTGTTTACATGAGGTTAGCCAGTCGACATCTGCAGTAATTAGTGAAGACATCAAAATATGACATACAAAAATAGGAAGAAAGCCAGCCTCGAGCCAGTGCTGCCTCACAAACCCTGAACAAGGCATGAGATAAATATATACATGAATAAATTATTAGTAGGTATCAATTGGCTTTCATTTTCACCATTAGCAAGAGAAAACTCATTGAAGCTTATGTGTGCTGTAATATGCAATGATCAGGCATTTGAATAATACATTATACTCCTAATTGAAAGGCTTTTGGTGCTGTTATGGTTATTTGGAGGTGCACTAACCCAGCACTAATGTGGTTTCCTAGTGTAAAGATTGCTTCTGGGATATGTTAGCGCTGATTTGTTTAGCTTTGATGGAAGGTGTGTTGCTAAATTGGAGATTTATGTCCCCGGCGATGTTAAGGGATTTATATGACGCTTATGGCTTGGCTATTGGGAATCTTTGATGAGTTAAAAGACAGCTTAAGTTATTATCAGTGCGGAGATCTGAGGAGAGATGCCTACTGAATAAATTATGAGACTGCGGCCACCTACAATCTCAGGTAAAGCATTGTAATATTGGCATGTGTGGAAATGGATTGACATAGATACAGAAAAGCAGAGGTTTTAGTGGTAATAGATGGATCCTGCCATGGCCAATAGATTTCACCGTTTGGGAGAGTATTGATTATAGAGTTAGCAGACTGGATTTTGCCATTGTTGTTCTTTAAATGTCCTATATTGTGCAAAATTGACTCTTAGGAGCTGTAAACCATGTTATAATCTTGTTACCTCAAAAACATACCTGGAGTTGTGCTTTGTTTCATTCACACATGTTTGAGTAATCCTGTGTTATTAGTCTGTTCAAAATGCTCCTGCGCCTTGTGATGTCATGAAGCAGTAGTTTTCAGGTTGACAGCTACCGTTGACCTTTAGCTGAGTAGAGATGGGCTGAAATCATCCAAATCATTCTAGTGAAGGTGTATGTAGTTTAAAAACACAGTGGAGCACTTTCTGTATAACCACAATACATCACAAGGTGGAACAGAGTATTTTCTGACTGAGAGAAGAACTCAGCCTAAATATGCAGGATTTGTGTGACCATGTGTATGAAACAAAGCACAACTGGATATATTTTCAATGAGGATACACATTAAAACAGATCCAGAAAATAGCGTAATATGGGTAATGATTTTCAAAATGAGGAAAGGCACGTCTAAGGTTAGTTGCATATGCAGTTCTCTTGAGGTTTGAGGCTGGGGAGATGCTGCCCCCAAGTGATACAACCAGGTCATAAAAGTCAGTGTAGCCTTGACAGAGATTGATTTGGGCTTCATGGGCTAATGTTTTTGACCTCTATAGGGGTTACTACCAAGAGCAAAAGCTGACTGTAGCAATACACGTTACCAGGGTTTAGCAATTAATCAAATTTTAATCAAGATCACGATTCGGTCAATGATGTGCTTGGGGATGGGTAGCCAGTCCAGTCAGTAAACTATCATTAAAATCAATATATGATTTTTGCCACATTGCCCAACGCTACATGTTACTATCAATACTGTAATTAACGTAATGTTTAGTGGGGGAACTTCTGTCTGTATACATCAATCATTTCTCAGGGGAAAAGATTAAGGAATTGTACAATGTTCCTATTTATTGATTTATCTATTAAAGATCAGGGCTATAGGCATGTGTCTAAGTGGCCAAAGATTTTGTGTTATTATCCCGTCTCTAGGGAATTTTGACATCTGTGTTGACTCGTATTGGGAAGCTAGTCAGTTAGTTACAAGCCCCGGAGACCTGTTTAAAGTACCTTGAGCCAGGATCATTCACAGTACATGGTGCATAATTACCCCTTTGATTATGTTTTTGATTAATGAGGTAAACTAGAGGAGACAGTGTCAAAATGCCTCTTAGAAACTATAAGATTTCGGGAGATAAGTGATAATCCATTAGAGCAACAGTAGTTTTATTTAAAAAAAAAAAAAAAAGTATAGTTAGTATAAGTATAAAAGTAAAGTCTTTTTTTCTGATATTTTTCTGAAAGTTGTGATTCTGAATGCAGTTCACAGTGCACATTATTGACACATCCAGGAGCGTTAACATTTGAGATATGACTGAAATAAGAACTACTAAACTAATACAAGAATCCCATGCGTTTGAGAGCATGTTTTGTAGAGGTCTAAACTACAGAGTTAGCACCTTTTTCGTGCAATAATACAATACAAAATTTTCATTCTCATTATTCCCCACCCTGTTCGTCATTAAGATTGAGCCCTTTTGGAAAAGATCAAAATATTACATAATCTATATAGGTAAGAAAGAATATAAGTTGAGTTTATTTGCTGATGATTTGCTGTTACACCTCAGCAAAGTGGAGACTTCTATCTCTAGTGTAATAAATATAATGAGTCCATTTTAAAAAAATCTGATTACAAAATAAACACTGGGAAAACTGAAGTTCTGGTGACTAGTTTACATTCTAGCAGCAAAATCACTGGAGCCTTTGCGATTTCATAATTGCAGCTCTACGAAATGTGATAACTGAGCAGCTCAACACAGCAATATTTCATAAATAAGCTGCCTGTTTCCAGTGTTGGAAAGTACATGTACTGAGTATACATATTTAGAATTTTATTTTTGAGTACTTGTATTCCAGTACAGTTACTCTTTCATTTGATGGTATTCACAATACAGTTACGTGTTTCATATTGAAGGAATACATGGCAGTGCTTGGTCAACGAATGTAGGCTTCAAACTGCACAGAATTAATGAGAAAATTATAAACACTGCTCCTGTGGTGAGTGCATGATCAACAATAAATAACAGTTTTCAGTCTTGTGTTGTGTTGTTACACTATAATTTAAATGGAACTCTGCCTGAAAGCATTCAAAGTATTCAGAATACAGTACTCTGATTGGCTCTAACTAAATGCATTTTGAAAGTATTCTTCCCATCACTGCCGATTTCCATATAAACCACAGGAAAATGTACAATGATATACACAAAAAAATCACCCAAGATTTCTGCCAGTCTTATCTTCTTTCTATTCTGTTGGAAGGGACCCAGACTCATCACTATGCCCTTCTTGCTTCACATCCCGCTGATCCTGTACATGACCTATGCGCAAGGGTGAGTAAAACACGGATTAGCACTTTAATGGAACTATTGTACTGGTGTTGTCACTTTCCAGAGAAACTCATTGCTTCATCGGCATATTTCTCAGTTCTTGAGTCCTCATTTTAATTGCCTGCAGTCATTGCCTCTTCTGTATTATCAGTGACTGCATGCACACTTCTAATCACTGGGGCGAATGGAACGACTCCCAACTTCTACCTACAATACAAAAGCTGATGAAGGGATACAACCGCTACCTCAGGCCTAATTTCAATGGTAGGGGCACACTTCTTGCTTCTAACAGTAGATATTGTGTTATAGGGCTGCATGACTTTTGGGGAAATTTTTTTTAAAAAGTAGGATTCTGTTCAGAGAGCACACTGCAAACTATTCCAGGAGTATTACCTGAAATATGATTGAAATATGAACTGATAAACTAAAACAACAATCCCATGCATTTTAGATTGAAGTCTAAACATGTACGTACTAGACAATATTGATGATGTGCAGTAGAATAGTAATTTGTTATATAAATGTAGAGGAAACAGCATGCTATATTATATAGTTTGGACTGTATAAAAGGAAGGGTTTTAAAGTGATGCTGAAAGTAAGCAATAAAACAGTAAATTAAAAAGCAACCACAAAAATGCACTATTTTCAGGAAAAACAAACATAAAACGATTACATTTATTTAAAAAGAGTGTACACTGTTAACAAGCTCCAGGAGTGACGACTGGAAAATGAACTGATAAACTAATCCAAGAACCCCATGCCTTTTAGTCTGTACAAGTCTAACTGCAGAACAAAGCATCATAAGAGCAGCTTTGTGCCTTCAGCAGTTATTCTTATGCACAAATCATAGCATTGTATTCTTCTGTTTTATATTATTAATATATTTATTCGACTGTGATTCTGAGCCAGCGTCAATGCTTGAATGTGTCTGTATTGTCTTAAAGGTGCATTGTGTAACTTTTCTGGTGGAGGGTTTGTCAAATGCTTTTCTTCATGGAGATGTTACTGTTTAATGTCGTACTGTGGAACATTCCAGGCAGAACAATGACATATCCATAGAAACAAGCAGGTGACGGACCTCAATCAAAAAGTTATAGAGTGCACCTTTAATGTGCAATGACGGCAAACATGAAAATTGTTGCAAACAAAAAAGTCACCTGAACCTGAACTAGATTATTCTACGAAAAGACAGGATACTTTGTTTTTTCCTGATAAAATTGTAGTATCAAAATAATTGCAGCCTATGTGATTTGATCATTGTGCCAACCCAGATTGCGAATTCACTTCAATTTTTATTTTGATTCAATCCGATATTTTGCACAGTCCTTTTCTATCATGGTTGCGAGCTGTCATCCTGCAGCAGTCTTTAATCAAACAAAACCTGTCTGTAACATGAAGCCATTTTTCAACATGGAAGCAATCAGTGTGTTTTCTATGTGTCAGGAAAAACTGTACTGTTTTTCAATTCCCAGTGGGGCCTGTGGAGATTGGAATGAGCTTGGATATCGCCAGTATCGATGCTATCTCTGAAATCAATATGGTATAGATTCTTCCAATATATTTTTAACTGTACGTTGATAGAGGTCAGTAAATTGGATTTTTTTTCCCCCTCTTCTTTGAACTAGGACTACACAGCCACAATTTTTCTGCGTCAGAGGTGGCGTGACTCCCGGTTGGTATTCCCAGGAAACGAGAGTGTGAGCGTGGATGGGCGTCTTGTATCTCTGCTGTGGATTCCTGATACTTTTATCCCAGATTCCAAGCGCTCCTTCCTACATGATGTGACAGTGGAAAACAGGCTCATTCGCATATTCAGCAATGGCACTGTTCTCTACGCATTACGGTAATTAGTTTATAATGGCAGCACTCAGAAAGCAAAGAAATGCTAATCCAACGCATTTCACTTTATGCCTTTTATGCTAATTTGGATACGGCCTTGAGTTTTTCTAAAGGAGAGCACTTGTCTTCAGTCATATGTACATGTCTGCGCAAATTGAGTCTCTTATTAGACTTATTATTTCTTGTGTCAGCCCTTAAAGTGTCCATAAAGTACAGGTCCTATATTACACAAAAAGGATTCTTGTGAGATGTTATATGTATATATGTTGTTACCTCATCAAAAACATGCCTGGAGTTGGGGTTTTGTTTCATTCACACATGTTTGAGTAATCCTGCGTTATTAGTCTGTCTTCATCTACAAAGCTGAAAATGCTCTGTTCCACCTTGTGATGTCATAGCGGTAGTATTACTACATGGCATTACAAGGTGAATACTAAAACATTTTGGAAAGACTGCTTAAAATTTATCAAAGATCATATTGACCCTAACTTTTCATTAAAATTTTAACATATTATTTTTGGTGTACATGAAAAGAACTTAGACCCAAATAAAAGAATGGCAATTAATTTAATTGTTGTATTTGGCAAATTTTATATTCACAAATGTAAATTCTCTCACACTTCTTTATTTTTTCCTGTTTTAATTAAGCAATTAGAATTATACCTATCTTCTATCTCTAAAAATGTAAACAAAAAAGCTGTACTGACATATGAAAGTTGTATGACCATGAATATTTTTGTATGAATGTAACAGTGGCGATTATGCTTTTCTTTCATGTATGCCTCCCCCGGTACTCTATTTGTTATGTTGTGTGTATATTGTTATGTTATTTTCTGTATTACCATTTGTCCTTTAATAAATACATTTTTGATATATAAAAAAAAAAAAAAAGACAAAGACATTACAAGGTGAATATGTATGGTTTGTGTGTGAAACATGTGTGAATGAAACAAAACACAACTCCAGGTACGTTTTTGATGAGGAAACTACATTGTAATATAGATCAGAAAATAGTGTAATACAGGTCCCTTAATAGTGGACTGGTTGGGAATTCCAGTTAAATCACTGTATCTAGTGTTTAGCAGTAGAACCACGCTGCATTCCTACAGTGTAAATAGTTGAGTCAACTCAATAATGGAGACCAGAATGGAGTTTTAAATAAAGCCCAAAGCATGGAGAACATGCAGTGAGAACCAACAACTTAATATGTTTGCTTTTTGGTGGATGTTGCACAAAGTATGATTTAAAGGTTAACTGTGTAACTTTTCTGACACCTGTTATGTTTAATGCCACACTGTGGAACATTCTAGGTAAGGCTATGACAAAACAGGTGGTGTACCCCTACCTGTAGAGTTATGAAGTGTAACTATGGACTTAAAACTATATTGTGTACATTGAAAAAAAAAAACCAAAAACAAAACCCCCAAAACTTTATTTAGTAAAATATTGGGTGTTTAAAGGTCCTATATTACACAACATTGATTCTAGTGAACTTGTGTTGTGAGATGTGTTTTGTTTCATTCACACATGTTCAAGTAACTCGTAATTAGTCTGTCTACATCTCCAAAGTTCCACCTTGTGATGTCATGTAGTGGTAGTTTTCAAGTTAACAGCTACCTTTTACCTTTTGTTGAGTAGAGATTGACAGTCCCTGCCTAGTGAAGGTGTATGGCTTTTAAAAACACAGTAGAGCACTTCCTGCATTATCAGGACATCATCTGTTCTTTCTGCTTGAGTGAAGAACATGATGAAGAAATATACATTTTTTGTTAAATATGTGTGAATCAAACAAATCACAACTCCAGGCATGTTTTTGATGATGAACAGCACTATGACCATAGCCTGTATATTTATTGTGGTCCCTCTCTCTGTAATTGCTGCAGTAAACCTCACCATTTTGGTCTTAAAATGTTCATATTAACCCGCTCTATGTGATCCCGATGTTTTTCCTGCTATTTTGTCCCTTTAAAAAATCCTACTCATCCTCTGTAACCGTTCAAGCTACATGTGAGTGGAGCTATGGGTGACATGACACTACCGTAGTCCACTTCTTTATACAGTCTATCATTATAGCACGGATCAGAAAATAGTGTAACATGATCCCTTTAGATAAAGTCAAGATAAAGCATGAAACCATCTGGAAATATATTTTTAGGGATCAGTGGTTTGATGGGACAGATATGAAGCCGGTCAGGGACTTGGAGGAGACACACATCACAGCTCACATCAGACACTTTATTCTCATATGACTGTCTCTATAGGGAAACATTATTCATATTATGGAGTAGCATTGTCCATATTTCCATCTGTGTACTGATAGGTATAATAATAAAAACAGGAAACATAAAATAATATTGTACAAAGTATTTCTAAACCAAAACTCTAGGGACTCCCACCCTGACGTGTAGGTGAATCTTGACATATATCTTCTGATCAATACCTAATTAAAACACCCAGTATATACATATATTGACACATAGGGGACTTGTTGAAGTTCTTTGCTTTCGTAACATAATTGATCTCCATGTGTCAGTATCAAAGGCCTCATCAATATTTATGTATGTGCACAACAGGATCACAGCTACCATAGCCTGCAACATGGATCTTACCAAGTACCCTATGGACCGTCAAGAGTGCACCCTGCAACTAGAAAGCTGTGAGTAGTATCTGTGAAGTAGTCCGCATGTATTATTTACCCACCATCTGAACATAAAGTGTCAAACCAATGTCATTTCACTCATCACTCATCACCACAGATCCATCTTCATCCTCATAGCTCCTCTTGTGTGTATAGTGAATATATACTGAATGCTGAACAGCTGCATCTGTCATGTTTAAAGGCACCCTAAGTCATTTTTTGATTGGAGATCCATCACCTGCTTGTTTCTATGGATATATGCACTGCTCTGTCTAGAAAGTATGACACTAAACAGTTCTAATTTACATTTATTCAATCACAGGTGGTTTTATTACTCAAAAATACCTTGAAAAACAGGCATTCTGACTGTGAGCGGGGTTGCCTTTCCACAGATCTGACCTGTAACTTGGTCTAATTTGGTCTCCATGAAGATAGAAGGGTTTATACTGTGAAACATTCCAGAAAAAGCAATAACATCTCCATGAAAAAAAGCATTTAATGGACCCTCCACCAGAAAAGATACTCAGTGCACCTTTAAGGGAGGCTAGGAGGAGGATAGAATACTGAAAAGTTGATGTAGGCGTGTGTGTTTACGTTGTTTCTATGTTCAGGGGGCTACAACTTGCAGGATGTTGTGTTTTATTGGACCCGAGGGAATGATTCTGTACGAGGCCTGGACACACTGCGGCTGGCTCAGTACAGTGTGGAGAGCTATTACACCACTGTGGCAGAGGCGGTGTATGAGACAGGTAATGTATACTAACACTATGCACCACTGCTCAGTCTTATCGCTGTAAAAGGCTGACACTGCAGGAGTACCTCTGCGCATGTTGGTGTAGGGAGTCATAAAGGAGCACTCACCTTATGCTGATTATGAAGAAGATGATCCAGGTATGCAGTGTTGGAGGTTTATTTGTGTTAAAGGGACTTCTGAGTTTTAAGCTATGTTATAATATTAGACTGTATATATACATAGCTGCGTTACAAATACGAAATTCTCATGTGGGCTCTTCCAGCTCCTACTGACCCTGGCTCCCATTAACTAACTTTGGAATATTGTCGCCCCTCTCCCTGTAACTGCTGCTGCGAGCCTCATCATTTTGGTCTTAACATGTTTGTATTAACCCACTCTACATGATCCTGGTGTTTTTTTTCTGTCCGTCAAGTGAATCCTATGCATAATATAGAGCCTGACTCCGCATTCGCCCCTGTAATGGTCAGCATCACAATCTACATTCGAGTGGCGCTGAACGTCATAGTCACTTAGTCCACTTTTTTATGCAGTCTGTGGTTATAATTTTGTTACCTCCGCAAAACCATACCTGGAATTGTGTTTTGTTCCATTCCAATGTTTGAGTTTAGTGTGGCCGAGTGGAAAGGGGCCGGGGGTAGCACTCAATTTTTCCTTTATTAAAGATCCCAAACCAAATTCTAAATATTGTTGCCAACAACGCCACCTAGTAGGGGGACTAGGACCCAATAAAAAGGCCAGGGTTCAATACCCAGGGGTGAGCAGTAATTAAAACCAGAGATTAAAAACAATTCCAGTGAATTTATTACAACTTTAAGTTAAGTAAATAAAAAAATAAAATACACAGTTAAAAGTATGTTGAACCTAGGCTAAAACAATTAACAGTTGCTAAAATGTCAACAAAAAAAAAGGAAAAAGAAGGCTGAAGAGTTTATCCAGGGCAGAGCATTGGAACCAACTCCTTCCCCCCGGCTTCAGCGTTGTAGCCCTCCACGCACGCTCCCCTGGCCGCCTTCTCCACTCCGCGGCTCGGCCCTGCCACAGAAGAGAGCTGCCAGTGGGGAGAAAACGTGAACCCCTTCGCGCTGCCCCACCCTTGTGTGGGAAACTCAGATTTGGAGCGGCTTTTTCCCCAGCCGCTCCGCTCGATCACCAGGCACGGATTGTGTCCAATAGGTCCACCTGGATCCCCCGGGCCGTGTTGCACCGATCCGCCAGCTCTGTCAGGAAAGTAGTCGCCAATGGGGAGGTGACACTGCTCCCCCCCAATGTACCCACCCTTCGTGTTAGGACTCACCGATTGTGAGCGGCTTTCCCTCAGCCGCTCTGCACGAACACCAAGCGTTGGGAGGGTACATAAAAGGTCTCCAGCTCTTCCACGCCACACCGTTGCGTCCCACGCCTGCGTTCTCTGCCCTAGGTCCGTGTACTCCCCGTCTTGTCGCCGCACCGTATCCTTTCCGGCCCGCTCCGTCCAACTTGCCTTTTAACACTCCCCAATTGACCCACTTTCCGTCCCGTGCTGCGCAATAAGCAACAGGTGTGCGCAGCCAATGTCCCTCTCGCTCCTCAGGTTGGGGTTGTGGTCTAAACATAATAAAAAAAAAAACACAGCCCTTTGCAAACAGAAACCCAAATATACATACAATGAAAACAAATCATAACAAACTAAAATAATTTGAAACGCACACAAACCATGCAACAAAAACAATAAAGGGCATCTTCCCACATTAGTTATCATTAGTCTGTCTACTTCTCCAAAGTTCAAAATGCTCTGTTCCACCTTGTGATGCCAAGAAGCAGTAGTTATTTCAGAGCTGAAATTATCGAAATTATTCTAGTGAAGATGTATGGAGTTTAAAAACACAGTGGGGCACTTCCTGTATTGCCACATGACATCACAAGGTGGAGCAGAGTGTTTTCTGTTTTGAGAGAAGAACTCAGCCTACAAAACACAACTCCAGGTCTGTTTGTAATGAGGAAACAACATTAAAACATAGATCAGAAAACAGCATAATATGGGCCCTTTAATATATTTTTCTATAGAAGGATACTCTATTTGAATTATTATTGTTGATAAATAGTTGCTGTTCTAGCTTTGATTAGTTCATTCAAGTACATTTTATCTACATTTCTGTTCCCCATAGCTCTTGGTTTGGCTCTTTGGTTTGGATTATAGACCTGGTTAAGATCTGATGGTACTCGCAAGGCAAAATCTTTTCTTGGTGATACTTGGTGCTTGAGAACCACAATTCTGCCTTATTATCAAATTAATTTGTTGACTAAAATCTCCGTCAAGGTGTCTTTGTTTGGTGAATTTATCCAACTGCATTTCTAACAGTATTGGGTATTCTCTGCTCACTTACAAATAACTGAAAGATAAACATCCTCACTTTCTAAGATGAAGCTGTTTAAAGTGTTTTGTTCATTATTGTCTTCCAATGTCTTCTTTATTTTGTCGTCTAGTTGATGTGCAGCAAAAAGCCAAGGCAGCACTGCAATGTTTTTTTTTTTTTTTTTTTAAATATGCCCATAGCAGTAATGTTGGATTAGACCAGATGTATTGTTTTAAGTGTTTATAGCAAAAGTGCTCATTTTCAACCTGGTCATGGGGCTTTTAAAGAGGTTTAGAGTCCAGAAAGGAAGGCTAAATACAGTTACATAAGACATAAGACAGACACAAGGCACATAAAGCTATAAATGCATGAAGTAACTGTATTATTCTTTGTTCTTTGTATTTGCAGGGCACTACCCAAAGCTGGTGCTACATTTTGCCCTGCGCAGAAATGTGCTTTTCTTCATCTTGGAGACTTATGTCCCCTCCATCCTCCTGGTGGTGCTCTCCTGGGTGTCTTTTTGGATCAGCCAGTCCTCTGTTCCCGCTCGGACATGCATCGGTCCGTACTTCCTCTTTAACACTTGCTCTTCTATGTGATGTTTTACCGTCAGTGTGCTCCAGATATTAACATATAAAGCCTATACCAAGATTTATGGCTTTGATCTTTTCACTGGGTTTGGAAAGGGCAACTTAAATAGGGCAATATTAAAGTTGTTTAATTAGCTAAAAATGTGGACTTTCTACTTTCTACGACTTTAGCGTATGCATTCATGATAGTTACACATATTGTAACATTTAAAATACAGCCAACACCCATAACTTAATGAGCTACAAGTATGACAAATCAGTCACTGTACAATCCTTATGAAGATGTATGGTTTCCATAAGTTTCTCAATAAGGAATGGCTATAGATCCGTTCACTTCTCAGTGTGTAGTTTTGAGCTGTGTACTTTCTATTTTGGTGGGTGCATAATGGCAGAGTGATTACTGTTTCAACCACTCAATTATCACAGTTTCCCACCGAATCTATAATCTAATCAGGACTTTTCTAATTATGGCTTCCTATATACTTCATTTGGATGTCTCTAGTTTCTTTTTTTTCTTTCAGCTCCAGCAACTTACCAAAAGTTACTACTATGGCTAGGCGATATGGTGCTAAAAATAAAATATTAATCAGTTATTTTGGCCATAGTGTCATATTGTGATTCACTATTTCACTATTTATTGCAGCTCTGTGCTCAAACACTGACACTGTTCCACACCCATTTTTCCAATTGGCTACCCTCATCCTCACATCACGTCCTTCAGTCTCCTTGGCCTCACCTCTACCACCTCCAGTGTCCAGACCCTGGGGGAAGAAATTTGCTAAACATCTAACCAACCATGCCTATCATCAGAATGTCCTCTGCTGGGGTCTGAGCACCAAAGAATAAAACTACTAATACTTTCTCTTTGTGTCTGTCTGAGTCGCTCCAAGTTGAATTGTGAGAAAGAAAATTGTGGTATTATTTTTTTCCTCATCTCTGCTCTAGCTTTGGCTTCTCTATTGGACCACACGTATAGAGAAACACAAAGCTATTCCTCTGTAGTGTTTCCCATGATGTCGCTAATATAATGTTATCTCTGCTCCAGGAGTGACCACTGTCTTAACCATGACCACTCTGATGATGGGAGCGCGCACCTCCCTGCCCAACGCCAACTGTTTTATTAAAGCCATTGACGTTTACCTGGGCATCTGCTTCACCTTCATCTTCGGAGCTCTGCTGGAGTACGCCTGCGCCCACTTCTACACCATGCAGCACCAGACAATAGAGGAGATACACAGGGTAAGTTTTGGATCAGTAAAGTTTGTCTAAGTGTAAATCATACTGGTAGCTTTAAAACAATAAGTAGATAAATAAATTAATTAATTAATAGGAAGAAAGTAACATGTAAAATATGTTTTCCTCAACTGGACCAGTATTGTCGTCCTTAAAAACAAGTTACCTTAAGATAATGCCAAATGTTTCTGAGAAAGACTAGATATTTTTCTCTCTACTGTATATTTTCCAGTATTTATATTTATTTTTTTTAGTGTTTACATTTTTTGGTTATTAAATCTACCATCTGTAATCAGATTGGGAGACGTGCCCCTGTTGTATTCTCACATATCACCACTAGATGCTCTCTGCTTTACTGCTGTCTGATAGTTGCCTGAGCCAGTCCCTTCTACATTCTGTTTGAATCCAGAAGGGACAGGAATTGGACCATAGATTTGTATCACGTGTCTCAAATGTGGAAGATATCTCCTCTTCAAAATTCAGAACAAAATATATCACTTCCTTTACATGAAATAAGTAACAGTTTGGTACTTTGAGTGTTGATTCTGTAAAAATCTGCGCTGTTTCTCAGTCCTTTATTTAGATTTTTTCTTTTTTGGGGTAAACAGCCATGTTTGTTTTTGACACAAACAGAGCTGTCTGATTGGTTAATCCGTCTGTCAATCACACCTTAAATCACTGAGACATGATGCAGCTCCAGATCCACTCGTCTTTGTAAAGTTTTGTCAAAGCGTGCGGTTCTGGCTGGTCAGGTAAATCTGATAGTGTGCCAGCTTTGGCCTGACTGAAGAAAACCAGAGAGAGAGGTGAGGGGGAGGGGCAACAGGTTTCACTTCTGCCATCTAAAAATTCCAATGAACTTGTAGGTGGTAGCTTTAAGTTCAAGTTTACCTTCTGTGTGCAATGGGTCAATTTAATCATTGCCTTTGTTCCTTTTTCCTGTTAAGGTATTTTCCTCAATTTTAGCAACACAATAAAAAAAAAAAAAAAAAACATGTAATTTGCCAAAGAATTTAACTTGAGTTGATAATTGGGTTCAAAGAATGCCTAAAAAGGAACGATTTAAAAGAATACATTACAAAATAACAGCAAAGTAGGCTTTTTAATTAAGAAGATTATCCTGCAACCCCCAAAACATTTCTATAACAACTAGAGAAAATGAGCTTGTCTGTAGATAATTACAACCTAATCTTGTATCTTTCCCCTTTAGGATCTTTTGAGGGAGTTACACGAGTCCAAAGGAAATGGTGCAATCCCAATAGTCAGCTCCACTCAGCCGAAACAGCAGCCTGAAGTCAGGTCCACTACACAAGAGGAACCCACCACGGAGCAGTCACCCACCCAGGAAGTGGTTATGAACGGGGAGGCCAAGGAGAGCTCCAAGGGCCAGGGCTGCGGTCTGTCCACGGTGAAAGACGCATCTCGACGCGCTGCTGCAGTTTTTGTAGTTGAAAATCCGCACAATATTGACCGTCACGCACGCACTGTTTTCCCAACCGCCTTCTTCTTTGTGAATATTCTCTACTGGCTCTACTATCTCTGCCTCTAAGTACAATGAGAAAAACATGCTGCCTCAGTTGTTTTACCATCTGCAAGCTGCTCTACCTCCGCATAATGGATCTTCAATGGGAGACTGTAAAAATGTTTATGGTTTAGCGCTTTTTTGTACCATACAAACTGCTGTGCATTTGGCTAAAGCTTTCATTAGGTATGGATGGGTTAATGGCTATACAGACAAATGAGCATGTATATCTATACTATTGAAATCAGTAATTTCAATCATATTAAACGCTGCCTGAATTACAATTCTCTGTAGGCTACTCTGCTGCAAATATTGCCTTCATAACTAAGTGGCTTTTATTTCATTTCATATTGTAAATTTTTCAGAGTTTATCATAATCATATTAAACATTTGACTACCAAAAACTGAAGGCAATGTGTGTCTGTGATGTACTCAAGGACTAGATGACATTTGTACTTTTTCTGGCTGACAGTGCTGAGTGTGGAGCTATAAACTTAATTGCACCTGCTGTTGTTGTTCATTAAAAATCACTTTGCCCTCAAACCACTTAAAGGGCCTATATTACACGAAATTGACTCTTGTGAGCTGTTAGAATGCTGCTACCTTCTCAAAAACATACCTGGAATAAATCTTTATCATTAGTCAGTCTATATATCCAAAGCTCAAAATGCTCTGTTCCACCTTGTGATGTCATGTCGTGGTAGTTTTCAATTTAACTGCTCCTTTTACCTTTAGTTCAATAGAAATGGGCAAATCCAGAGCTGAAATGAGTTATTCTAGTGAAGGTTTATGGAGTTTAAAAACACAGTGGAGCACTTCTGTATTACCACATGACATCACAAGGTGGAACAGACTGTTTTCCGTTAAAAAAAAAGAACAGGATTTGTGTGTTAAACATGTCTGAATGAAACAAA
Source organism: Boleophthalmus pectinirostris (assembly GCF_026225935.1). NCBI lineage: Eukaryota > Metazoa > Chordata > Actinopteri > Gobiiformes > Gobiidae > Boleophthalmus > Boleophthalmus pectinirostris. The sequence continues at coordinate 26,330,022 of NW_026571207.1, read as the reverse complement.
ACACAACTCCAGGTATGTTTGTGATGAGGAAGCAACATCATAACAGAAAATCAGAAAATAGCATTACAAGGGCCCTTTAAGTGACGTGTGTCTACAAAACTTGCAAAAGAGCACCTGAGCGTAGCGTTCACTACAAATGTGTATGTTTATTTGATTTGTGGCGATTATTTGAAATCTGCTGTCAAAAGCGCTTGCCTCAGTATTCTCCCCCACTTCAGCTCACCCCTTCTCCATATTCATTTACTGCATTCATAAATCTCATTGTGGTTTATCGGGCTGTTCTAAAATGCAGCTTCTATCAGTTCTCTGTTATGTATCTTGATGCATTGTGGTCTGGCAAAACTGTGGGAATGTTCATGTACAAACTAGCATTTGAAAAGGCACTGCTTTTGTACAGGCTTCAGACCTCCAAAAACAGAATTTACACTCCATTGTGGTCCTTATGGTAAAAGTTGTTACTAAAATTCAATCAACATTTAACTTAGACTTAACCTAAAGATCCTACATTACACAAAATGGATTGTAGTGAGCTTTTAGACATGTTATAATGTCATTACCGCATCAAAAACATACGTGGAGTTGTGCTTTGTTTCATTCACACGTTTGATATAATCCTGGTTTATTAGTCAGTCTACATCTCTAAAACTCAGAATGCTCTGTTCCACCTGATCATGCAGTGGAAGTTTTCAAGCTCCTGTTACCTTTAGTTCAAACAAAACACAACTCCAGGTATGTTTGTGATGAGGAAACATCATAATAACATAGATCAGAAAAATAGCGTAACTTTAAACTATTTGATCTGTTGTATTTTTTGGAAAACACATTTTATTTACATTTGTACCAGCTTAAAACTGTTATAAAGATACAGTAATTTTAATGAAATGTGGACACCAAAATCTATTAAAAACTCAATATTGCAAGTATCAGTAGTTGTCACACAAGAATAGAGATTATTACTACTTTTATAGGTTTATAAATTTAAAATAACCACACAGATCTGCATTTCAACAATACAATTTATTATTAAAACCTTTGGAAATAAGACATACAGTTACATTATTGCTCTTTGATGCGAGCAGAGGACAGTAAAGTGCAAAAATCTCCCACACTGAGCACAGATTTACAATTATGTTAATATTGAAACGAGAACTTAATGGTTTTGAATGAGAAGCATATTGTTAGTCACTATAAAGCAGGAACGTACAGTATATGATCTTTAAACACAGACACTGCTGCAGTTTTTTGCTGAAACCACATTATTTCTAGTTATGGTTTAGCTCCCATAAATGTCTCCCAGCCTCCAGCTTCAGTAGGAGAAACTGATAAGTGCAGTCAATTTAAATGCAGTAATTGAGTGGCATGCAGCTGAACAGCCCTGACATATACTGTACGTTTTAAGATGTTCTGGTATGAAAGTCAATACAAAAATACATTTAAACAGTAGTCATCTTTCACTATGTACAGACATATCCACACATTAAAGGCACTTCCGGGTTTAAATCCACTCTTTTTCCATCACATTCCTCTGTTGTCCACATGCCAATTAAATATTAAATGTTCTTCACCCTTAAAAACGCTATTCACACTTACGTAACTACTTTCAAAACACAATTCATCATCTTATTTCCAACTTGAACCAATGCCAACACTTGAATACAGCGAGAATTACCTCATTCATGTAACAAGTAAATATTAAGAGGGATGTACCTCCACCTAGGGGTCAAAGTCTTTCATTACAATTAATACACAATAGTTCACAAGGAATGTTCGGCGTATGATCCCACCCCATGCGTCTGTTTTGTAGTTCTTGCAACTGTTTCTTAAGTTCCTTTCTTTGATTCCCATTCCTGAAAAAGTATAAATAAAATAGATTACTCAACCACACTTAATTACAACTATACAATACAATCACATTTTACCACTACCAATAACATCAGCTATTTCCCATATTAAAACTACCAAAGTATTATTTATAAGCTAAAACAGTTCTTTATCTATCACAATTCTCTGCATTAAAACTTCTTGTAATTCAAATGTATTCAGTCCAGTCTCTTTACAGTCTTTCAAAATAATGTTTTAAAAGCCTTGATACAGCCTTTACATTTTATCTAGGCTTTGGACTGGCACAGAAGATAATCACTGAAGACTGAGAACTATCTGCTTCACCATCTTTCTAAATGTTAAAACGTTTATGGCAGCAGCTGTGGAAATCTATTTTGATGATTACCTTTGCTTTCTGCATGACTGTCCCGGTTGAAGAGGCGTAAACAGACGGCGGTCTCCTTCTCAGCTCAGCCGCACAGTTCACAGGTAAACCCTCTATGTAGATGTTCTGATGCTTCTTGTTGGTAGATGCCTGGAAATACAAAATAAAGTCAGAAAAATGTAATAAATAAGTATATGTATGAGTCAGTGTTCATTGTGACAAGAAAAATTTGTTCTAATCCAAATTTTGTAAGATAAATATATTTTTGTTTTGAATTACAAAAAAGGTTAATGCTAATATGGTCAACTAAAACAAAAAAAAAAATATATAGATAATATATTTAAACTGTAATAGACACTGAATATGGTCTGCAGTTAAAAATGTGGAAAAGTGGAATGGGGATTTTTTTTTTTTTTTTATTGATTAAAATATAAAAATATAATAATAATTACAATATTAGTCCTTTTTAGTCAATGGATTTTTTTTTTTTACTTTACCCAAAATTGTAATTTAATTTTAGTCTTACTTTTCGTGCATATGATTACTTTTTGTTAAGTTTTTATTTAGACAGAGAGATAGATACATTATTGATCCAGAAGGAAGGTCAAAATTTGTAAAAAAAAAAAAGATAATAAAATAAAATGATAGACTAAACACTGGTAAAGTCCCTAAAATCTACCTTGACTGGTGGTTTGGTCTGCACTGGGGACATCATGCCTCCTCCTGCCAGACTCTTCTGCAGGTTTTCTTTCACTTGGGTCAGTTTGAGCTCCAGATCCACCCGCTCGGCTTCTTTGGCTCGACATTTCTCATCCAACTCAGCCACTCGCTTATTTAGGAAGGGCTTTCTCCTCTCTGCACAATAAACAAATCCAGATTGCACACATTTAATCCCATTTTGTTTGTGAGCTTTGTCATGTTAGAAAGTTGTTACGTCTTCTAAAACACACCCAGATTTGTGTTTTGTTGAATTCACATATTTGAATAATGCTTTATTATTAATAGTCTGTCTACATCTCTAAAGGTCAAAATGATCTGTTCCACCTTGTGATGTCATGTGGTAGTTTTCAAGTTAACAGCTACCGTTTAGTTCAGAAGAGATTGACAATTCCAAGGCTGTGTGGTGAAAGTGGAGTTTAAAATCACAGTGGAGCACCTCATTTATTACTATATGACATCACAAGGAGTGCTTTCCATTTGAGAGAAGAACTGTGATGAGGAAACAATATTATAACATAGATAATAAAATAGTATGGGTCCTTTAAAACATGAAAAGAACCCACGGAGTAATAAATTCCCTCTACCTCTCTGTGGGAGAACTGTGGAGGTGGTGTCAGATTAATAGAATATCAAAGCATTCTAGTTAATTTAAAAACACATTTATTCAGGCTGTAAAAACATGAGCTCTCTGATGCAACGAGGGGCAATATTTATGTCCATGTAATGTAATAAGTAGAAATAAAGATCAGACGATTTGTACTGGATTGTAGCCCAGCAGTAAGGGAATATATTTACACAAGGGACTACAGGTGAAAAGGGTAGACTTTAAGAATCACATCAATAACACACCAACGTAACAAAATAAGTATTGTAATTTTGTGCAGTATGTTTTAAAAATGGAAACTAAACATGAAGTGTTGTTTAAAAACATTTTAAACATTGCAGTCAAGTTCATTCTTGAGTTCATTATTTGTATATCAGATTTTTGGTAATAAATATAGTTTTTGTTGTTTATGTTTACAAGAGAACCTCCTAAAAACTCATACTAGAATTTATTAGAAATGCATAACATGTATAACCTTATCTTGTATCTAAAAGTAAGGTTTATTATTAAAGCTACCATTCGTAAGTTTATTAGATTTTTTTTTGTTTGTTTCACCAGTAGATGGCAGATATGAGAATTGTTCCCCTCCCCTCACCTGGCCTTTGTTCTGTCTCACCTGTGCTCTCTGTTGTCTTCTGTCAGGCCAAAGCTGGCACAATATCAAACTGCAGTAACATAGATAACATCTAGTGGTGATATGTGAGAATGCAACTGATGGTAGCTTTAAACTTCACAGTATAGGGCTGACAATAAAAGTATTCTTTTCTATTGCACATTTTAAAATACATTATCAACCAAATATTGGCTTGAATATGTGAACTGAAATTTGCAAGTGTATTATTGGTGAAAATCAGAGGTTGTTTATTATTTTTTAGACATTTTGATTTAATAACGTTCACTGTCTTTATTATTAAAATAGACCATATCACTTTTTTTTTTTTTTTTTTTGTGTAAACTGATATTTACCATGAGCCATCTTCAGTTCTTCTTTGAGCTCTTTCTTCTCTTGTCTCAGAACCACCAGCGCCTTTCTTATCCCGTCTTTCTCTCTCTCCAGCTCCTCTTTCTCCTTCAGGTATCGTTTGGCATCCTCCTCCGCTCTCGTTTTCCCATAGCGGCCATATTGGTTGGAATCTAAGTGAAGAAGACATCAGGGAGCAGGAAGCTTTAGTAAAAGGTCACTGGGGTTATGGGAAGAAAGAACTTAGACACACCTAGATCAATGTCCGTATCAATTGAATTTCACACTTTTTTTTAGCTGAATTTGACCTATTTTCTATTTCAAACAAGAAACCTGGAAATTATAGAGTAATAAAAACCAAGCACTCCCGCAGAGAGAGGTCGTGTCACAGCTAATGCTTCCAACCAATAAATCTTAGGTTACAACTCAATTCTAACTCCTTGTTCTTTGATGTGGCAAAAAGGACCAAAAACGCAGTGACCACACAGATATTCTTTACAGAGAGCTACTGGGCCTATTGCTTTATCTAGATGGAAGAAAGCAACTGTCACAATGGAAAAATGGGAGATATATTTTAGATTGAAACTGAAGAAGATGATCGAGAGGATAGCAGGGCAAACCACATTAAAGCTAAGGTTTTATAGCAGGGATTTCTCTGTGCTGACAGGATGTACCAGCCAGAGTTGGACGAGCGCCAGCGTGATTTTTCATCTATATGGGAGACGAGTAAAGCTGTAGTTATAAGGGTAGGACTTACTCGAGCCTGTTCGCTTGAGTGAGATGGGGGGTTTGGTCCGATCTGAGTCGCTGCTGGAGAAACTGGAGCGCCGTTTGCCATGGTCCCCACACTGCTCAGACTGGAGGGAGAGGAAGGGACATTGTAAATAGATTTGAAAAACTAGTTAGATTAATATAAATTAGTAATAGTGAAAAAATATGTAGGCCAATATATTGGATTTTACACTGAATTACATAAGGAATTTATTTTTTAAAACAGAAGTGCCATTAAAATAAAAAAACAAAAAAACAAAAAAAAAACATGTCAAAGGTTTCAATTTAATCTTAAAACCACCGCCTTCTTTTAACAAACTGACTCACTTCTACTGTTATTAATAATATGTGTAGATACAGGCATCAAAAAGAAAAAAAAAAACTAAACTGAGATATCGGTTTTTGCAAATTAACTCAAAATATTTTTTAAATTCCAATGTTCTTTAAATAATTTGTTCATTTGTAGAATTTGGATTATCTAACTGTACCTTGCTTACCTAGTTTAACTTTTCTTAAATCATGGTTTAAGTTGACCTGTCCATCCACCTCAAGAGATACATAAACTATCTCTAATTGCAACTAAACGGACTTCTACAAATAATCAGAGCTCTGAAGGCTCTTAATTTCATACAAATTGCTCCGTCTTAGAGATGGCTAAACGATAAAAAGATCCAACCACATTTTACAAAGAAAGTCAGTGATTGTGGTTTGCCAGTCTTGATTTAGTCATCATGTTTTCAAGCTACATTGTGTAAAATTTCTGATGGAGCGTCCATCACCTGCTTGTTTCTATGGATATGTCATTGCTCTGCCTGGAATGTTCCACAATATGACATTAAACAGCTCTGCCTTACATTTATTCAGTTAAAACAGCTCAAAAAACAGGCATTCTGACTGTGATTGTGGTTGTCTCTCCACAGATCTGCCTTGTATCTTGGTTTGGTTTCCATGAAGGTAGAAATACATATAATACAATACTGTGAAACATTCCAGACAAAGCACGGAGAAAAGCATTTGACAGATACGCCAGCAGAAAAGTTAAACAATGCACCTTTAAAGTCATATTCCTCCAATGTCCTTGCAGCACGCGAGTCGGAGGATGTGCAGAGGGCAGGAAAGTCCATAAAACAAAGCCCCGTCCTTCAGCATTTACTGTGTGTGGAAGTGTGAGTGAGGCTGCAGGCGCTGGGGGCTGTTTCTAAAGCATGTCTTTAGGGTTAAAACAGCAATTTACAGGCCGTAAAAATGCCATGACCCCCTGCCTCCTCTCACCCTTTACACTTCCCTTTATTTTCCCTACTTTTTTTTCATCCTCGTTTTTTCACCTTGTGCCCTGTCCGTCTCTGGACAGGCGTGTAACATGGCTCTGCTGGTGGTTCTGCTTTAAAATGATTAGAGGTATCGAATTCAGTGATGGGAACTAACAGCTGAAGATGCAGGCACATATAGAGTACATTATAACATTACGGAAGCAGAGGTGAAAAAATCTGTAGTGTAAATGTTACGACATACTTTGCATAATAAGACCAGATATTTTGTTGTTTGCAAAGGAAATTATGTTTCTCAAAGGGCACATATTATTCTATTTTCTCATCTATGTTATAATGATGTTTCCTCATAAAATAAAACAAAACACAAGTACAAACACACAAAACCTGCATATTTACGATGGCTTCATACCTCAAACACAAAACATTCTTTCCCACTTTGTGATATCATGTGGTTTTTAAACTCCATACACCTTCACTAGAATCATTTAGATAATTTCAGCCCTGGCATTTCCAATCTCTGCTAAACAAACTTAAAAGGTGGCTGTTAACTTGAAAACTACTACTTCATGATGGAACAGAGCATTTTGAACATTGGAGACATGAACAGACCAAACCAGGATTACTCAAACACGTATGCACTCCAGGTATGTTTTTGAGGAGGTAACAGCATTATAACATGATTTAAAACTCACAAGAATCAACTGTGTATAATATAGGACCTTTACATTAGTGATGATAAATTATCTCTGGCATTTTTTGATTCAATTGTGATATATCTAGCAGTCCAACTTCTTACTTCTATTTACATGAGTGCAAAGCATAAAATATTGCTTTTTAAAATGCTTTTTTAATACTCTACTTTTGCTTATTTGCTTTTTGGAGCTTTCAGTTGTTATAAAAGATGTATTTCTTTAACAGTGATAAGATTTGAATATGCTTTGCGGTTGTTACAAGATTGTTTTGATTTTGTATTACTCTTTTACTCTAGATGAGTAAATTAAAAAGTTTCTGTTCCTCTCCTTATCTCCCATGATAGCATACAGTATCTTACACCCACCTGCATGTCTTCATTTGGGACGTCATCATAGTCTGGGGAACTTGAAGTAGTGGCCCACCTACAATCACAAAGAAAACAAATGTAGCGTAATATTTAGATAAGTCATTTTTGTCCTCAGTTTGACCCTGTACAGAATAAAACACTAAATAACCAGGCAGGTTCCACTCACAGGAAGGAGTGTCTCACAGCGTCGCGGATGTTGGCGATGGTGTCCACGTCAACATAGTCGTAATGGAGGGACTCAGGATCTGTCAGAGACCCCGACTCCGCTAACAGGACGCCCAGCCACCGGCCCATTTCCTCTGAGCTGCTCGCCTACACAGACAAGGGCACGAGAAGGGCAGGGGATAAATGATTTGATGACATTTTGGATCTAGAGAACGTAAGTGGAAGTTACAGTTAGAGGTTAGCTGAAAATTTAAGGCAAAAGATCGTATATTTTTACTTTTGAATTCATTTTTTAAAGTACCAGTATTGGGAAAAAACTATATAGCAACAAGAACTAAAAGCAACAAAACTACCACAAGCTTATCTCCATGGAAATGTTCTTGCTTTGCTTGGTATGTTCCACAGTATGGCATTAAGCATATCTATTTCCATGGCAGCAGGCATGTAACTCCACCAGGCCAAGTTACTGGTCTGATCTGTGGAGATGGTATCTTGCTTGAATGAATGAATGCATGTTTTTTATGAGCAATAAAAACACCTGTAACTGTATTAACTGTAAGTTTAATGTTGTACTATGGAACATTCAAGGCAAGGCAATATCATCCCCATGGAAACGCGCAAATGGCAAACCCTTTAACGCCTGATGTTGTATTGGAAAAGCAGGTATCCATGTGTTTCAGAGTGATGAAAGATTAGCACTGTTGCCATAGTAATATTGTGTGAAAATAATATGTTGCAAAGTGAAAAGTATTCACGCCTTTTCATTTCAGCTTCCTGTTACATGCAACGTTTTGAAGACTTTTTCCATTCAAAAGATGTTGTTTTAAATTGTTAATCACTGTGGCAACAGTCATAATTTTTCATAATTCTGAAACCCATGAATAGTCCACATGTAACAAATTGTGGTTATGACTTTTTTTCTATTCAATGTAAATGTTATGTTAATTATGCAACCCAAATGGGGAATACCTAAATATATTATAGACTAAAACATGGGTGTGTAACAAGTTTTTCTTCTTTCTTAAATGAAATGCTTTAGTAGGTAGTTGGTAGTTTTGCCATTGGCCATTTGGAGTCAGCTGTAGCTCTGTGAATGAAACCTCACCTCGAGAGCAGCCACCTCATTACTGTTCCTCATGATTCGAAAGGCAAAGGGGTGCTTGGGTCCCAGCCCGGGCACCACCTCACAGTCATACAGTGGGACAGAGGGCAGAGAGGTGCGAGCGTCACCCCTGTCGCTATAGAAACGCAGGTATCCTTTGGACACACAGCACCACTGCTCCCTCCACACCTGGTTCACTAGTACCAACATGAAGCCTGCAGGAAGGAAAGAAACACACAAATACAGTACTGAGAAAAGGTTTTAGGAAAGTATGTAAGTAAAATATGTGTAAGTAAGTGAAATGTGTGGGTTATTGACAATTTTGGAAAAGGATACATTTGGGAGTTGTTTTCCTATATTTGTATTGTATAATATTTAAGCTACAAATGAAAATGCTTTCTTACACAGACAGAATGGGTCCAAACCAAGTCTACATCAGGATTAAACTAGTTTCAAACCAGAACTTAACAAGTACAAGTGTGAATGCACCCATAGGTTCAATTGTGTGGGTCTGGATTATAGGCAGATGTTAGGGAGACACATTTGAACAGTTCTTTCTCTTTTATTTTTGCAATTTGTGTACTCTGAGGCATGTCCTTTACTCACAGCTACATAAGTAACGCTATTGAACCACTTTTTAGTTGATGGCAGACCTTGTCGAGGGTCACTGAACGCAGCTCCTGGTCTGGGAGGCTTTTTCTTGGAGAAGCTGATGATTCGTGTGATTTTACGACCGGCAGCAAATGCCCCACGCTTCACTTTACCTACATCAACAACACAAACACTGTTGTTGTAACGTAAAAGTTTTATTTGCTTGCACAGTAATTCATGTGGAGTCATGTTTAACTTGTTTTACCGTTTTCTTTGCAGGTTTCCCCGGTGGACACACCCACGCTATCTGAATCTGAAGTGTTCCTCTCAGCTGACAACCTCTGGAAAAAAAAATAAAAAAATGAAATGAACTTCTTAAATTCAGCGTGTAATTTATTTTAAAGTCTGCCAATAGACACAACCTGCATCACCTGGTCTAGAACTGGCTCAAACTCTGCCCTATAATTTTTACTTCCCTCCTTTGTTCCACAGTGACACTTGAGCAAAGCAATTGTTAAGGAAAATTGATGTTGACAACACAATTACAGCTTGTCTTGACTTTTCCACACCTCAGTCATAAAGATAAATTGCAGCCAGTGGGTAAAAATGACACACAAAAACAAAACCTTGTACCTTGTCAAGTTCGTTTTTTCTCGAGATGACCGGAGATGTGTCGTCGGGGGCAGTGGACTGGCCGCTCACCTCTCGGACCACCTGAAGAAAATATGTTGTCAGCTTAATTTCAGTAACAAAGAAACACCATATTTTGGACAGAAGAGAAAACATTCAATGTAGCCAACTATGCAACTATGCATGGTGGCTCACACAGTGACCATATCACATATGGGAGAAGTCTACATTTTATCAGATCCTCATGCAAAATGTCCCTGTGCATCATGTTTTTCAATACTACCTGAATACACTAACATATTCTTACTTCGCTTCGCTTCACTTGTTCCCCACCAATCCTGATTCTGTCCTTGAGCCTACAACTCTCCCTCAGTCCAAACAAATACTAAATAATGTATACTCACTCTGAGCCACCGGTGAGCCTGTTCCTTGCTTTGCACAGCCAATACAAGAGCATCTCCATTGGGCAGAGTGAAGCGCAGCTCGTGGTGCTTCCTCTTGCCGTCTTTAGGGGCATAGACCACAGTGCACTGGGGCAGGAGCAGGTCCACGTAGGGGGTCGTGTCCTTGGAGCTCTTGTAGCACTAAAAACATATAATACATGTTGTATTTGTCACTGTAATTTTACACATGCTCTACAGCACAACAATTTTTGAAGGATATCAAAATGATTTGTTTAAAGGTCCGGTATTACACAGAATGGATTCAGCTACAGCTACCTACTCGTTTAGTAGAGACTGGCAAATTCCAGGGCTGAAACGCATTCTAGTGAAGGGGTATGGAGTTTAAAAACACTGTCTGCATTTTCCATTTGAGAGAAGTATTCCTAAATATGAGGGGTTTGTGTTATACAGTTGTGCATATGAAACAAAACAGAATTCCAGGTATGTTTGTGATGAGGAAACCACATTATAACATAGATCAAAAGTAGGACCTTTAACATCATTTTCCCTCTCTTTAAATCATGATCCAGAGACCACATTTTAAATATGTCTCAGGGGATTATTGAAAGATGATTGAAAGAAAAAATAACTGTATTAGGGTTAGGGTTCAGAATGTTTTTGAAGTGATCTTAATGTCAATGTTGTCAGATATTTTACCACATATAAAGACCCAAGAAAGACAAGCTATTTTTTTGTTTGAAAAGGCCAAAGGTCATTATATAACCTAAAATAATAATACTTCTGCATCCAGGAGAAATAGAAATAAGTGAATAGAGACTTACCTGCAGTCTGTTTTCTCGTATTACAGTGAGCTGTTTGGCCCATTGACCGAAGCGTTTCTTGCGCAGTAGAAAAGCACAGATGCGACAGTCCCGGGCAGGAGGCATGGAGCTCATCTCCTCTGAGGGCCACTGGTGGGTCAGTCTGACACCAGGACTGCGCTCTTCCTCATCCTCCTCATAAGACTCATAAGAACTGCTCAGAGCATCAGAGTCGTTGTCTGGAGAAGCAGCACACATTCACTGGTTCATTAGTTTCATACGACACATCAAAGAACCACTCACTCATTCGCACACACGCACACACACATTCATACACCATTGTAGACAGACACTGGGGGTGAGATGGGTATTAGTTTTGCTATTTGATGTACACAACAAACCAAAGGTGATACAGAGGGCAAGAAGCAGAACAACAGTATGTAAGTACTCAATAATTGTTCCAGAGACAAATATGCACAGGATATGCTATTCAGATTGCTATCCGGTGTCTACACAAGCAATATTAGATGCTTTAAAAGACATCTTAGTTCTTTTAGACGAATGTTTAAATGGCCCTTTATATGATACTTAATGATCTACGTTGTATTGTTGTTTCCTCATCACAAACACCTGAAGTTGTGTTTTGTTTCATTTGCAAAGCTTTAACACAGAAAGAGTTTTTCTCTCAGACAGAAAACACTCCACTTTTTGATGTCATGTGGTCCTCCACTGTGTTTTTAAACTCTATACACCTTCACTAAAGCTGTTCACTTGTTCACTGCCACTACATGACATCACAAGGTGGAACAGAGAATTCCAAACTTTGCAAATGTAGACAGACAGACACAATAATGTGAATGTTCTTGAGGAGGTAACAACATTATAACATGGCTTTTTGTGTAATACAGGACCTTTAATTGCTTTTTCATGGAATGTGCTCTATTGCTGCACTGTTCTGACCTTTTTGTACTTTTTAAAATCTTATATGTAATTATTTTTTTCTTATGCTGTAATTGTTTTGTTGTGCACTCACAGGAAGTCTAGCTGTCTGCCACGGCGGCAACGAATGGGGCTCAATTTTAAACAAATAAACACATAAATCAGACAGACCCTGGGGGAGGGAGTAACACTTAGAACTATGGGAAACACTCCAGACCCACTTTCCTGTGTCTTGCTTAACAACACATTTACATAGATAATTGTAATGTTACTTACAAGAATTCTTCCGGTGCGAGTTGATACATGTTGTGGGGTAGTGGTTTTCTGCTTCTTCATAACCATCTTCTATTGGAGGACCAGGCCTGACTGGAGTTGGAGAACATGAGAATTCAAATTAGAATTTTAACCTTATGTGTGGTGTTTGATGTAACTAAATCCTTGTAATTTGACTTGCTATATGTCTATGTTTATATAAATTACAGTAAACTAGGGTTAAGAGAGAGGTTTTTGGTAGAAAAATGCCATGCAAGCGAGTGGCTTTGGTAGACCAGAGGAAGAGCCGCTAACCTCTCGTGATGATGTATTCGGGCAGCGTGCCAGGGCTGAGGGGGACGGCCTCTTCGTAGTACTCTTCGGGGGGAGGGGTGGTGGGCAGAGGCGGAGGCGACTCAGCTGAATGGGAGGTGGGGGAGTCTGTACTGTCCTGTAAATGTTCAAAGACAAATATTCTCCAGTCGCTGTAATTATGATAGATGTTCAACAAAACTACAGCAAGCAGACTGTATGAATCAAAGGTTGTCACTAATATTCAAGCGTCTTTTGCAGTTCAACATAATTTACTACAATTTGAACAGTTTAAGTCTTGTTTAAAGGGCCCATATTATGCTACTTTCTGATATATGTTATGTTGTTCCTCATCAAAAACATACCTGGAGTTGTGTTTTGTTTCATTCACATGTTTAAACACACAAACTCTATATATTTAGACTGAGTTCTTCTCTCAAACTGTGCTGTACTGTGTTTTTAAACCCCATACACATTCACTAGAATCATTTGTATAATTTCAGTGATTCAGTGAATTTTCAATTTCTTCTGAACTCAAACTCAAACATGTGTGAATGAAACAAAACACAACTCCTGGTATGTTTTTGATGAGGTAACAACATTATAACATAACTTTAAGCTCACAAGGACCTTTGAGCACTTTTTCCTAGTTTATCCTTTATTCTACACAAGTATAGTTCTTGTTTTTCCCCTGAATTAGACCAGCTTACTTCAGATTACTGATCGCTTGTTATGAACAGGCAAGCAGACTGTGTGAATCAATGGCTGTCACTAATACTAACTACTTCTTTGGCAGTTCAACCTTATTTACTGCAATTTATGATGTTTTTAATCATTATTTTATTCCTATTAGTAATTACTAGTCCTTGTTTAACAGTTTTCCAAGAGTTATATTTATTCTATCCAGGTAAAGTTCCTGTTTTTTGTTTGAACCACTGATCAATTTTTTATGAAGTTATGTGGAGTGTTTACACTAGTCTTGTTCTGATCATGGTTTGACTCTAGTTTAGTCCTGATGACTTTTGGTTTTGGACCTGTTCTAGGCCTGGTTTAGCCTCGGTTTAGTCCAGTTTCAGTCCAGGGTTTAGTCTTAGGTTAATTCTCTATTTATATTTATACGCTCAAGATGTAGTTTTGCCTTGGACTGCATTTTGTGGTTTGGCTTTGTTTTGGTGCTTGTTTAGGTCTGGTTAAGTCCAAGTGCTGATATAGCTGAAATCTGGCTAAGTGCTAGTTCTTGTTTAGTCCTGGTTTGCTTTTGGCGTAGTCCTATATTACTCTTTCTCTTAGGCTCATTTTCACCAACAGTCGAGAAGTAAAAAAAAAAGAAGAAAACCAACTACTATTTTCTGACTTGGGTGTAAAAAGTTTAAGAATCACAAATATAAATCATTGATAAATTAGTGACCTATGCATGCACTCGGGAACAGCCTAGAAACTAATAATCAGAATATATTTGCAAAGTCAGTTAAAAGTTCATGGTGCCATATAAAATGTGATGACAGGAGAAAAATGGGGCGACTCTCGGTTCCAGATGCCTCCAGGCCGGACATGTATCTGCTTGGCTGTGGAGTTACAGTTTGTGTCACACATACCACGCACCTGTATTTGCAAACTGTATGCACTGAAATTTAGACATAACCAGTTTATATGAAGGAACTACTGACACATACCTGCTTTAGAGTGTCTGTTTGAGTGTCTTTGTCCAGTTTTAGCTCATCTGTGACGTCCTTTAGGTCTCCAATTTCACAATCTGCAATGAAAACGAGAGATTCACCCAGAGATATTGCAAAAAAACTACTGGATCTATGTTGCCTTAGAAAGAACTGTATTGAAATCTGCTAAATAATACTAATATACCATAAGCATACCAACAACATGTACAACTACAGACTTCATAAATCTTTAAGGTATCTGTTAAGAAGCAAAGAAATCACCATATTACATTAAAATGTTATTTACAACCAAATAGAAACCATTAAACATAAAATAAGATAGAACTGATCATGAAGCCACTACATATTTGACACAATTCAGTAAAATATGTACAGTTTCTCTGTATTTGTATCATTGTTCTTTTTTTCTGTCTAAACAACAGACAATTTGATCAAATTCAGTGCACAGTAATTACAAGTTAAAGAAAATTGTGGTTTGTGGGTTTTGTTCATCAGTTGGTTTGGCAGCCCAGTATAACCACATCTCGATTAGACTTAAAACTGCAACACAGAACTATAAAATGTAATTCAAGTCAAATAACATTTAAATTCCTCTTGTTTTTATTTCCAAGTTTGCCCATTTTTTATATATGCATTTTTCTTTACATTTATCAAGAACATTGAACATGCATGGATGACATGCATCTTAAATGGAGTGAATATGACTGACTGAGATTCAGGAGCAAGACCTCGCTGCAACCTCCCCTGCTCCTCTCCAGCCAACCACAACGCAGTCCAACCACGCCTTCAATTACCCAGAAGCCCTATTTATACAGGCCTATCCCGACAACACCGTCTGTGTCCGTTCTCTCAACCCCCTCCCTCCCACCCTGTGTCTCTTGTTCATCATCCATCCTCAATAAATATCTTTATTGTTTTCCCTTGTTGTGGCGTGGTCCTTGCTAGTGAATCTTATTTAAGCAGGATTCAAACTTACCAAAGGACTCAAATAATGACTCCACGAAGCTGGTCCCATTTCTGTACACAGAGGAGTTCATGTAGATGTAGTCTGTACCAGACACTACATAGAAAAAAAAAGTATTATGTTATCAGTATTTTTACTTTTATACTTAGGTTTGTAAAACTCTTATGATGAAATATCCAATGAAAGAAATATCCAATTTATGATCCACAAATGTTGAACCTTATTATTATTAGGAACTGGCTCCATAAACCTGCTTTATTATTGATCTTATGTCATATAGTCCTTTCATCTCACATCTTTAGAGTTTAGCAATGATGTCACGTTCTGAAGCTAATGTGGAAAAAAATAATAATTCTGTTGTGTTATAATTACCAGAGAAGACATTGAACTTTGTGTAAGTTTTTGGTTCATCTGATTTGACCCAGTAACAACAAATCTACATTCTGACAGTTAAAAAGCAAATCCCACCATAAAATAACATGTTCTCCAGCTCGGTTTTAAACAGTTTCTAGATGCCATT
Source organism: Boleophthalmus pectinirostris (assembly GCF_026225935.1). Classification (NCBI taxonomy): domain Eukaryota; kingdom Metazoa; phylum Chordata; class Actinopteri; order Gobiiformes; family Gobiidae; genus Boleophthalmus; species Boleophthalmus pectinirostris. The sequence goes on along the minus strand of NW_026571207.1, from coordinate 26,314,074 downwards.
AACACAACCTGTTGAAAAAATAAAATGATAAAAAAAAGACCTAATAATATTTGTTTCTTGTACCTTGTGGCTGTATTTGCTGTAGGAGGTTCCACACAGACATCTTCTTCTCCTCTGTGGAAGAACTGAGGCTTTCTTGGTCAAGCATCTTCAGCAGGACCCCCAGCTCGCTTACCAGCACCTCCATGGCTGAGGGCGCAAAGGTCAGAGGTCAGAGGTAAGTGGGTTCAGTGTATCAGTCCAGGGTTCAAAGGTCGCACTCACACGTCCAAACAAACTCATGTCAGGGAGACATATCTGCCCTGCTTCCTCTGTGTCCCCTCATTTACTGTTATTGGCGTTCTTACAGAGAGCAGAGTTTATTATTGAGATGCACCAGGTCTGAGGTCTGGTTTTCAGACTAAACAAAATGTTGATTGAAAGGGGATATTGCTGTTTTGGAGACTTGAAAGGGAAAGTGTTTTAAAACCACTGCCTCCTGGGAACTGATTTTGAAACATTTTGGTTTCACAACACGAAGGACCAGACGATTTGACTGTGACAAAATACTGACAATTACAACTTTAATTTCAACATTAATTTCCATTTGTTCTGATTATTAAAGTAGAGATATTTGAGTGATTATTGTGTCAATCCAATAAAACAATACAAGATCGACTATGGGAACTTGCAAATATCGATCCACTACCAATGAGTCTACATTAAATACACTGAAAATCCTCTAAAATAAAGAACTTTACCTCAGTATTTAGAGGCTATCCTTATTTTGCACCACCCCTTGAACTGAAACATTAACTATGTGCAGCTAAAATAAATAACAAAGCAAATAACAAGCCTTAACCTTGTCAGTATTCATTTTTTGGTATCAGTTGATGTCTTGAGCCACTTCCACTATCTATAGGCCTTATTTATAGACCCTATTCTATGCAAAAATATATCTGCATTATGTTGTATAGTGTTTCATTTGTGTATGTTTTAAGTCCATTGTTATAACTTAAACTGTCTCCCTGTAACCGTCTATGCCACCATATCCTAATCTCTGAAGCTCCTTTTAACGCTCAATATCTTCACCTAAATCCTGATTTGTATTTAATTGTATATTTATTTTTATATTTTACAGTTACAGTTGCAAGAAGCTTTACCAGTTAATGGTAAGCAGAAATTTTATTAGCTTGTCACAATCATGCATTATTTATTCATTTATTTTTTATTGCTTCAAAATATAGGCCTAGCCCCTGCTTTTTAATAACATATTTAAAACAACTTTAATGAAAATCAGGCTTAAAGATGCATTGTGTAACTTTTCTGGTGGATGCTATTCTCCTTGGAAATGTTATTGCTATGTCTGGAATGTTTCACAGTATAGTATTAAATGGTTCTATCTTCATGGAGACAAAACCAGACCAAGTTACAGCTCAGATCTGCGGAGAGGCAACCCTGCTTACAGTGTTTTTAGTATTTTTGAGCTATGAAACAACCTGTAATTTAATAAATATAAGATACCTGTTTAATATCACACTGTGTAACATTCCATATCCATAGAAACAAGTAGGTGATGGACCCCCGACCAAAAAGTTACATAGTGCACCTTCAATAAAATGCGGACTAATTTATTTTACTGGACAGACTTGTAATATCAAAACTGAACACAATACCTTGAAGCTTTGGGAGTTTAACCCTTTTTCGCTTTGGGATATAGGGAAAGACTGTGCCCACTTGTGGAAAGATAATCCATCTATCTTAAAATGCAACACCCTTTGAAAACACGTCTCCAACCTGCTTGTGGCGTTTGTTTTGCTTCCTCCCTTATCTCCCTTAGACACAAACACCATCCATCAATGCTCAGCCTCCCTCTTCCTTCCCAATTGTTACCTCTATCTACAGTATCTACACTTAAGTTCTATTCTTTCCCATTATCCTAAAGCCAATCTGTAACCCGACCTTTTACCAAATCACTTTTAGTAGCATTTTCAGACATTAACGGGTGCACTGCGCAACTTTTTTGGCCTTCTGATTGTCTTCCATGGTAAAATAGGAAACGGTCCCATTTTATATATAGCGATTTTTTTACTTTCACTCAAAGCAATTTAATTCAAGGAAACACTCACCCATTCACACTCATCCACCAGTGTACAGTGAGGTGGGTGAAGTGTCTTGCCCAAGGACACAACAACAGCTTTCATCATCCATGTACGTTATTGTTTCACGTGTTCCCCAATATGGCATTAACATATCTATATTACATTTATTTCAATTACAAGTGTTTTTATGCACTGAAAAACATACATTCTTTCCACATATTCTTACTATAAGCTGGGCTGTCTCTCCACAGATCTGACCTCTAACTTAGCCTGATGCCACTGTGTGCTTATTAGCCTACCACGGGAAAATATCAGTTTAAAGCCGAACTGTGGAGCATTACAAGTGAAACAATAATATCCCCACCATGACAAGCAGGTAACGGACCCTCCACCAGAAAAGCTACACAGTACGCCTTTAAGAATATTTTGGGGGGGTCAATCACAGGACAGGCGCTGAGGCAGAAAAGTCTTTGTTAGTTGGAGCGCTCATATGGAAACAAGAGCTAGACAAACACGAGCCAAAACATTAAAGCCACAGGAACTCTGCAGTCTGTTTGCTCAGTGAGGTGTGCAGCATACCTGGCTCACTAAGGCACAATTATAGACCGTGAGGAGTGAATAAACTGCTACAAAGAATGTCTGAAATGTGTAGATCAAGTCTTGTGTACTCAGCAGAGGCAGCTTCATGTTTCTAAAGATGTATCTGGGGTTTGTCCATGTTGAGTGAATGTGAGAAAAACTGCTCCCCCAACATATTTCAACAAGGTGGCTCTTCTTCCTATGAGTCAAACTAGAGCTGCAGTGTGAATGAATGATACCTGTGATTATTCCTTGGCTCTTTTTAATCAAGTGGTCTACAGCCAATTCTTGGACAGTAAAAGCATGTGTAGATTTTTTAATGTCATGACAGTTAATAAAGTATATATTGTTTAAAAGTCCTATATTGCCTCTTGAGAGCTTTAAGCCATATTATAATTCTCTTACTTCTTCAAAAAACATACCTGGAGTTGTGTTTTGTTTCATTCGCTCATATGTGATTAATCCTGTGTTACTAGTCTGTCTACATCTCTAAAGCCCCAAATGCTCTGTTCCACCTTGTGATGTCAGCACCTTTTACCTTTCGTTCAGCAGAGATTAGCAATTCCAGGGCTGAAATCATCCAGACGATTCTAGTGAAATGTAGAGTTTATAAACACAATAGAACACTTCCTGTATAACCACATGACATCACAAGGTTTTTCTTGAGAGAAGTACTCAGCCTAAATATGCAGGCATGTTTTTGATGAAGAAACAACATTACATAGATCGACAACATAGATAGACAACATAGATCAGTAAATAGCGTAAAAATATATACATTTGATGTCACTCAGCCCTAACTCAAACGGAGGACTACAGTATACAGACAGAGACGGCTATTAAAATACCTATGAGGGTCAATGTCTTTTTCACAAGTGCAGTTTCCTTCCATTGTGTAGCATAAGTATGATAAAAACACTACAGTGAAAATGATGAATGGGTCCACGTAACCTAGAAATCCCATGTAGCTCATTAAAGGTGGGGTGTGTGGTTTTTGGCTGCAACAGGTGGTGACTTCGCTGATTGCATTTCCATACATAACAACGCTGTTTTATGTGGATGAACTTACACTTATGGAAGTAAAAAAGGGGTATTTACTGTACATGAGCCCTAAATCAGGTCAAATAATTCATTCATGAAAAAGTTTTAAGAACTGTCAGTAAACTGCATTCACAAGTGTGTTCTAAATTACATGCACACAAGGTTAATGCACATAAGTGAAGTTAATTAACCTTTGTAACTGCCAATTATAAAGTCCTTTTGTCCAATCAGGTACGGTAATTACAAATGTTTTGTCATCATCCCGAACCACACCTAATCCCACCATGTACTGCAGAATGATAAGCAGTGAAAGGGGGTACAGACTACAAAAAAAAAAAAAAAATAATAATAATAATGCATAGAATAGATCAACAAAAGCACAAAGATGTCAGTGGTGGTTAACAGCTAATCCATAACTTATTGATAAAGTAACTGAATGCACACTTCCATGGAGACAAACAGGTGATATTATCAGTCAAAGTTATGAATCAGATCTGAGGAAAGGTGACCTCGTTCACTGTAAAAATTCATGTTTTCAAAGAACATTTGCAGCAATAAAAAACCTTTATAATTGAATAAACACAATACATTTTAATGCCGTACTGTGGAACATCACCTTAAAGGTTGTCTGGAGGATTTTTTAAAAACATTTTTTTTTTTATTTATTTATTTATTTTCAAATTGTCAATGAAAGTTCAAAATAGGATTATAGAGAAGCAGCAGCCTTGTAATTATGATGACCAAAAAAAAAAAAAAAAGATTGAAAATCCATCAACTGTGGACGTGGTGGGGGCAGACAAACATCAGCCAATAGAAAACAAGGCTACTTCTTTATCTATTGGCTGTTAGGTTGTCAAACAAACTCCCTACATTTCTAGCTTTGCTGACTTGCCGACGCGCTGGGATTGCGTGGTTTATGTTCGCGGTTCACGTTTAGCGGTTCTTGGTGTCTTTTTTGAACTGTAGCTTCCTCTCAGTTTGCACAAAATTTGTTTTAGTAGACAAGACAAGAATTCACGACCAGTTCGCTGCAAAAGAAAGTCTGTTTTTGACGTCACTGAAAGAAGAAGAGAAGGGGAAAAGGAGCGAAGCGCAACACTTAAAAAAGGACAAACAGTCGCTGCATTTCTCTTTCCTTGAAACATCTTCTATACAACCTTTAACTAAGCAGAAGTTACATACTGCATCTTTAATGGTGCACTGCCTGCTTGTCTCTATGAAGATGTTATTGCTTTGCCTGGAATGTTCCATGGTATGACATTAAACATATCTGTCTAACATTTCTTCATTATGGGTGTTTCTATTGTTCAAAAATACAATAATTCCTTCTGTGAGAATGGGCGAATCTCAACAGAGCGGAACTGTAATGTCACATAATGCCCTAGCCTGCTTGGGTCCATCTGGTGTCCATCGTGATTAATCTATACTGTGGAACATTCTAGACAAAGCAATAACAATTCCATGGACACAAGCAGGTGGAAAAGTTACATAGCGTATCTTTAAGACACGCCCCGCAGCCTCCAATGTGATGAGGGACATTTATGTGAGTGGGCCGAGTGTTAGCTTGTTCACTCCTTCTATTTGAGCCAGAGTTTTCAGCTGTTTGAACACAGACTGGGCTTCCCCTAAAACTGTGGAAGACGAGCCTTATCCGCTGTGACTCACTCAACACCAAAAATATATTATAAAATTTAAACCACTCAGCAATAAATCCAACTGTGCTTTCAAGGAACAGACCCGATGTTGAAAGTACACTCACTTTATCCAATTAAGCATTTCTTCTCCTTGGGCCAAAACAAGTAAAAGAAGGAATTACATCTTGTACGTTTTGTAGGATCTGGCAACAGCGCAATATAAGACCACCTAAGTCCCTTAAGTCTTGCGTTACAAATCTCGTATGGTTTCTCACACTAAAAAGCAGCTCCTAAGCCTTTCAATCTTTTACCTTAAGATGTTGAGATATAGCACGTATTTGAGTTGGGAGTTGTTTGAAGTCATGCATTGCCAGATAAAACACATTGTCAGTCCAGCCACCTGAGGCAAACTATACACCGTTCCCTTAAAGCACTGTGTAAATATGTTGGATAAAGTTTTATTAAAAAGCAAAAGAGAATAGTTTTGGCTACTTTCCTGCACTTTAATGTAAATATGTTCAAGTTCAGATAAAGCTTGAGGCGATGTCTTCTCCATTTCTCTACATTAAAAGGTGCATTGTGTAGCTTTTCTGGTGGAGGGTCCGTCAAATGCTTTCTCCATGGAGATGTTATTGCTTTCTATCTTCATGGAGACCAGACCAGACCAAGTTACAGGTCAGATCTACAGAGAAGCGACCCCACTCACAGTCAGAATACCTGATTTCCTAGATATGTTTGACCTATAAAACCACCTGTAATAATAATAAATGGAAGGTAAAGCTGTTTAATGTCATACTGCGGTACATGAGGCAGAGAAATTTCATGAAAACAAGCAGGTGACAGGCTCGCCCTCCACCAGAAAAGTTACACAATGCACCTTTAAAAACTCTAGCTTTCTCGCACCTCACTGACAATAGCTGCTGGATACTAGACACATTCCTCACCTTGTAAATTGCTCTAGACTCAGCAGAGAGAGCATGTGCCCCTATTGTGAGCACCAAGTTTGTTTAACAGCTCAGACAAGCCTTTTAAAAACCAGGGGGACTTACAGCGGCCACAAAAAAGAAAAGTTTGCCAGGAACAGAGGGAGAAAACAAGGTGGAGAGACAGTGGAGGAAAGGGGGGCTGGTATAAAGTCAGGGAGTATAGCACCTGTACCAACATGCCCCACTAACGCTGATCTGAGGAATTACATGACCTCAACTCAAAGTGCACTGTAGTTTTCCCTAATTTTTCATCTGGAAAGGTGCAGTCGGGATAATTTATCATATAGCTTGACCCTGTAAGCAGATGCCATGATCTTGAGGTGGGAGACAATCTTGACAAAGAATAAAATGACATAAAATTAACACAAAAACATACTCTTCAAGTTTCAGACACTATTGGAAAATGAAATGAAATGTATGAAAAGTACAAGTGACCAACACAGGTTCAGTATTTTCAGAGTTAGAAAGTAAGGCAGAATAATCCAGTAATCCATAGCAATACACAAGAAAGGACTTTCTTATCCATGGGTTTAAGTGTGATGAAAGATTTGCACAGTTGCCATAGTAATTAACAATTCAAAACTAACTATTACATGCTTTGAATCGTGAAAATTCCTCAACATGTCGCCAGTCATTTTACACTTTTTTATGATTTTAGACATAACAAACCACTAGGAAAAAAGTATGCACATAGTAGCTTCCACATTCACTGGCAACTTTGCAAATTTCAGAAACCCTATTCCACCAAATTCCCACAAATCAGCACACATTTCCAACTCACAATAAGTTACATTTTTCACTGGCTGTGGAGCTGTTTTCCCAACACTGCATCATTATTTCTTCAGCATCCTAAGTCTCTGGCATGCAAACAAAACCACCTGACACGTAACTAGCTAAACGTCCATATAACTTTGGCACCTTTTGGAAGAAATACTTGCTGAGCTCATATACTTGAAAAATTTAACTATTGGGACCTTACATTTGCTACAGAAACTCGCTGAGCTAACAGTCTAGAAAAAAGTAGAGCAAACTTTAACTTACTTTCAACAGCAGTGGAGGAGAATCCCACCATCTTTACAATCACAGGAAGAAATAATTTGCTTCATTCATAAAGAAGCTGATAGGAAAAGATCCCAGGGTCAGAACCACCCAGGGTAACTGTGTGAAGTTAACTACAAAACTATCCTGGCAGCTGCATGGTTCACACAGTCCACCGCTCCCTTCCTCCCTCTGATCTGTTATCTCGGCTACCTCCTCTCCCACTTTTTGACTTTTTTTTTTTTTTTTTTCCTTTAGGGGCAGAGCTGCACGTGAGCGCTTGTGTGTGCCACTGAATCCCCCCTCCTCCTGCTTCTGTAGCCCTGAGATCGTGTAGCACCTGGGGAAAGGCCTGCTATGTAAACACACACATGTCCACCAATGCCTAACTCACATTCTTTATTAGCTCGAGTTCGGGGCTGAAGCGTATTATTAACTTGTAACTAGCAGCGCACAATAGAGTCTGCCATCATAGACTGTCTGAACTCAGTGACACTGTGGATACATCCTACACAAAACAAAATGCAAAATCTGGAAAATGAAGAATAATAATGAATAACATACATTTAAACTAACACAAGCAGTCACTGTCTGTTTGACTATATTTAGCTGAAACTCTTCGGCACTTAATTCACTTGGTCTGAATAAAGCAGTCAAAATACAGTGATACTTCGTGCTATGATGCTATACTGAATTTCAAAGCTTTAGGATTCACAGAGAGGACTCCTTGTCAAAAAGCACGCAAACAAGGAGTGTTTTTCATGTAACCTGTAAAAAGTAAACAAATAGATGAATTTGTAATTGGTTATGAGCCATGCCCTGGTTAATCCACACTTGTTTAATCCTATTTTTCCAGTTATCAGTTTGCACAGCTAAGTATGTTCAGTATTCAGTTCAATTTTCTACACATCTCTGTGCATTAAATTGTTGTTCATTAGTATTTTCTGAGTGACAAAAGGCTGGACAAAGGCACTTTAACCAAACAGAGCACTGTGTAGGGTGCACTTAGTACTGGTTTACAGTTCCCTAATGAGGACAGACAGATGGTACTTAGTGGAAAGAGAAGGAAAACATTGAGTTTAACGTGATACCATGGTTAGATGGTTGTAGAGGTGTGTTTTAAAGGTCTGATCAACTCTGAGGGAAGCCAGAAGATTACATTTGTTTTTCTAATGACAAAAGTTACTCAATCTCAGGATGTGTGAGTGTTTTGCAACATTTTAAGACAATATCTCCAAGAAAAGGAGGACACTAAGCCTCTTGTCTGAAAACACATCTCATTTTGCTGTCTCCTAAAAAAATAATGTCAAACCCTGGTGAGAAATTGTTGTGTACAAGTCTAGACTCCTCAGTGTTCCACGTGGACGGCTCGTAGCCTTAAGGCAGACTCACGAGTCCCGGCACGAAACAGCACGCTGCCTTCAGTCACACTAGCTTCACTGAGACCCACACAAACACTCAAATGCACAAACACGCACACACACTACTGAGCACACAATACAGAGGGACTTGGCGGATTTTGGCCTGTACACAACACTGAGCCAGAGGTGCAACTGCAGCATTAAGTCAGATAAGACTCATAAGGAGTAAGCCGAGGAGCAGCATCACATGATGTTTTTAATACTGGCTAAGCCTCCTTCACTATCTTTTCCAACAAGGCTTCTTTTAGGAAGTGTCCTTGAGGCTTAGCACAGTGATAAAAAAAAAAAAAAAAAAAAAAATGCTGTGTACTGAAATATGACAGCTGTTTGGGGTTTTCATAGGCTTTCAATGGGAATATATACAATACACTTACTTTGTCCATGGGCCTGATTTTCAGTGTTGCTGTAATTTAGCTAGAGATAGAAACTGATGACAGGAAAAAAGTGTAAGCAATTCTTTTCGATTTTGCTATATGTATTTGAATACATTAGCTTAATAATGAGTGAGTCTGTCTTGTTCTGCTATAACTCAGAATTCTCCCGGCCACGGTATAACCGTCACCCCATAACTATTTCTAAACCTCTGCTTTGAATAAATAGGTGAATTACACTGAATAGAAACATTATAGTAGATAGTTAGAATTATATTATGTAGAACATAAATAAAATATCTATGTCGGTGATCAATATTTTGCAGACACTTTAAAGTTATTCCCATATTTTCAGGTCTCATAAATGCCACAGACGCATCCTGCTTCGCCCCGTCACGGTTTGTCACGCTCCTCCAAGCTGTGACTAAATGTGACCTTTGACCTCAAGAGTCGTGCTGTGAAGTCTGAACTCGCATTGGGTCTTAGTGTAGGTAAGCAAACAGATGAACACATTCTGCTATTCTTTTTCAAGAATTTGTGTGAAATGTTTGCCTTTTCTGTTATATTGTGATGGAATTGGGATGTGACACTGTGACAATCGGCTAATTTTGCTGAGATGATTGATTTTAGGGATGCACCTATCCAGCTTTTTCACTTCAGATACCGATGTTGATACTTTGGCTTTAAGTTTCTGCGGATATCCCATATCAGCCGATACTATAAGGCAGAAACTGAAAGCAGAATTAATTTCCTTTAAACCCAAACATTGCATGGTAAACAAAACAAAAAAGATCCAAATGTGTTTTTTAACTGTTATTTATCATTTAAAGTAACTACAGGACAGCTTTGCAAAAATAGTCTGATATCATGAGATGTTTGTGCCAACCACCTGTAAATCTTCTTATTCCACCACTTTATAGACCAAAATGGGATTTCGGCTGAATTAATATTTTGTAAGCCGATATACAATCCGGTGCATGCCTACTTGATTGTTTTTTGTTTAGTTTTTTTCCACTTAATGCAGCTCTACATTTCCTCCCACACTCACAATGAGGCGTAAACTCTTCCAGACAAGCATCATTAAACAATATGACGGTACAATGTTCATGCCTGATCAAAACAAATCATTTTTTGTAGGAACACAGCAGAAAGGTGAATGCATGCACTTTGGCATTGGTTTGACAGTATAATCTTCCTTTTAATTTATAAAGATGCAGTTAGTACTTCTCTGTATATATAGTTTTAAGTCAACCACAAATGTTTTTAGTTGACAACAGCACCATTTCTTTGCCTACGCTGCCTAAATAATCTTAATCTTGGCAAACAAATGTTGGGAGTCTCTGTTGCGGCTCCAGATGTGAGAGATTATAATCCACCCTCTTGTAAAGCATGGCCTCCTTTTGCTGAAAAGCATAACCTTATCTGGTGGGGCAAGATGCACATAAAAGGGTCTGTAGGTTAAAGAGTGTTTGGTTTAATCTTATCTCAAAGTCATGTTAGGGTTATCAAAATACCTCCAGTCAACTTGCACATAAAAGCCTCTCCAAAAAACTCAGCAATTCAGGAGATATATTTAAGAATATGTTTTTCTACAGGTCAGCAGTGTTTGGTCTCTTACAGCCTATACGGCATAGAAATTCTTCACACACACAATAAGTAATCGTGAAACTTGAAATCCACCTTGTTCTTAAAATGCTGAGATTGGCAAATAAAGATGATGTGGCAATTAAAGGTCCAATATTACGCAAAATTGACTGTTTTGAGCTATAAATCATGTTAGAAAGCTGTTGCCCCATTAAAAAATACCCAGAGTTGTGCCATGTTTCATTCACACGTTCAAGCAATCCATTATCAGTATGTCTACATTTCCAAATCTCAAAATGCTCTGTTCTTGATTGGGATGTCATGCGGTTTTTAATTGCAGCTAGTAGAGCCCGACCGATATATCGGCCGGCCGATATTATCGGCCGATATGCTTGCTGATATGGGCCGATATTTCACGTGGGCATGTTATACCTCGTTATAAAGCTTAGACTCTCTACATTATGTTCATTTAATCCAATTTACAGACAGATAAATGTCCTCATATGTGGCTCCGCACCAGTATTTATCTGCGGTGTAATTTGTCTGTGTGTGTCCGTACTGTCCCTGAACACACCACAGAGTCACGTCACTTCACTCGCGTGTGTTTGTTTACACCCGCAGCCGTGCGCAACACTGAGATTATATTCTTTTTACAGACAATCTGTTTGAGTTTGGATTAAAAGTACATTTATTAGTGCAGACTTGTGATGTGAGGAGGAGCCTGTGTGAGCGGTGAGTGTTGGAAATACATCGACTTTGAAGCTAGTTTAGGTTTTGTTAGCGATTAGCTGCTGTAGCTCCCGCACATAAACAGGCTGTTTCTATTGGTCTATTGTAAAGTGATTATATTGGCCGTATATTTGTTACTGGACCTGCATTGATATGTAAATGAACTGTGAATAGACGTGTGAATGATCCACATTTATGCATATAATTAATTACCGCGGCGCGCACGTTTTTACAGCTAAAGGCTAATAGCGATAGTTTACTAGCTAGGAGTTATGGGTCGGTCGCGATCGAAACGACTCTTAGTGCCGACTCTTTGAAGCGAACAACGGGAGCCTGCTTCTTATTGGGAACTGTGTTTTTCTCTTTTTCTCACTTTTTCTCTTCAAGCCGCTTGTAGACCCGTAGTTTGACAGCAGCAGCGGCTGAAAACGAAACTTTCAGAAATATGCGTGTGCACAGGATTTTAAAAAAAGTGCATATTTGGCTGCAGTTCAGCATAAAATGAATAAACCAGGACTAATCTTGAGCTCGAGTGAGGGAGAGAGATAGAAACCGAGTCCCGACACTCAGACCTGGTTAAGTTCTGGTTTAGTCCTGTTTCACACATGGTTTAAATCTGTTTTAGTCCTGTTTTAGTCCTTTTTCAGTCCTGGTTCAGTTCTGGTTTAGTCCTGCTTGCAACAAAACAATCTCAAGAGTCGCTTGGGAGCCGAAAGAGCCAGCTGCTTTAGTGAGCCGACCAAAAGAGCCGGTTTTCCAAAAAAAAAAAAATGGAATACCCATCACTAGTAGCTAGAATGTGATGCAAAAATGCCATTAGGCCAATCTACTGTATGTAAATATGATGTAGAGGCAGAACAACAATAAATGTTGCCTAAATAAACCAATTTAGAATCCACTAGAGCCAAACCTAAGTTTTTTAAACAATTCAAGATTTACAGTGAATTTTTACATCACTAAATATATCGGCGAATATATCGGCTATCGGCAGCTCCAACTGCCATTATATCCGTTTCATATCGGCCACAACAAAATCCATATCGGTCAGGCTCTAGCAGCTACATTTTACCTTTTGTTCAGTGCAGATTGGCGATTCCAGGGCTAAAATGATCCAAATGACAATAGTGAAGGTGTATGGAGTTTTAAAAAAATCAACGAAGCACTGCCTGTATTACCACATCACAACGTGTATCTTCCTTTTGAGAGAACTCAGCCTAATTTTGCAGGATTTGTGCGTTAAACTTGAGTGAATGACACAAAACACAACTCAAGATATATTTTTGATAAGGAAACAAGCTTCAGTGTTATCTCAAAGTCACGTTAGGGTTATCACAATACCTCCAGTCACCCTGCACATAAAAGCCAGTCTAAAGAAGTGACCTGCATACTGCTTGCTTGTATTTTCCCACAATAGGCTGTTTTTCTTTGTGCGCTAACAAAAGATGAGGTAAACCAGTGAAACAGATGTGCTTGTGGTTAGTTTTATTGCGATACGCGAAGTAGCAGGAAGTGCCCTTATGCCTAAAGTCTAATGATGACACCGACCTCCCACTCCACACTCCTTTGGATTCCAGGCATTTCCCAAGTGTGACGACGTTGATCTACCCCCGAGTGAAAACATGCTCAGGCAATTATGGACCCATATTTACAGGGTTTTATACAGTGACTAAACCCCGACTCGATGGGTTCATTGGACAGATAATAGAAAGGATGCAGGATGATGAAGCAATGACTGACTGTGCACTTTACAATGCAATGTTGAAACAGAGAGAACATAAAAACTCTAGACTGAGCTGTAGTAGTAGCACTATATAACTTTTTGGTTGGTGGTCCGTCACTGGCTTGTTTCTGCCTGAAATGTTCCACAGTATGATACTAAACCGCTCTACCTTACATTTATTCAATTACAGGTGGTTTTATAGCTCAAAAATACCCAGAAAAACAGGCATTCTGACTGTGAGCGGGTCACCTCTCCACAGATCTGACCTGTAACTTGATCTGGTTTGGTTTCCATGAAGATAGAAAAGGGTTAATACCATACTGTGAAACATTCTAGAAAAAAAAATAACATCTCCACGGAGAAAAGCATTTAAAGGATACTAAACCTGAAAATATGCACAATGCACCTTTAAATTGCTTTGAAATAAGACAAAAATCATCCATGGGTTCTCTCTTAAGACCATCCCCTGACTGACATACTAATCTGTTGTCACTGATGCACCATCAACTCGCATAGTTGCATTAAACAGATGAGTTCATCTTCAGTTTGAAACTTAAAGATGCACTAAGCAACTTTTCTGGTGGAAAACCATGGAGATGTTATTGCTTTGTCTGGAATGTTGCACAGTATGGCATCAAATTTACTTATCTAGTCAGATCTGTGGAGAGGCAAGCACAATCTCAGTAAGAATACATGTTATTGTATCATCTGTGAGTTTGTCGCCTGCCAGTTGTATGTATATGTGCATATTTGATCATTTGAAAACAATAAAAACATCTTGATTAAAAAATAAAATAAAATAATGCATGTTATTTTCATGTTATATGCCACAGTATGAACCATTCCAATGCAAGGCAACATCTCCATGTAGCTGAGCAGGTTAAAAGTATATCTTCAGTGTAACAGTGTATCTTCATGAATTTGTCCTAATTTTCAGATATGTGAGCCAAGATAAATAAGGATGTGACTGGAAGGCTCTTAGTCAGCCACTTGTAATGACACTTAATTGCAATGTTACTGGTAACACGCACAATCACTATGTATTTTACAACCAATTTTGCCTTAAATTCGGTTGTAAATTCAGTAAATATCAGTCATTACAGACCTGACATATTTTTTGGTAATTTGTGGTTGCCGAAAATCTCACACAAGGCCTGTCACGAATCACAATAGATGGATAGTTTATATATTTGGATTCAGTTCTTTGCAATAATGGGGAGACTTTGTGTTATTTTTGTCATAATTCGAAAAGATTTCAGCTGCAGAGAGTTATTTATTGCAGTTCATTCCTTTCCATGATACTGTAGATTAAAACATGTTTGCTAGGATTATCCTGCTTTAAAGTTATTGTGACAGCAGCAGTTTCAATATTATCGTTTATCACAGTATATCTCTGTAGCAATATCATGATACAAAATGTCTTATTGTGACAGGCCTATCTCACACTAAATGAAAAAGGCACATCCCTCTAAAACAATGTAAAAGTGCTCTGCTTCTGAGGATTTGGATTCTTGCGATTCCCGTTTCTCACCACTTAATTTCAGAACGTTTATCTTAGCGTGCATCAAAGCTGGTATCTGAAGGTCACTCTGTGTCTGATCTAGTGACCAATGACGTTACAGACCGCACCTCTCATTCACAATGCTGCCAACAAACCCAGCTTCCTGCCCTACTTTGGCTAATGCTCTGACCCACTGTTCCGATTTACCCCACGGAGATGCACTTCCTCCCCATACCCATGACGTCACGTATCTACGAAAACCGTCTGTTTCCTCTTCCTGTCAGCAGTGGACCCTTATAAACCGGCATGTGCGACGACCCTATTCTCAGAACATTAGATCTTTCACTAGAACAACCAAGCCGCCTCTCATGACAAATTACAGGCCATCTCAATATGCTATTCTTGCAACTGCTTATTTGTGGAGACCCTTGAGAGAAATAGTTCCTTTCTCAGGCCTTGAAAGCGCTGTGTACACTAAATAATGATGGTGGACCACAGGCATGCAAGCAGTAAGCAGCAGGTGATCTAAACATATGGCTTTTATTTGGTTGTACGCTGTAAAGTTGAGCAAATTGGGGCATCACATGGAGCTACAGGGTCTACCAACTGTGTTATTGAGTGGCTTGAGGTGATGGTAAAATGGAGCAGAATTTCCAATCCATGCATGTATAGAACTTCAAACTTTCCCCTCCATGGTGGCTATCAAAACAGTATCTGATTCCATTCACACAGTAGCACTGACAGAGAAAAGATACCTGGACAGTAACTGATAATAAAACTAGTATCAAAAGTAGATAATAATTTGAGCAGGTGTTGAAAAGCATTTCCTTAGTAGTTTTACAAGCATATATAGCAGAACTAGTAAAAGACAGCATAGTTGTTTTATAGAGCTACCATTTTGTGCTGAAAATTACACTTTCTTACTACAACAAAGTGTGCAGTCTTTTGGTTATTTAATCAGTATCGAATTTCAAAGTTGTTCCCAAGGATCTAAATAAAATCAGAAATTGTTCATTCTTTTTTGACATTTTGATTTGATATAATGACACAGTTTTTGTTATAAAAAGGTCTTTTCTTTTGCATTTTAAATTCTGTATAGTCCAGATAACAGTTAGGGTTATCAAACTACAACTATGGTTATTTTTATAGCTGACTAAAGCTGATTCATCATTGCAGTTCTATCTGTTTTATATCATATCACTTTCTTTAAGTTTGTATTAACCGACGCATGGGTCAAGATTAAAAATTAAAAATGCAAATGACATGCTTGTGTTTTTGGTGACATTTCAGAAAGCAAATTTGCGCTATCAACCCAGAAATGTTGTCAGATTTAGGTAATTGCTAAATGGAAATTTGAGAAGTATTTTAAGATCCTTTACCTTTGCAATACTACACCAAAGCTTTTTCTACCTCTAAACACAAGAACAGGAACAAATATTTAGTAACAGTGGATTTATTTCAAGTATGAGTGAAAACCGTCAGTGCCCCTTTTTAGTAACTTGTGTTGTTGTATTGTGACTCTGTGCCTTGGTGAAGATTCTTGAAGCATTTCTGTCTGTATTTGTGGTGTATACAGAAATGTGGGTTTGCACATCATTGCAACCTCTGCTTTATGTAGGCCACACAGTCATTAGGCTGTCAGACATAGACATCAACTCAGAGCCATTAGGCCTGTTTAAAATGCAGGGTGTCTCCACAGACAGAGAGGAGTGAGTTATGACACTGCTCCTGCTCACCTGTTTAAGTATTAACTCGAGCTGTTTGATGTGTCTTTACCCCCCTCTGCCTCTGCTCAGATAACTGCAACACACTGCAAGGGCATTTTGAGGTGAGAGCAGCTAGTCTGGGTGATTATGTCATGTTTTTAAAATTTACAAATAGTAAAGTATATGAAGGTCCCAAATTACACTTTTTTTTTTTTTTACTTACTGTACATTTTATTATTATTATTTAATTTATTGATACCAATCTCTAGCAATTTTTTAAAATTTATTTAGAAGTTTATTACAATTTTTTTGACTCTGTGTTATTGTAATATAATGTGAGGTGTGAGTTACTGTGTCCATATGGATCAATAAAGTCTGTCTAAGTCTAAAATTGACTAAAATTGATCTTTTAGCCATGTTTTAATGCTGTTATCTCCTCAAACACATACCTGGACCTGTTTAGTTTCCTTCACACACGTTCAACTCAAGTGCTCTGTTCCACATCGTGATGTCATGTAGTTTTGTAGTGGTAAATGTAAGTTTAGTTTGTGTTTGACACAGTGTAGCAGTCATTTCAAAATCAATTTTGTATGTGTCAAAAACTCCATCTCAGAAGGTCTGCAAGTTCATTTAATTAAATGTAATTATATGATTAATGACCCGCTAATGCTAAGAGTCGTCCCCAATGTAAAGACACAGAGACATGCAGATCCAGCAGTCTGATCACAGCATTCTCAAACAAGAGACGACAGCTGAATAATTTAGCACTAAGCCAAGGTCAGAGTTTAAAGTTCAGAGACCAGACCAAGATCTACGGGCTGTTTGGTGGATCTGGTTTTCTCCTCCCATTTCATTTTTCATATTTCAGCCTCAGACAGGACAGAGGCTTGACTCAGCCAGCTGTCAGACAAAGGCCCTATAGTCAGACTCCCATTATTCAGATGTGCCCCAATGCCTCCTATGAGATCAGCACACAGCTATGTCTCCCGCACAGAACCAGATTGTGGCAAAGATGCTATTTTGTAAAATGGAAGTGGAGCCTTACTGATGCTAAGATAATATGCACATCCTCATGAGACTGAACACAGCTTTGTCCTCCTCCAGGATTGGGGCGATAATGAGATTCACTCTTATTGCTTTTTCACGGCTAAGGAGTCAGATATAGCAGATTCAACAAAACCAAACAACAGAAGGATTTCTAAAGTGCTTCGAGACATTTCTTTATTTGATTAACAAGCACACTGTATTTACTCTGTCAGCACAAGCAGAGGAGCTGGCAGTAAGCTGGGCGGCAACTTTATTTCAAACTATTATTTCTAGTGTGCTTTGAAAGTGCACAATGTAACTTTTCAATTTTTCAGTTACAGGTGTTTTCTGTTGCTCTAAAATACCTTTTAATAGCTACATTCTGCACAGGGTCATCTCTCAACAAATCTGAACTATAACTTGGGCTGGTATCGCCTTATTTTTATTTGATTTTCCCTACAGACAGAGATGTGTAATAATGCCATGTTGTGGCCCATTGCAGTCGATAGAAAATAAAATCTAGATGGCAGGACCTTCGTCAGATTATAAATATATAGATTTTGACAATTTAGATGATGTGGTGTATAGAGCTGGGTATCATTAAGGAGTTGCTGATATGATACATATCTCGATACAGTGAGCTTTTGATTCAATACGATATATTTAAAATTGATTCGATTAAAAAAATGGCTAAATGATGGCTGTGATGCTAGAAGTCTTTGTTAAACCACTTCTTGTGCAAAGTTCATATGAAACAAAAAATTTAAATCATCAAAACAGTTAAAATGCATAAAGGAGTTTCCTTCCTTTGAACAAACAACAAAACTGTAGCTCTGAAACAAATTAATTTAGTTAAATATACAAAAAAAATCCTCTTTGCTATATATCGATACAGCAGCCCACGATATCAATACTGTGTCATCACATTAAACGATATGATATATAAATATTTCAATATCTTTGCACACCCATAGTGGTGTATCTAGGAGTGGACGAATCCAACTTGTTCCAATATAGATTCCAATACTATGCCTTTAAACTTCAAGCACCAAGATACCAGTGCAGGGACTAAAAATAAACTATTTTACTAAAAACAAATAATAATGTATGATAAAAATGCTACGTAGGTCTTATTTATCTCTCAAGTAACAACAGAACAACTTTGCATTAAAAGCTCAAACATTATGAGCCTCTCTCGACCGGCTGCAACCAGTAAATTGTCTTATTATATCAATTGACATGCCCAAACAGGATATCAGCACAACTGATATTTTGGACCCAATACCCAATCCAACAATCTTTCATGGATCAGTGCCGATATTCAATTCCAGTATCGTATCGGAGCAAATTTAAGTGCATCACTACCAGTACTATGTGATGTAGTTTTCTTTGAATGACTATACCAAATATCATATTGGAGACAGCTGCCCTGCCCTCCCTGTGCGTTTGACATCATGCAGTTGTAAAAGGTGTGATCTTATGACTTGTCGTATATTACAACCGTGGTCAATCTTAAGCACAATGGCGTAAGTGTCAGGGGTGCCACATTGTCCACTGTATGTAGGATATCTCCTTGGAAACCCACTTAAACATTCTGCAGTCCGTGTCCACACACCCCTCCCTCTCCCTCACATAAGCAGAGTGGATCAGAGCAGTGTGAAATCGAGCCGTGTCCTCGTCGCTGCGGGTTAAAAAGGGGAATTCCACTTTTTATACTGAAGCTGAACCACACAATTATCCATGATTTACTGCTCGTGCATGACATACATCAAGTTTAATTCACTGTACGGTATGTAAGTATGTAGGTAAAAGCAATAACGTGTCTGAAAATCTTAACAATGCTTATGAAATGATGAAAAGTGCACATATGTAACTTTTTGGTTTGGGGTCTGTCACTTGTCGCTTGTTTCTATGAATATGTTATTGCTCTGCCAGGAATGTTCCACAGTATGACATTAAACAGCTCTGCTTTACATTTATTCATTTGCAGGTGGTTTTATAGCTCAAAAAATATCTAGAAAAACAGGCATTCTGACTGTGAGTGGGGTCGCCTCTCCACAGATCTGGTCTGTAACTTGGTGTGGTTTCCAAGATAGAAAGGTTTAATGTCATACACACAAAGCAATAACATCTCCATGGAGAAAAGCATTTGACAGACCCACCACCAGAAAAGTTACACAATGCACCTTTAACTTGAGAGGAATACATTTTACATTTTTTGATAGATAATGATTATAGGAGGCGTTTTGTAATTGGGATTTATAACTCTAGATATGTGTTCATAATTGGATTAAGCACCTTTCAGGATACTCAAAGGTTTACACAGCATTCGTTCTCCCTTATAGAAGACATATTGTGCTTATGTCTGTTATATAGTTATTATCTATGACAACCGGTGGAAGATGAAAATTGCATCTTGAAAATAAACGATTGGTCAAAGCACCACAAATCCATCTAAATACAGCTTCGGGTGAGTAAATGATGATCGGAAACAACTATATTGACAATAATCACTCCATAAGTTCAAAGTTAGAAGCATGCAGTTTCCCTTCTGGTCCTTCATTACCTCCTGTTTCTTTCAATCAACTGAACCATTTTATTTGTGTAATATGATACACAAAACCCTCCAAGCTCGATATTGAATTATCCCAAACAGACAGTATCTTTATCTAGCAGCCTTGTGTGATGCTTCTTGGGTTGTCATACAAAACTAAACCAAAACTATCATCTAGTAGTAGTAGTAGTAGTAGTAGTAGTAGTAGTAGTAGTAGTAGTAGTAGTAGTAGTAGTAGTAGTAGTAATAGTAGTCGTAGTAGTTGTAATAGTAGTACTAGTAGTAATAGTTGTAGTAGTAGTAGTAGCAGCAGTAGCAGTAGTAGTCATAGTAGTCATAGTAGTAACAGTCGTACCAGTAGCAGTAGTAACAGTCGTAGTAGTCGTAATAGTAGTAGTAGTAGTTGTAGTTATAGTTGTAGTAGTAGTTGTAGTAGTAGTAGTCGTAGTAATCGAAGTAGTAGCAGTCGTAGCAGTAGCAGTCGTAGCAGTAGCAGTAGTAGTTGTAGTAGTAGTAGTAGTAGTAGTAGTCGTAGTAGTAGTAGCAGTAGTAGCAGTAGTAGTTGTAGTAGTAGTAGTAGTAGTAGTAGTAGTAGTAGCAGTCGTACCAGTAGTAGTAGTGGTAGTCGTAATAGTCGTAATAGTAGTAGTAGCCGTAGTAGCAGTAAGAAGTAGTAGTTGTAGTAGTCATAGTAGTAGCAGTCGTACCAGTAGCAGCAGTAGTAGTAGTAGCAGTAGTAGTAGTAATTGTAGTTGTAGTAGTAGTAGTTGTAGTTTTAGTAGTAGTAGTAATACTAGTAGCAATACTGACATAAAAACACAACTTCATCAAATGTGACCTTTCCTGAAGAGTTTCATCTTGAGTTCTATCTGAACTAGTGAAAGACCACAATAAATATACTATTATTTATTTTTATTGTGTTGATAATTATCATCTAAAAAGAGTTTTTAAATTGATCATTTGGGTATCAAAACTGGTAATGAGTTTCGAGTCTATCCTTTAGTATCGAAATGGAGTTTGAAATTTTCGCATCATGACAACACTAGACACTTCACTGTAAAATAGATATCCATTGTCTCCACAAGCTTTTCCATATGCAGCAGTTCTCCTCACAATAGAAACAATTGATTAAATCTGGGTTAGACGAGAGACAGTCCCAGCACTGCACTATACCTCAGCGGGGACAGCCTCGCCCTCACACACCCTCGTCAAACTCAACTTCTCAGACCTGAAGGAAAACAAAAGCTTTCTCACACAGCTGCTCTATCTGGAAAAGATAAAACTTATCAAGAAGACATAACAACTTCTGTCTAAGCCTGCAATACTGTGCAAATGCTATAGCCATGAGCAGAGAAAGAATTAAGAAGAATCAACAAAAATATAATATGTATATTTAACAGTTATACAATAAAGGTGCACTGTGTAACTTTTCTGGAGGAGGGTCCGCCATCTCCTTGTCTCCATGGAGATGTTGTTGCTTTGTCTGGAATGTCCTGGTATGGCATTAAACGTGTCCATCTTGCATTTACTCAATAACATGGGACTGTGAATGGGCTCGGCTCTCCACAGATCTGACATGTAACTTAGCCCTACAGCATAACCTGCTGTCTTGGTAGAGATAAATGTGCGTAATGCCATACTGTGGAACATTCCAGGCAACATTTCCATGGAGAGAAGCTGGTGAAAGGTGACGGACCCTCCACCAGAAAAGTTACACAATGGACTGTTAAAATTAGAAGCCCAGAATAAAAAAAAAAATGAATAAATAAAAAGATCCAGATACCGTGTGTGATTAATATGCAAAGGGGAAGTAAGTGCTTGGAAGTGAACTCAAACTGAACTTTAAGATCACTGATTTAAGTGAAAGTACTGTCATCTTTTGTTCTTTGAGTAAGTGTGTTCTTTATCTCATATCAGTCCTGTGCAACAGTGGTAAAACTTTTCACTCCAAGTACCACCTCACCTCATAGTTTTGTTTTTTTTTCTAAATACCACCATCATTGTTAGATCTTAATTAAATAAATGTTTCCTTTGTTCTAAAAAGACAATCAATGCAATCACCTGGCTTTTGCTCCCCCATCAGTTTGAGAACCACTGCCTTTAATATATATTTTTACTCTTTGTATTATATCGTGATGTGTGAGCTACTGTGTCCAAATAATTTCCCCTTGTAGATCAATTAAGTTTGTCTAAGTTTAAGTCTAATTGTTTTTTTTCCAGACATTCTGACCAAAGCAATGACTTACACCTTTAACATCAAATAAGTACATATATATACCTACTGTGAGGAGCCTGGCTGTGTGTTTTCTCCTGTGGTTAACCCAAACATCAGCCTCACACTCAATAAAGCATGGATCCTGTGTACTCTGAGCGGCTGCACTGACAGACAAGGAGGGCTCAAAACTTCCTCCAAGGATGCTTTGTAAAAACAACAGAACAGCAACTACATTGACTCCAAGTATTTACCTCAAAAATACTGCTTCACTAGCTTTTTATCACCTTTACTATTGAAGAAAGAGAAGCATTGGATGGGAAGTATATTTAAAAGGTCCTATGTTACACAAAATGTATGCTTTATGCTTGTTGTTACCCCACCAAAAACCCAGAGTTGCATTTTGTTTCATTCACACATATTTCATTAATCCTTTATTATTAGTCTGTCTACATTTCCAAAGCTCAAAATGCTCTGTTCCAACTTGTGATCTCATATAGTTGTAGTTTTCAAGATAAGAGCTACCTTTTACCTTGTGTTTAGTAGAGATTGGCAATCCCTGGCTGAAATGATCCTGATTCTGGGGACTGGACATGGAGCACTGACTGTATTACCACATGACATCAAAAGATGGAACAGATTGTTTTCTGACTGAGACAAGAACTCAGCCTAAATATGCAAAGTTTGTGTGTTAAACATGTCAAAATGAAACAAAAAAACAACTCCAGGTACGTTTGAGTTGAGGAAAGAATATTATAACATAGATCAGAAAACAGCGTAATATGGGTTCTTTAAAGTTTTGACATAAAGTAGTGCATGTTCCCTGGACCAGTCCCTGACACCTTCCCATCTTCAAGTTAAAAAGCATATCACATCCTCTATTGTGATCAGTGTTCATTTGCCTCATAGTCCTTATACAGCACAGTCACAAGCAATAACATGAGAGCTGTGGTGTTATATGAAGAAAGATCAAACAAACTATAAAATTCTGTTTATTTTGAAACGGGTCACGCCTACTGTACTGCGTCCCTACCCCAAGCAGAGCAAAAATGTTTTCAATTACAATGTGGGAAAATGTTGCTCAGCAGGGGAGTAAGCCACACTCCTTGAAAAGCATCTAATTTAACAACGACACAGGGTCCTTCAGGGTGTCATTATCAAAACGTTTACACATTTTTAATCACTATACGTACCACTATGTCATACTTATCAGCACCGATATTAATTTAATCAGCTACATAAATAAATACATCTATGAGCCCCTTCTAGTAGTACCTAGTTGTAAGAGTCGTAGAAGAGTCAGACTAATAGTAGATGTAGCAGTAGAAGTGTTATATTGTCTAGGCTGGGGTTGTGCTGCTTGTGCAAGAAGTTTTGGAATGCACCGTGGTAGCATGTTATTCAGTGATGCACAATCAAACTTTACATAAGCTTATGAAGATAAATAAAAATAAAATATAAAGAAGTGTGTCCTTGAAAAACTTACATTTTGAGCCATTTCCGTCCATCCCGCTGCAGCCCAAGAGTTTTAAACGCGACACCGGTCCTCCATGTGGGAGAGTGCAGCGGGAGCACGTCCAACTTCCAACTTCCAACAGCGCCGCGCTGCCATGGACTCTCCATGCGCGCTGCGGGCAGAGCGAGGCGCCTCTCCGCCGGGTCCTAAAGCCTGCGCCTCTGTCTGTGCTGAAGGGGAGCTGGTTTAAATCAACTCTCTGGGGTAAAGGGTGGCACAGTCGATGGGTGGCACTGACAGTTTGTCGGTTTTAACCAGTAAAATGCTCGTAATTTTGCCTAATGTTAGGCTGTTAACAACAACACGAAATGTTTACAACCCCAATTCCAATGAAGTTGGGACTCTCTGTAAAACAAAACAAAACAAAACAAAAAACAAACAAACAAACAAACAAAAAAAAAAACAAAAAAAATACAGAATACCATGATTTGCAAATCCTTTTCAACCTATACTGAACTGAATAAACTACAAAAACATGATATTTAATGTTCACACTGATAAACTTTATTGTTTTTATGTAAATATTCACTCATTTTCAATTTGATGCCTGCAACATGTTCCAATAAAGCTGGGACAGGGGCAACAAAAGAATGGGAAAGTTGGGAAATGCTTAAAATCCACTTGTTTGGAACATTCCACAGGTGAACAGGTTCATTGGAAACAGGTGAGTGTCATGATTGGGTGTAAAAAGAGTTTCCCTGAAGGGCTCAGTCATTCACTAGCAAGGATGGGGCGAGGTTCACCACTTTGTGAACAACTGTGTGAGCAAATAGTCCAACAGTTTAAGAACATTTCTCAACATACAATTGCAAGGAATTGAGGGATTTCATCATCTACCATCCATAATATCATCAAAAGATTCCGAGAATCTGGAGAAATCTCTGCACGTAGGAACGTTGCAGACATCAAATTGAAAATGAGAGAATATTTGTATAAAAACAATAAAGTTTATCAGTTTGAACATGAATATCATATCTTTGTAGTTTATTCAGTTCAATATAGGTTGAAAAGGATTTGCACATCATTGTATTCAGTTTTGTTGTTTGTTTGTTTTTTTGAGTTTTGCACAGCGTCCCAACTTCACTGGAATTGGGGTTGTATATGCCCATGAAATAACATAGACTGAAATGTTTAGAACTATTTAATAACTTAATTTGGATGAGGATTTGGCAAATTGGGAGGCAGACACATTTTCAGTTCCAAGTTATAACCAGTTATTAGATGCCACAAGTGATGATAAACAGCCTTTTTCATATCCTACTGCCAAAATATGAATGTTGTGGTGGGGCTGACACACAAGAGAATAATAGGTTGATGGTTTACTTTTAAGCAGGAAATAGCTTTACCTATTTCCTGCTTGTGTGTGTGCCCTGTGATGCAGAAATATGCTGTCAATCATCAGAGAAAGAACACAGTTACACAGTTCGTTAGAGTTTTCTTTATTTTAGTGACAAAACCATGAATAACGTATTCAAACAAAGTCGGCCCTGGATCATTTGTTGTACATCTCCATACTAGGACTTGATAGCAAGTGAAAATAACCTCTTTAGCTACAAAATATTATTTCAAAACAAATATTTTAACAGTGAGAAAGTGGTGACTTCAGTTTCAACTCCTCTAAAACATGAATCTGATATTGCATTAAGTGCCTGAACTGACTGGTATGTTCGACTTATGGATCATTGCACATACTCCACAGTGTACTGCAGTCTAACTAATGTAACCATCACCTTTGACATTGCATTGGAAGTGATTCACTCTCATCCATCAGTGCCTCCTCACTTTGGTTTTCATTCTCATACAAATCAATGCAAACCACACACACCTTTAACACACCCAATAAGTACAGCAACTGTGTAAAATGCAAATACCTCTTGCATTCCAGCTCTTTCTATTTCACTGACTTTCGCTGTTCATTTGGTCCAAAAGGTATTATTTTATTATCATAAAAGTAATACTAGTGAAAAATGATAACATAATGTAATGCTTAAAACAACCAAGTATGTTTTGTACCTTATAATAGTTTAATTACTTAGTATTATCAGTCAGTTATTGTGTGAAAGGGTAAACATCTTAAATTGTATAATATTTTATGTTTTATTAACAAAAATAATAACAATAATCAAAAATAAATGCTTATTTACACTTTACACAGTGCTTGTACTGATTCTCCATCATTTTGGTAGTTGTGTTCTGTTACCACTTTAAACCAAAAGCATTTTATTTTAAACAAAGAAACCTGAAATCTGAATAGAGCTAAGCCTGGCCACGCTCACACTCACATTAGACCATTCACTCCATTAAAGTGTCCTCAATCATCTGCATCTACATTCTACTCACTCAGAGTGCTGGTGCTGCACACTTGGAAATAATACAATAACTACACCTCAAATAGCCTTGATAAAACATAAACAGACTTAATTCACAGTTTCTTAAGAATGACTTAGTAACTGCTTAATTAAAGGTGCGGTACGTAACTTCCTGGAGGTGAGACATCATCTGCATGGTACGTACAATCTCCATGAAGATAGACTTTATGTCATACTGTTGGAATATTATAGCCAAAACAAGCAGAAGCCCTCATGAGTCAGGTTTGTGGAGATGCGAAGCCTGATCAGAGTAAGGATGGATGTTTTTGTATGCTTTTCCATGCAATAAACACAAACAAATAAAAACGCTTTATTTTGATGTATTTTTTGGGGGTGAAAAGTTACATACTGTGGCTTTAAGGGGCTGTGGTTGGGTATTAATTAAGTAGTTACTAAGCCTGAATCATTCTCACTAAACTATTTTAAGGGCTAATCAGGTGTAGTTATTATAAATTGTTACTGAAATAAGAAACGCAATAAGGCAAAGCCAGAAATCTCATCTACTAAATATCCGCTTCACCTCTCATCACAGGATCCCCCTTGGTACTTTATATAATGGGGCGTAAACCTGCCCTCCTCCAGGTTACATACACCACTGCAGTGCCCCAGCCTTATATTGCTTACTCTTCACAGTTCATCTATCTTTGTCTCTGTGTGGTCATCCTCCTCTTTTCCCAGAAGTCCACGCTGGAGTGAGCACAGTTTTGGTTTGGGAGGAGGTCTTGAACAGTCTCTCAGCCTTGGCAGTGAAAATCAGGGGAAGTCATAATAGTTTGTATATCCTTCATATAGTTAAGTATCAAGTCTCTGTTAGTAATTATAATGTGTCAGGCTGTTATTAAAAGAGTCTAGCCTGCTTCTTCAGTTCATTGCGTTTCCATAAAGCCAGGCGGTCAAACTCTTCTATGGTCATACCGAACACTTGGACAAATTCTTCTGGAGACAAATGACGCTAAAACGTACAAACATAAAAGAAAGTTATATTTTGAAAAACTATACAGCGTGACTGAAAGAAAGAAGGACCTGCTCTTTCTAGTCACAACTCTATGAGGTAACAACATTATAATACGGCTTAAAGCTCACAAGAATCCATCTGGCATAATAGAGGACCTTTAACTTACCTCTAGTCTGGCTCTGTCCACGTCCTTTGGCAGCCTGTTGCGCCCTCTTGTGGTGACAATGAGCATTTCATATGGATAAACCTGGAATAAGCAGGGATAGAGCCATGACTTTTGACACTTAATAATTAGAACAGTGGGATTATCCGTTATGCAGAGAACAAGTCATTTTAGTTGAAACATACCGTGTATTCAGCTGTGATGATAAAAAAAAAGTTGATAGCGTTAGAACAAAGTATTGAATTTAATTGGTTTAAACTAATGAGCAATACGCTATTTAAAACTCCCACACAATTACCTTTGTTTCCCCAGGTGACTTCACTAGAGCTGTCGTACTGATACTGGTAGCAATCAGCGCTCTGAGGCTACAAAGGGAAAAAAAAGAGTAGAGCAAGAAATTAACATACTTTAATTTGTTATAGATTCCCTGGCCTATATAATACACACAGGTACCCAGCCCATGAAATGTATTAGCCTAATGTAATGTAAAAGTCCCACTCACCCTCTGGAGACCATTTCGTCCATATCCTGGAAGTGAGGATGTTTTGCACCCAAAATCTAGACATAAAAACACATCAAATTTAAGTAACTTTTAATATAGCAATTTTCAGTGTTTGGAAAAATACTTTGAAAGTGTATTTAGTTACAGAATACCCGAATTAAAATGGATTTTGTAACATATTCCGATCAGAGTACTGTATTCAGAATAATCTAAGTACTTGAATACAATGTTGCATTGTATTATAGTGAGAAAACCTTAAACACAGCTTTATTTTTGGTGCCCTGTTTGTTCTGCAGTAATGTGTTTTCTTTATTTTCACTAGTATTGTGCTGCTCAAAGTCAAATTTGCATTGTCAAGCATTGTCAATGTCAGTTATTTCTTTTAATTTAGGGAAGTAACTGTAATCTGAATACCACCAAATGAAAAAAATACCTGTTACTCAAAATAATTTTTCAGAATGCGTATTTTCCGATACATGGATTCATTTACTTTAGAATACTGACTATTCTAGTGTCATTCTTCATTTTACACATAAGGCTTTATCATTGTTTTTGTAGCAGGACAGGATTGCACAATGTCAAATATTTTATAGGAGTACCACATCAGTTACATTACAGTAATAAAAATAACATTACGAGCATGGTTTTACTGGTTAAACAATCACCAGAAACATATTAGCAGATCCACCATTGTCAGGTCTGTCTAGTCTTATCTAAAACCAGCATACATTGCCCTCAAAACACCAAAAGAGGGCGCTCTTTTCCAACTAAATATTGGTGTAGAGCTGTTGCAAGCAGTTCAAACACATGTTCATGCACAAACAATGATCTCTTCAAATTAAATGAATGAATTAATGAATAGAAAGCTTACCACTTTCACCGCTGTACTGTGACCGAGGAGCTGTGCGGAAAAAATCATACAAAAGTTACTCAGTGTTTAAAATGTTGCACAGTTTGAACACAAAGGACTTAAAACAAAATTACAATAACTCCAACAGAAAAATGTACAAATGACTTCAAAATAAACTGACATTAAACCGGCTTACACAATGTCAAATTCTCTAAAAAATCTCTCTTGTATAGGAAATCAGGCTCCGCACAGCCCCTCCCATCCCCGAAACCACATTAATGAGAGATCTTACTGCTCATAAATAAACCAGGAAGTGGGACACCAGCTGGGAACAAGAAAGTGAGGGAGAAAGATGCTCTGATAAATGAGAAGTTAACACTGAGATGGAGACTGGAGGTGGAGGGAATGGTTGAAAAGGAGATTGCGAATGTATTTAATGTGTTTGTTTTTTGTGACAAGTCTCGGACCAGTTTCTTCCATAGAGTAAAATAACATGGAAGTAAATTAGGTAATAGGAAAATACTAGCAGTATATAGTAGCACAGTTTTAGATGTAATAAGGTTACTCTTATTACATCTAAGTAGACCATGTGATGTTACTGCATTTGACTCTCTTTTAGCAGAGTTTACATGTCCTTATGTTTGACAATGTTCCATATACAATCCAGCGATATGTGACTACGCAATATTGACTTGTGAACTTAAAGCCATGTTATAATGCTGTTACTTCTTCAAAAACATGCCTGGAGTTGTGCTTTGTTTGTTTTTGTTGAGTAATTTTGGCTTATTAGTCTGTCTACATCTCCAAATCTCAAAAGCTGTTCCACCTTGTGATGTCATGTAGCGGTAGTGTTCATGTTAACAGCTCCTTTTACCTTAAGTTTAGTAAAGATGGGCCATTCTGGGGTTGAATCGCCCAAATGATGCTACAGCAAGGGTGTATGGAGTTTAAAAACACAGTGGAGCACTTCTTATATTACATAACATAACATCACAAGGTGTAACAGCGAGTTTTGTGTGTGAGAAAAAAAAAAAAACTCAGCCTAAACATGCAAAACACAACTCCAGGTATGTTTCTGATGAAGAAACAACACTATAACATAGATAAAACATTAAAACATACATAAAAAATACTAGCTGAGCAGGTCTTGAGTAACAGTCCCAATATACAACAGCGTGAGCATTGGAGACTGACGCTTACAAACAAAAACAGAGCATTCAGTGTAATATAACTCTTCATGCTCTACGACCAGCTGCTCCACTTAGTCACACCTGGTTAGACGGGCAGTTTAGGGTTTTCAGGGGCCTAAAACTGAAATCTAAATCAGAGCCATCAGATCTCCACGCACCGGTGACAGGGCACATCTGCCTCTACAGCTGTTCCGCTCACTCAACATGTTTCTGTCACAATAAACACATTTACCCTCAAGGGACCGTGACCCTGTCTAACTTTGAAATCCACATTTAAAGTAAGGTCAAAGCCTCTAGTCCTGTCTTTCAAAATAAATTGAATTATGATTTCAGGGTGTGAAGATTTTGGATACACAATCAAATTTTTCAATGATGATCTGAAATAGAATTCACGTTAGGGCCGTTTTATAATATATGAACGTTTCCATGTAACATAAAATAAATAAATAAATAACATAATAATAAAATAAATAATAAATAGAGCTATCTTTATTGTATGTTAAAGGTGGACCATGGCAATGAGGTGAAAAATTGTAGTAGGGGGTTTGGCTCATTTCTGTCTTCTTGAAGATTCTTTTTTGCTTTGTCAGAAATGCTCAACTTTATGGCATTAAACTTATCTATCTTACATTGTATTCAGTTACAGATGTTTTGTTGCTAAAAATAAAATGATGGCTTGTGTCTTTATAGATCACCTGCTTGTCTTTATAGAAATAGATATGTTTAATGCCGCACGGTGGAATACTTTAGAAAAAGAAATAACAAACAGGTGGCAGATGCTCCAAAGTTGCACAGTGCATCCGAATGGCAATTTAGAGACAAAAATCTACCGTATTCCTCGATCTACGTGTGTAACAGTAAGCTATTTTCAGCCTTTTATTACAGTTAAAAAGCAAATCCAGAGTTTGTTTAAATATTTATGAAGCCGACATAAACACACGAGTGGTTAGTAGCTTCATCCAGATGACTAAAGGTGTGTGCAGTTAACTTGGTGAACCCAAATTGCTCATGCATCAATAGAGCGTGAATGTTTTTTGTGTTTCTCAAACAATAATTGTAACAGGACTGAAGGTGTATCTGCCTCAGGCCATGAATGAAACATGAAGAGATTAAACATGTGCACTGAGTAGAAGAAGAGGAAAAGTCCTTTTAAACTACATTTTAGGCAAGCTTAAAGACATGTCAACAACAAAATGAAAATCTCAAAACTAAAAATATTTGCATACGTGGTAAAAAATTAAGAAGAATACGTTAAATATGCACTTTTATGAACTTTTCTGGTGGAACAGTTATGGAAAAAACTGACCTCATACCAAAATTACACAATGCACCTTTAACCATTTCTAAAAACTGTACTAATTAGTTTCTTTCTTGCAACTCACTAATCTGTTGCCATTTTTTGCTATTTTTGCTAGAATTTATTATTATCATTTCCTCTTTCTTGTTGTTATATTATAATGTGTGAGCTACTGTGTCCAAATAATTTCTCTTGTGGATCAATAAAGTTTGTCTAAGTCCAAGTCTAAACGTTCAAAATACATAAGCATAACTGTACTTGTTTGTGCTTTTCTTGTTAAGATAAAAAAAAATAAAAATACATGAAAGAGTAAACAAAATCTAAACTATAATCCACCCAATTTCTCAAGTTCAA
The DNA here is from genome assembly GCF_026225935.1 of Boleophthalmus pectinirostris. Lineage (NCBI taxonomy): Eukaryota > Metazoa > Chordata > Actinopteri > Gobiiformes > Gobiidae > Boleophthalmus > Boleophthalmus pectinirostris. The sequence continues at coordinate 26,282,695 of NW_026571207.1, read as the reverse complement.
ATCATTGTTCAAATAATACCCAGCTTCAAATTGTAATTATCCTGATACAAAAATGTATTTTTTGAACCCACGACCTGTTTGCCGTACCCTAAAAGCAGCACTTCGCTCCAGAAAAATGAACAGTGTTGTCTTATTTACGCTACAGACTTGCTCCCCTGTTACTCAGCCCTAACTCCAGGCGGTGCATTTCTCAGGGGGCTGTAGCAAAGGGGGCGGGGCAGATGCTTACAGCCATTGACAGTGTTGTTGTACACCGTGGACCCGTAGCCTGTCGTGTTGAGAGTTTCTTTGCTCCCACTCCGAGAATTCCTCCTACTGCCCCAGGGGTCGTTGTCATAGGAACCAGATCTAGCCTTCATCTCCTCCTTTAGGATCATCCTCCCGATACCACTCCCGATCTGAAGACGGCATAGAAAAAGCGCAGTTATAGGGACATATGAGTTAATTGGAGTGAGTGGGATTAAAATATGGATTAAAGTAAATAGAAATAAAAGATAGAAGATGAGGCACCATACCATTGGAGGTGCATTATTTATGGATGTTTCTGAGGAGCTGGAAGACGAGGTTGTGGAAAGCGAGACAGAGAATAATGAAGCTCTTACTCTTTGAAGACCGTGGCTCCAGCCCTCTTCATCTCCTCCTGTTGAGTAGCGCCTTCTCGGGGCTCGGTACGCTGTGCAAGAAGCAGTCAGATCAGTTTAACACAAGCACAGCTATTTTGGGAGATATATTATGAGGAGTAGATGCATAGATATTTGTAAAGAAAAGTCAGACTTAAAAGCTAGAAGGAAAAGAGGAGGGGTAATGATGCCCCAAAAGTCACAGATCCACTTATATTAGGTTTACTTCAGGTGGAACATAAAAAGCGCACTGCGTAACTTTCCTGCTGGAGGAAATTTTTGGTGTCTTATTTCCATGGATATTATTGCTTTGCCTGCAGTATTCCACAATATGGCATTAAACTTATCTTTTACTGCTGAAAAGTACATTTAAAAACATGCATTCTTATTCTGAGGCTCTTCTCTCCATAGATCTGACCTGTAACCTAACCTGGTGGCATCACATGATTGTCTTTGTGGAGAAAGGTAAGTTCAGTGCCATACTGTGGAACATCCAAGCCAAAGCAATAGAATCTCCGTGGGGAAAAGCAGTGAAGATGGCACACCCTTCTCCAGAAAAGTCACACAGTGCACCTGAAGAAACAGTGAGAATGGTTGACTTCACATCCATAAAAAGGTCTTCAAGTTATTGATTTGTTGTTACTATGAATAATTTAACCCCAAAGAACAAAGGACAAATCCTCTGCAAATACACAAGTAATCCTGCTTTTCAAGGCCGGCTTAACAAACACAAACATTGACAAAAACACCTCTGTCAATGTCAAACCTTGGCCTTAAATAAATGCCAAAAGAAAGAACTTTAATCTTTGGCCAAAAAGATTCAGAGAAGTGATTGTGAGTCTAGTGCTCACAAAAATCACAAATATAAAATGCACAGATTTGATATTGAGCTTTAGAAGCTCAAGAATATCTTAACATCTTTACAGCCCAAGTTAACAAACTTGTTGAATTACTTGGTGACCCCATGGCATAATTATTTATTTGCCAGGAATATTCCACAGTGTGGCTTTAAACCATTATATCTGCAAGGAGTAAAGCTGGTGACACAAAGCCAAGCTTTAGCTGTTAACATGAAAACTACCACCACATGACATCACATGCATGAAAGAATCAAAACACAACTCCAGGTATGTCTTTGAGGAGGTAACAACATTGTAAAATTGCTTAAAGCTCACAAGAGTCCATTTTGCGTAATATATGACCTTTAATATATAAATGAGGTGTGAAACTAATCAGCTCTGTGAAAGTGTACCTTTAGGAGAGCTGGTGTAGGGGTAATAGTCGGACTCTGATTGGCTGTATGACTCAGGGGAGTAGGTGGAAAGTCTAGACGACCTCAGAATGTCCTCACTGGTCCTGCTCTTGGTCGCTGCATCCACGTAATTATCTGAAAAGGAGACAAGAAGTGTAAGAAAATACATAGTCAACCTCTGCATTGTTAGCTGTGAAAGGGGAAGTGTTACTGAAGAGGAAAACATAATCCCAGCTTTAAGAGATACAGCACAATTTTAACCTTGGATGTGACTTGCTGTTTCTAATCCCACTGTTAACACAAAGGTATTTTTTTGTCAATAAAAACAATCCAAAACCATATTTATTATTACTTGTTCACTGTTAGAAATGGTGATGAGTAAATTTTCTGAATCACTCAATCCAGTCAATGTTGCTTGCAGTTTAAGTTACCACTTCCAAGGTCCTATATTATGCAAAATTTACTTTTGTGATTTTTAAGTCATGTTAAAATATTATTACAACATCAAAAACATACCCAGAGTTATGTTTTGTTTCATTCACACATGTATGAGTAACCCCCCTGCCACCTTGTGATGTCATGTAATTGTAGTTTTGAGGTTAACAGTTACCTTTTGCCTTTAGATTAGTAGAGATTGTCAGTTCCAGAGCTGAAATTATTTGGAAGATTCAAGTGAAGATGTGTGGAACTTAAAAACACAGTGGAGCACTTCCTATATTGCCACATGACCTCACAAGGTGAAACAGAGAGATTTCTGCTTGAGAGAAGAACTCTCAAGAACGCCTGTGTGCTAAAACATGTATGTTAATCAAGTATGTTTTTAATGAGTAAACAGTATTATAATAAATAAAAAAATTGGCCCTTCAATAGTCATTTTTAACATTGATCTGTTTTCAGTGTTTCAGAGGCCTTCTTTGATTGTACCTAATAAAGTGGCCAGTAAATGTATGTACTCACTGTCAGCATTACATCATCCCTATAAAATGAGATCACTATTGTACAGTCTATGATCTCAAACAGCATTATTTTGCATACTGTTATGCTTGTCTTAAGGCAAATTGAGTGGTGTGAATGGATATTATTGATGTTGAAAACCACTAATTGACACTTAATGGGAGTTGACATGCAGCAATGTTGAAAAGATTAGCCATGCTAGCACAGATGCATGGTCCAATGAGTTCAGTCCATGATAAAGACATTACTGACATAAAAAAAAAAAAGAACAGAATATTCCTTGACACATTTGAAACTAAAGAGAAATTCTGTGAAAACATATTGAATCATATTGACTATTCGGAAGGAGGGAGGATACTCACTACGAGCCAAGGTCACCAGGGGAATTGGAGCAGGAGGTGGAGGGACAAGTGAATAAAAGTGATTTGGGTGCAATAAAAGATTTGAAAGAAAAGGAAAACATTATTGGAGCATCATCATCGGGAGTAAAGACAAAGTGACAAATTTGGAATCAAAACAGAGGAGAGACTAGACATGTCTTCAAGGGGGTAATACAGGAAAAGGTAGTGTACATAACTGGCCTTGGACGTGAAGAAAGCTTGCATAACAATATCACAGTTTGTATTCAGTTTTTATGCAGTTACACTTTGGACACTGGTGTCAACTTGAAATGTGAAAATACTTATGCACTAATATATGACCAAATTGTGGTGAGAGGTATCCACCCACAGTTGCTTTTCTGTTATAATGAACCTTAGTGTTTAGCTTTGAGACTAGTCCCTATGCAAAATCTATCACTGCATTAAATTCTGTCTTCTCCTATTTTTGTGGATACTGGTCACTGTAACAAAGCTTAACATCCCCATGCATATACTTTGTGGAAACTACTGTAGTAGCAGTTATATCTCACACACAAAAAGCAGTTTTCTTGTGAAAGGATTGGGGAGGACACAGTGTGGAGTTTGCAGTTTGGTGGATGTTACTGAATTGATTCTGACAGTTCAGTTTGTTCTATTTTGTTGAAAGTGGTAGAGACTAAGACACTTTTCTCATCTCTTTTTGCTAACTTCAACATTATACTAGTGTGCATGCTTTTAATCTGTGTGCATGTACTTCATCTAAGAATAACTGGCCCTGTAAAGCCAGTTTTGAACCATGAGTAAAAAACACGGTTCAGTTTGAATTGTTAGCTCTGCCCATTACTCCCTTATGTTGCACAATAATGGAGAAGCACCTGTCTGGAGTAGTTGATACTTGGTTCTCACCCAACAATGTGTCTATTTTGAAAAAGCCCAGTTATTACCTTATGGTTCTCATCTAACCAATGACCTTTCGAAATACATGGACAATGTGAACAATGTTCCATAGCCTCCTTTTACAAGCTGAACTAGACGAAATAGGAGTCAGGTACATGGCCTTTAATATAGTGCTGAAAATGAATGGGATGTTCTGATTAACTTTGCACATCCATCATGGTTAATGTTGAAACAAGAAGAAGTGACAATCAATATCTGTTTAGGAAGATATAAAACCCCACAAGGATCAATAGGGCTGCTGCTGCACTCTGCACTGAAGGGCTGTTCTTAAAGTAAAAGGTTCTGAGCCGGCAATTATTCACTACACAATTGTTTAGCAATAATATCATTTGGCCTGTGATGTACTTTAGAGACACAGAAGGAATGCAGTGCAAATACCTACACATAACAGACAGAACAGGGGAACATGCAAGGGAATGCCACATATACACTTCGCCTATTGAAGCTGAAAGCCAAGTAACACAATACGGACTGTACATTATATCTTTGTTATTTTATTTATTTATTTCCAAATGAATGACAATGCATATAGCCCAGGACAGGCACAAAGAAACAACAATACTGGTATATGTTATATTATACAGCCTATTGCATTTGTTAACTTGTTTTGACAGTGTTGTGTCATAGCCTGTAGTGACCTACTATATCAGGCAACTGAATAAACTTTGGTGAGCAGTTTTGAACAATTATTCAACAACCACACTTTATGAAACCTTTCTGTCTGTTAGTGAAAATGTGTTTAAATAATAAATATGACATTTTCTCTATAACTTTTCACATGGCAACACATTATCTTAATTACTTTAAAGATGCTCCGTGTAAGTCCTCTGGTGGAGGGTCTGCCACCTGCTTGTCTCCATGGAGATGTTATTGCTATTCCTGGGAATGTTCCATGGTATGACATTAAACATAACCATCTAGAATTTATTCACTACGGGTGTTTCTCTTGCACAAAGATACAATAATTCCTTCTGTGAATAAAGGTGACTCTCCACAGATCTGAATTGTAAGATAACATAGTGCTGTAAGCTGCTTGTCTCTCTTATGATAGACAGGTTTATTATATACTGTGGAACATTCTAGACAATAACAATAGCAATAACACTTCCATGGAGACAAGCAGGTAGCAACCCTCCACTAGAAATGTTTTGCTGTGCACCTTTAACATATTTACACACATTTAGGATTAGTCCCAAATTGAACTTTCTTTCTGACAACTTTAATCATGGTTTGGGACTGGCACAAAGAATACAGTGTCTTTTAAGTCCCTATAATATTAGTATGCTACTATGCTTGCCATGCTAAAGTTTCTAGTGCATGCTGTGTCCCTTATGTCCTCTCTACTCAACACCTGTCACGCCTGAGTGGGGTTTGCTACACTTGTGCTCCGTCCATATTTCCAGACAGGAATTTCACACAAGCACATTTTAGACAGCTATTTTACAGACAGCCACTTAGTAACGCAATTAGTCACAGCCCGATCCTTATCAGCCTCTCCACAAATCAGCTTGTACGAGTCTAATGCTTTTTTTTTCTTCTAACCATTTTTTTCACTTATCTGATTGTGTGTGCAGTGGCTCCGTTTTCTACTATAACTAGAATGCCAATACCAGACTCAATGCTGAATCATGGGCTGCAGCTAACAAGGCCGATAGCTCAATATTAAAGGCTAAATGGAGTAGTCAAACACAATGACAGGCGGCTAACAGGCAGGCTAAGGCGGGGCTAGCTGCACTGTACCCGTTCGCTTATAGATGGGGGGCTTCCTGTAGATGTTGGGGTCCCCTGTGGCTGAGGAGAGACAGAGGAGATGGAGAAGTGAACGAGAAGAAGCTAAACAGTGCATCAGTGGTGGAAAAGTACTGCAACTTCATGACTGATAGTATACTTATATGACTTATGTTTATACCTAAGTCCTGCACACTCACACTAGGACTTCAGAACCGTGCCTTGCTCAAGCATGATTGCACATGGTTCTGTGACTCACGTTCACCCCTGCACAACCAAACCAGGCCACGGCTTAATGACGTCATCACACGGTTCCGTTTGTTTACTTGTCTCGCAGCAGAGCTAACACTTTTAGTGGAGAAAATAAGTCCAGCAGCTTGAAGTATCTATTAAATATTGAGGCAGATATGAGTCCTGCTGCAATACGTGCTCCTCCTTGGCTTTATGGATATATTAACATTAACACATATGCAGAGGAGTGAGGATGGCCGGAGAAGAGAGGCTGCAAAACGTCTGTCACTGTCCACAGTCCTTATTGAAGGTAAGCGCAGATTCACTGTCTTTTAGAGCGAAGTTTATTCACTTATTCACTCGTATGAATAACACATAGCGTAGTAAAGTTGTGTGTGTACGCATACATGAGCAACCGTGCCGTGCTTTGGCCAACCACCTCCAACCGGGCCAAACGTACTACACTTAAGGAGCTATCTGTGGTTGGACACGGTTCTAAAGTCCTAGTGTGAGTGCACCCTAAGACTTTACAAAAAGTATAAAAAAGAATATCAGCATCAGCATTTTTTTTTTTTTTTTTTTTTTTTGACTACCCAAAACAATAAGAGCCACTGATAATGCCTCTACCCTTATTTCTAATCATTTCTAATATCACAACCTATTCTATTAAACAGCTACTCTAGTACTTTAAATTTATAATGTTATGTTTCTGTATAGTCCACTAGCTTGATTATGTAAATGAACTGTCCTACTACTATTGCTCATAATAATTTCTGATACTGAGATTAGTATATGTTTGTGCCATAAACTGTATATATAAATGGACATAGCTAGCCTCACTAGCCTCTATACCAAAACAGGAAGTAAGCATGGGCGCTCTTCCAGCTCCATCGACTCCAATTCACTTAACCCTCTCTCTGCAACGGCTATTGTCAGGCTTCTCATTTTGGTCTTAAAATGTTTATATTAACCCTCTCTATATGATCCAGGTGTTTTTATTTTTGCTATTTTGTCTGTAAATCAATTCCTATTCCTAATATTGAATTGAATTGCGTCCCTTAGTCCCCTTCATTATACAGTCTATGGTCTTTGTACTCTGATAAGTACCTTTACAAACATTTATCAGAAAGCATTTGCATACATCACTTGCTTAAAAGACTAAGAGTTACTTTCCACCACTGTTGAACAAGACTCACAGAGAGGATTGTGTTGGGATGGGGAGGGTGAGGAACTGAACATAAAATAAAAGTACATGAAAGGAGACATATGCCAAGAGCTTAAATACACGTTTTGACAACCTCTTATTCCCAGAGAAAGTAAAACCATGTCAGAGTGATGAGCATTAGTGAAGTGGGTTAAACATGGAGATTGTGAGAGTAGTGCAGTGAGGAGATGAGGAGGGCTCCTACCTGGTACATGAAAATGTTTGGGGGGCTGGTTTGTGGTGGGTGTGCTGGACCGCCCATCTTGGCCGTAATAGGGCGAGCTCCTGCCACTCTCGGAGCCTGCCGCCAGCCACAGCCAATCACAGCAGAGGGATAATGACCATGAGGGAGGGGTTTAATAGAGCATCATGCAGATGAAAACGTTAATATCATTCAAAATTACAACATGACTCTGGATAACTATTCCACTTGTGTAATGACAGTTTGGTTTAGCTTTCAAATAGACAGTACAAAGAGTGGATCAAGGGACTGCAAGCATGTTTTTTTTGTTTGTATTGTGATTTTAATGCGTTTCTTATACTGTAAAGCACTTTGAATTACTTTGTGTAAGAACTATGCTACACAAATAAACTTGCCTTGCCTTACTGGTTAATCTAGATAGCCCTTAGAGACTGACTGTATCAACTGTGACTAACAGGCCATTACAGTTTATTTAAAAGGCCATATTATGCAATTCTCTGATCTATGTCATAATGTTGTTTCCTCATCAAAAACATACCTGGAGTTGTGTTTTGTTTCATTCACACGTTTAACATATTTAGGCTGATTTCTTCTCTCAGTCAGACACTCTACCTTGTGATGCCATGTTTTAATACAGGAAGTGCTCCATTGTGTTTTTAAACTCCATACACCTTTACTAGAATGATTTATATAAGCCCTGTAAATGCATATCTTTACTGAACTGAAGACAAAAGGCAGCTGTTAACTTGAAAACTGTCGTTTCATGACATCATAAGGTGGAACAGAGCATTTTGAGGTCTGGAGGTGTAGACAGACTAATAATAGGTTAGGGTGACCATATTTCCGTTTGTGAAAACCCAGATACCTTACGGGGGGTAGGGGGTGGGACCTCGACATTGAGCTACTCTCACCTCGCAACCTGTGCACATGGCCTCCCACTTGTCCCGATTGGGACGGAAAACGAAGAATTTCTTGTACAAGTCATTGTTAAATGCACATTTGCACTTCGGCATGTTGACGCCCAGGACAGAACGCAAAAAACATGTCCTGGGAAAAACAGACATTTGGTCACACTATACTTAAATGTTGGGTTTAACTCCAGGTGTGGTTTTGATTAGGTAACATTCTAGCATGACTAAAAGCTCACAATAGTCAATTTTGCTTATTATACCTTTAATCAACCAAAGCCATATTTGACCCATTTGGCATTTTGATAATTTTGCTGTTTTCAAACTATTGTAATTAATGTTGAACTGTATCTGCTTTCTCTGAGTGCCGAGCCTTTTTCTATGCTTCCAGCTCTAGTTTGACTCCAGATTCAATTCATCAGTGCATTAGAATAAAATTTTCTTCTATCTCCTTCAGTCATTATTAGAAAGCAGGACCTAGTTGCATTTAGTTGTCTTCAATAAACTTTATTATTATTTTAAATTAACTTCCACCAAATAACTGTGTAAAAGTGTCAAATTTTGTTGAAGTAATAATTTGTCTCAAAAACTGCATCATAGTTTACACTTTTGGCCAATGCTACAGTCCATTGATCCACTCTGTTACTGTGTATTGAGTCAGTGCACATGTGTAAGAGTTAGATGAGATGACAGCCATTGATGGTTAATTGTCAATTAGTTGGTAAACCTTGAATTCTTTAGTCATCAATGAATTTATGCAAGGGTCACTGACAATGAAAGCAATGGAGATTACAATGCAGTTTATATATTTGATACAAGTTATACAAGGTGTGTATTTAGACATGTAGAACATCATCAACTCACCAGTGTAGCCATAGTGCTGCGGAGAGCGAGGCATGATGGGAGACATGCCCTGGCGACTGAATGTTGGAGAATCTATGTAACCTGGACTGGGGCACCTCTGCTTGTCTAAACTGTCATAGTCCTAAACACAGAGACATCACTGTAAGATACTTAAAAGGAAATGAGTAAGGACCAGTGGTGGAAGAAGTACTTTTGCTCGTGTTGCTTAAGGGTGCATTGTGCTCAGGTCAGATCTATGGAGAGGCAACCCCGCTCACAGTCGGAAAGCCTGTTTTTCTAGCTATTTTTAAGCTATAAAACCACCTGTAAATGAATAAATGTAAAGTAGAGCTGTTTAATGTCATACAGTGGAACATTACAGGCAGAGCAATGACATATCCATAAAAAGAAGCAGGTGATGGGCCCCCAACAAAAACGTTACATAGTGCATCTTGAAGTAAAAGTAAAAATATCATATGAAAAAAGCTACTCAAGTAAAAGTATTATAAAGGACATGTTTAAGATGTGCTTAGAGTAAAAAGGATAAATATTTTGCACACATTTTGAGCTCAAATAAAGCTTCAAATGTAATGATTTTAATACAGATTTGTGCTGAATTTTGTTCAACAAAAACAATTGTTTTTTTCCTAACTGTTTTTATTTGTATATTTTTGTTTGTTTGAATTTTAAATGGGTTCAAAATAAACCCTCAGCCTTTTCAGCAGGTCTCAAACTATAACTACTTTTAAATTATTTTACTATAAATATTTCTACATTTTTACTTCTGTTCAAAAATGCAGAAGAAAATAAAGATACCTACACACAAATGTAGTATTAAAAAAAAAAAAAAAGTAAATTACAGGTACCTAAAATGTATACTTAAGTATAGTACACTACTACTTTTCCTTCATCACCTTCCACCACTGGTAAGGACAAGCCAAATAGTTGAGTGACAGGTTCACGTGGCAGGTGCGGATGTGTCTGTACCTGCCCCGAGTGGAATAGTGCTTACCTGAGAATATGGAGAGAGCGTCCCGAGAGACTGGGGATGAGAAAGAGGACAGTTAATATTTATGGAGTTATATAGGACACAGTCATCAAGCGTCAGCATCAAGAGGCCATTTGCAGAATTGACAACCAGGTTTTCTTAATTGAATATTTTTTCAATCTATTTTATCAATTAGCAGTGAGGAGTTTATGAATACAAATGTTGCCCGTTGGAAAGCAGTTGTGTGCATCCCGTTGTCAGTTGAAAGTGGTTGCCAAATTATTGTTACTACTGTGAGTTTTAAGATCTTGTGTTGCTACTGGAAACACCAATCTTACCAATCATGTTGACTGATTTTGGTAATTAATTTAAAGGCAGCTAATGTTTTGGTATGTAATCAACCATAACAATAACTGAAAATACCCTAACCCAAACGCTCCACTGCACCAGGTAATCGGTTTTCCATCTAATTCATGTATGTTAAGCAAACTTCAAAGCTGGACTGTGCAACTTTTAGGTTGGGGGTCCATCACCTTTCTTGTATGTCCTTGCTCTGCTTAGAATGTTCCACAGTACGATATTAAACAGCTCTATCTTACTTTTGTCAAATTACAGGTGGTTCTATAGCTAAAAATACCAAGAAAAACAGGCTGTGAGCAAGGTTCCCTCTTCACAGATCTGACCTGTAACTTGGTCTGGTTTGGTCTCCATGAAGATAGAAAAGTTTAATGCCATACTGTGAAACATTCCAATTCAAAGCAATGCAACTGGCAGACCCTCCACCAAAAAAGTTACACAATGCACCTCTAAGTTAGTCAATGTGAAATGTACTGTATACTTCCAATAAACATATTTAGAGGCAAAACAAAACACATTTTTTTGATATCCTGTTATTCTTTTCCTGAATGCTTTACTGTGGAATTTTATTTCCAGCACAGCTCCACACTTAACTCTCTGTTTTAACCTTTCACAAACAAATGTAAAGATGAGGTGACAAAGAGGAAATGATCTGTAATTAATCAGCTAATTGAACCTTGAAGTATAAATGTCAGTGAGTTTGTAATCATGCACCAGAGCATGAAAGAACAGCCAGTGAAGTCCTTCTTCTAATTAAACATTTAAACCCAAATGCCAACCCGAGATATTAGACTGAAATAAGTTAGAAGTATGATTGAACATTGCATTACAGCAAGTATATTCAACATCAACTTTGTTTTTAAAGTGGAACTCTGTAACTTTTATTAGTAACTTTTTATGTGTTTATGCCTAATTTTGCCTACACCTTTAATATTAAAGGTCCTATATTACGCAAAATTGAGCTCTTGTGAGCTGTAAACCATGTTAAAATGTTGTTACCTCATTAAAAAGAAACCTCGGACTTGAACAACCATTTATTATTAGTCTGTCTACATCTCCTGAGCTCAAAACACTCTGTTCCACCTTGTGACGTCATGAAAGTAGTTTTCAAGTTAACAGCTTCAGCAGAAATGGACAATTCCAGGTCTGAAATGATCCAAATAATTCTAGTGAAGGTGAAAAACAAAAATGTGGAGCACTTCCTGTATTACCAAGTCACATCACAAGATGTTTTCCTTTCGAGAGAAGAACTCATTTTAAATATGACAGATTTCTGTGTTTAACATGTGTGAATGAAACAAAACAGAACTCCAGGTATGTCTGTGATGAGGAAAGAATATTATAAACAGATATGAAAATAGCATAAAATGGGCCCCTTAAGAGTTACTCAGTTCCACTTTAAATCTCCTGGTAAACTTTAGTAGTAGTGTCAGTCTTTTTGAGTCCAGGCGTGTGCTTTGAATGTACCTCCCCATAGCTGTAAGTGTCTAGCCTCTCATCGGAGGCGTATCTGTGGTAGGGCTGGTAAGAGGAGGAGCATATGAGGTCAGGCGGCTGCACCTCGTAAATGGCCTTGACCCTGGGGAGGGCAGCTAGGTCCTTATAAGCTAGGAAGTCATTCTCCACTCTGGCCTGGAGAGAGGACACAGAACACCACACCAAAAACAGAGACAAAGACACACAATTAGGCCTGTCACGATAATTACTATATCAACTTATCGTATATGATAAAACAAATATTTATATCATATGTACCTTTTCTTTGCACTAGGAAGATATTTTGGCAATTTTTTGGCAATGCAATAAAATTTGAGCTGTAAAAGTTTGATTATACACAAACTAATAACTAAAGCAAATGTATGTTAAATGGCTTGCCAACTGTACTGTTTTTTGTTCTATTATTGACCAAAATGTAAAAAAAAACAAAAAACTGTTACATTCTGCTGTTTATTTGTTGCAGCTCGTGTTTTTGTTTTATATATTTATTTTTTGCTTTAAGGGTATTACATTAGTGGCATAAATTTGTAGTTTCAATATTATCTTTTATTGTTATTTCAGCAAAATATCACTCTTGAAAATGTATTATCGTGACAGACCTACAGATCAACCACATGAACAGAGCACAGAGAGGCGTGGTGCATTCAGGTGCTCACAGAGAGGAGGAAAATGCTGATACAGGCAGAAATGGCATCTACAACATTCTGACTTGAATTGACAAGTGGAACATCTCTGACAGTTTTATGACTTTAGATGAGTTTTATTTGTGATCATTAAAAAGACTTATGCAGCTTTAGTCATCTGTGATTTATGCCCCACGGACATCTTTGTACATTAACATGGCCAAATGCTTATCATTCTTGAAAACCTCAAGGTGAAAATTTAGAGCAGCTTCGCTTTAAAGAGTTAATTTTGATATCAAGTCTGATTTGTGTAATTATTATAACCAAGAATGTGATCACAACAAATTACATCCATCAACAAAAACAGTGAATGGGGCAAGAAAATGTTGATTTATTGTGAAATCACAAATGACAAATATTCTATTCAAATATATATTATTCTAAGTAATATGCTTATGGCTGTATGCATTTAGGTATATGAAATAAACATGAATTGGGGATTCTTGAATGCTTTTGCAATTTCTATTATACATTTTTGAGTACTTTTGAAAATTCAAAAGATAGATCATTTAGTTTGGTTGTGTCAAAGATCCTATATAACATAAAATTTACTTTTGTGAGCTTTAAGCCATTTCATAATGCTGCTATTACCTCATCAAAGTTGGAGTTGTTTTTGGTTTCATTCACACATTTTAATAACCCTTTATTATTAGCCTGTCTATATCTCCAAAGCTCGGAATGCTCTTTTCCACCTTGTGATGTCATGAAGTGGTAGATTTCAAGTTAACAGCTAGCTTTTGTTCAGTAAAGATTGGTAATTCCAGGGCTGAAATGATCCAATTGATTCAAGTGAAGTTGTATGGAGTTTAAAAACACAGTGGAGGACTTCCAGTATTACCGCATGACATCACAAGGTGGGGTACAGTATTTTCATTTTGAGAGAAGAGCTCAGCCTAAATATGCTGGGTTTGTGTGTTAAACATGTGAATGAAACAAAAGACTCCAGGTATGTTTTGGTGAGGAAACAACAGTATACCATAGATCAGAAAATAGCATAATATGGACCCTTTAATTGCGATGGCTATGGTATTTATTTTCCGTCACTCTCAAACCCATGGATAGGAGCACTTGAATGCAGAACAGGCACAGAATGGGACCAGAAGGATCGAACACCTTTAAAAAAAGCACAAATCTGAACCACAGCATGCACACTGAGGCTACACACTCCCACATACAGCAGCACTGGAAGTAGTTGACCTTCATGAGTTTAGCATGTGTAACACAGGAGCAGAGAGAAGACAGTATGGGGGACCAGGCTAGTGCTGACGCAGCGTTTTGCTCTCATCCATCACCTCAGAACGAAAGGTCATTGATTGTAGAATGAGAGGGGAGCGGGTTAGAGCTGTGTACATGCAGGCCAGTCCTGACATGTCAAGGCACAGGCAACCAGCAGCACTTAGCTCGGTTTCAATGCAACACAGCCAGGCTTTGAACTACTGAGAAACATGCACCTAAATTACACACATATACATAATACATAATATACATATCCTTATTCAAGATATTACTTTATTTATATTTATTGTACCATTGGTGATATAAAAAGGTATCTGATGAATTTTAACCAGGTATACAATAGGTTTACTGCATATCATGTCCCCTGTAAAAAACAACAGTATTTTCAATCAATGTAATCAAGAAAAAAATAAAGATCTTGGTTAAAGGTACACTGCGTAACTTTTCAGGTTTGATGTCTGCCACCATGGAGATGCTATTGCTTTCCCTATAATGTTCCACAATATGGTATTAAACTTATATAAGATGCATTTATTCAATTATGGGTGTTTTATTGCACAAAAATACCTTTAAAAGCATATGTTGTTATTGTGAGTGGGGTCACCGCTTCACAGATCTCACCTGTAAATTGGCCTAGTGCCATCTCTTTCTTGCCTCCATAGGGCTGGATACATTTAATGCCCTACTTTGGAACATTGCAGGCAAAACAATAAGATGTCCATGGGCACAAGCACGGTAACAGTGCTCCACCAGGAAAGTTACACAGTGCACCTTTAAACTGATCAAGGCTTGTATTGGGGTAGATTAATATTTCATAATTTGAAATGCAACAATATGATTTTTGTGATTGTCATTTCTTATTCTTTTACTTCTGCTGGCATTTTGAGAAACAGTAAAGTTGCCAATAGCATGTTTTATATTTTAAATGTCTAAATGTAAAGGGACTTTGAGTGCACAGTGCAATGAGATTAATGAATTGAAATGAGAACGAAATTACTAGTAGTAAATAGCATTTATATAAAGGTGTTTTATAACAGATGCCCATCCTTACAAAGTCTTATATCTCTCTTATATAATATCTGACCATTTCTGTGAAGACATTTTGAATCCTTTGAATAAAATTGTCTTTCTAGTTTGTATAAAAAAAATACAAATAAAAAACAATGCGAACTATTTAACATTTTTTTCTGTTTACTAAAGCCCTTGTAATTGACACATATTGATTTCCCATGCACAAAGCAGAGTGCAAGGTGAGACAGACACAAACACGGCCGTAAGCGGTGACACACAAAGCTACAGTGAACAGGCCAGTGGAGTCAGGTCAGTGCTGAACCAGCCAAGCCTCAGGGTGGTGCTTGTGTTACTGCTTTGGGAGGGGGTAAAAGGGCAGGGGGGGGGGCTTTTGTGCTTACCACTGAAGGTGACTGAAGACTGCTGGATAATAGGTTACTTACACATATAACTCTACTGGGAGAGCCGATGGAGGAGCCGGGAGGAGAGATAGAAGCTTCCGACAGACGCCTGTGCTGTGAAGGAGAAGAGACAGGTGCGTTGTTTTAAAAGTGACACATGATTTTTTTGTAATTGTTATTGTAAGTTTGTATTGTATGTTGTGATTCTCATTGACTCAAACACACCCTGAGTCTTTTCTCTGCCCTGGCCGCCTGCTTGCATAATGGGTGCCACACCTCCGAGCCTACAAAACAAGCGTAAAATCATTGTTATTTTTTTCCCACATGCATAGTACTTATATACAGTGACAATACTGATTTGAATTAAACAGATTCTTACATCTATCTATCCACCTATCTATCTTGGTTATTTGGTAACCTTATGTAACTTTTCTGGTGGAAGGTGCTTGCCTCCATGGAGAAGATATTGCTTAGCCAGGAATGTCACAATAAAAACCTTGTGCCACCTATGTCACGTGTCTCTATGGAGATAAATTTGAGTAATACCATACTCTGGAAGATTCTAGGCTAAACATAAACATATGCCTGGAGACAAGCTGCCGGCTGAGTACTAATCGGGTTACATAGAGCATCTTTATGTAACTTTTTGCTGACATAATGAATATATTATGGTATGATCACATATTATGGCTGACGTTTTCTTAGGCTGACGTTTTAATAATGTACAGGTAGTAGTAGTATTTTTGGAGACACTCTCGAAAACTAGATTGTTCTTATCTTAAGTAAATGGTAATATTATTTGAAAACAATTAAATTCTGTACATTTAAAGTTAAGTTTGCAAGTACATTTAACTCTTACTGAATATATACTGAAGTAACAATATTCAGCAGACACCATCCACCTCTGGCTATTCCCATGCACATAAACTGCTAATGGGATGATCTGTTGTTGAGTTTCACCTGTCAAGTACATCTCCTCTCCCTCTTTGAACATGGTCTTGCAGCGGGCACAGCGGGCACATGTGGGGTGGTAGTGCTTCCCCCCGGCCTGTACGAGACAAGAGAGACAGAGAGAAAAAAGAGGTGTGACCGAACATAAATTATCACCATAAACAGTTGCTCCATAGAGAGAGCTAATCTGCAAATGGCTCCCCCACCACGAGCGGGTCATGCTGTCCATATGTTTCATAATGTTAAGCACCTGACCACCAGCGGCCCCACACTGGTACAAGAGACCACTGAGGAGACTTGCCGGGGGCGGGGTGGGGGGGTATCAACCACACAGACGTCACAAGGCAAATGGTTCAAAATATATTCATACCGCCACAGAAAAAAAGAAAAAAAAAAAACTTTTTTCAACTCATAATGATATTAGGTCCCATATGATCCAATATCTTGTGTTGTCTTGCAGTGACAGTTTTCAGTTTAACAGCTACCGTTTACCTTTTGATTAGTAGAGCTAGGGCTGAAACTATGATTCTAATGAAAGTGTCTGAAGTTTAACAACACGGTGGAGCACTTCCTGTGTTGCCACATGACATCACAAGGTGGAAGAGGGTGTTTCCTGTTTGAGAGAAGCCTAAATTTGTTTGAGTTAACAGTTATCTCAAATATTAGATCAAAAAAAAAAAAAAACAGGTATAAGAGACTTGTTCAACCAAAACTGATAACAAATAACCTCTAAGTACTTGGAACAGCCCATGTTTTCTTCCATCTGTGGTCCTTACACCAGACCACCATTGCTTTACTCTACCCCACATTTAGAGCTCAGTCCCAGTAGACTAGTCACATGACAAAACGTGCAAAAAGAGAAAGGTACGGGAAACATGTCCTGGATGTCCGATATGGCTCCTCGGGGATAGTCTGTGTAGGTGAAATGGGCACACGGAATAGCTTGTGTATGAAGTCTGTTCAGTGTGCGAGACCATCCTTTTCACTTGGTTCACTGTCCCAGGACCCCTAACACTCGGGGACGCACACAGGCAGCAGGGCAGGTGGCCGAGGTTTGCCCCCATCCCCTCACCTCAGCCCCCCAGACCCTCTCAGACGCACCGTGAGAGAAGAGCTATTAATAGAACCAGTCATGTGACCTGTGTCAAGGAGAGGGGACATGGTCATGAAGAATTATTCTGCATTCATGTACAATTCAGTGGGAGAAGACCATGTTTTCTGGGTTGAAAACAGGTGAAGGTTGAAGCAATAATATCCATAATACAGCTATTATGATCCTTACAGGTCCTATAATATGCAGGATTGACTCTTGTGAGCTTTTAGCCATGTTATAATGTTGTTACTTCTCAAAAACATATCTGGAGTTGTGTTTTGTTTCATTCACATATGTTTGAGTAATCCTAGTTTATTGGTCTGTCTATATCTGCAGAGCTCAAAATGCTCTTTTCCACCTTGTGATGTCATGATGGCTGAAATTATCCAAATGGTTCAACTGAAGCGTTTAAAAACACAGAGGAGCACTTCCTGTAGGTGGAACACAGTGTTTTCCATTTGAGAGAAGAGCTCAGTCTAAATATATAGAGTTTGTGTGTAAAATGTGTGACTGAAACAAAACATCACTCTAAGTATGTTTCTGATGAGGTAATATGGG
Organism: Boleophthalmus pectinirostris; assembly: GCF_026225935.1. Lineage (NCBI taxonomy): Eukaryota > Metazoa > Chordata > Actinopteri > Gobiiformes > Gobiidae > Boleophthalmus > Boleophthalmus pectinirostris. Next base: position 26,264,662 of record NW_026571207.1, on the reverse strand, counting down.
CCCTTTAACTAATAGGCGTTAACAAGTGAAGAATGAGGCAGCAAATACATTGTAAAAGTAGGTCCTTCCTGTAATTGTGTGAAATAAAATCTTCATTAGCAAATGAATAATAAAAAATAAGATCTGACTTCAAATCTGCCAGCTCCTTTTGTTGGACTGCATAGGGCTGCTGCATTGCAAAATTCATCACAGGAATAACATCTCTAAGGGAAGCTATTGTGATTACTTTTTGTAGTTGAAAACACAGGCTAACACATGTCTTTGTGCATGAAAAAACACATTTAATGAAAACACAAGACAAGAGAATGACTTTGAACCCTGTGATCACAAAAATGCAGCCTGAAACCATCTGAAGCAACAACTTACCAAAAATCCCCTTTATATGTCTTTTTCTGAGAAAATATATTTAAGTTATTCAGAAAGCATCCCTCTTTGATCACTTCTTTTAAAGGTTCTATATCACGCATAATTTACTATGAGCTTTAAGCTTTGTTATTTATAATGTTGTTACCTCATCAAAAACATATCTGGAGTTGTGTTTTGTTTCACTCACACATGTTTGTCTACATTATTTGTCTACATTAGCCAGGATGGCGCCACCTAGTGCCTATGCTTAGTTTCATTTCTCTCTAGTGACTAGTTCAGGAATCAGAATACACTAAACGGTTTGCAAGAACCCCGGCAGTGCAAGTCCGGGCACCAGCCAGTCATCGAAGAGCCATACATTCTGTGTTGGCAACAATTCCCAAGATCAAGGATATAAAACTGGAACAAAGAGAATGTTTGTTGAATTTTATCAAGGGGAAAGACATTATTGCCCTTCTTCCTACGGGATTTGGGAAAAGTTTAATATACCAGTTAACCCCGTTAATGGAGCATTACACAAGTCACAACCAAATAGCAAAGATTGATTAAATAAAAAAGTACCCGCCTACCATTGATCGAACGAATTCTAATGCTGCAAGATCAGATGATTTCTACGAAGTGAAACTGGCTGATAAATCAGGCTATTTCTACATCTCCAAAGCTTAAAATGCTCTGTTCCACCTTGTGATGACATGAAGTGGAGGTTTTCAAGTTAATAGCTACTTTTAACCTTTTGTTTAGTACAGATTGACAATTAATTCAATTCAAGCATTCAAATGATTATAGTGAAGTTGTGTGAAGTTTAAAAACAAAGTAAAAATAAAACTAAATATGCAGGATTTGTGTGTTAAACATGTGTGAATGAAACAAAACTCAATTGTGGGTATGTTTTTGAAGAGGAGACAACATGATAACATAGCTCAAAATGTAGCACAATATGGGCTCTTTTTTTTAACAATGTTTCAACTGCATTTTAATCACCTTCTTCCTTTTTTCATTCTCTCCTCTCTCTCTCTCTTCTAATCTGCTCTTCCCTCTGTCATTTTCTCTCTCTTCTCTGCCTCTTTCTCTCCATCTCCTCCAGTCTCAGGTTACTCTGTAAGAAGAACCAGGAAGGATGCTCCAAGAAGCCTGACTTTCCTTTCCGCCTCGTGCCTTTCCCAGCATTGGCACTGTCTATATCAGCATGCACACAATATCACCTCGCCATTAGAGTGTGTAATGAGCTGTATAAATGACCGGAAGTCCTGAAAATAAGACTGGGACACTAAAATAGGAATGTTATGGCTTGCACTTGGAAATCCGAGTTGAAATAAGACAGCGTCCTCGATTCACGCTGGCAGTGGGCACAGCGAGTGTTCATCCCATGCAGTGTGGCGATCTAATTGTTCTGCAAATCTGTTAAAGCAACTGGAAACTCGAATGAATTAACAGTTGTGAGAATTAATGGATTAAAGCTGGCATCAGTTGCTATAAATGAGCAGTAGTATTGTCAGTGTAAATTAAAGGTGCATTGTGTAACTTTTCTGGTGAAGGGTCCATCATATTCCTTTTTCTGTGAAGATGTTATTGCTTTTTCTGGAATGTTTCACAGTATGGTATTAAACCTTTTTATCCTCATGTGCCAGACCAAGTTACAGGTCAGATCTGAGGAGAGGCAACCCTGCTCACAGTCAGCCTGTTTTTCTATATATTTTTGAGATATAAAACCATCTGTAATTGAATGCATTTAAGGAAGAGCTGTTCAAAGTCATATTGTGCAACATTCTAGGCAGAGCAATGACATATCCATAGAAACAAGCAGGTGACAGGCCTCCAACCAGGAAGTTGCACCTTTAAAGTAGTCCTGATAATATAAATGGCCATATTAATAATTTGTCTTTATTTTTGGAGTTACACTGGATTAGGTATTTCAGATTTGTCACAGTGACATGTGAATAGCTAGCCAGGCTGGCGCCACCTAGTGCCTCCGCTCAATTTCATTTCTCTCCAGCGACTAGGTCAGGAATTGGAATACACTAGACCAGTCGCAAACCCTGCAAGTGCGAGTCCGGGCACCAGCCAATTAGCGAAGAGCCATATATTCTGTGTTGTCAACGATTCCCAAGATCAAGGATTTAAAGCTGGAACAAAGAGAACGTTTGGTGAATTTTATCAAGGCGAAAGACGTTATTGTCCTTCTTCCTACGGGATTTGGGAAAAGCTTAATATACCAGTTAGCTCCATTAGCGGTGCATTACATACGTCCCGACCAAATAGCAGCGATTCGTTAAATGAAAAAAAGTACCTGCCTACCATTGAGTGAACGAAATCTCAGGCTGCAAGGTGAGACGGTTTGTATGAAGTGAAACTGGCTGATGAATCAGGTTAGTGAAGAGCAGAGCAGGGCCACAAATTTAACATCACAAACATTTTGAGATTTTGGTTTTCAACATGTTGCCAGATAGCACAGCTAAAATTCAGAACAGAGTCAGCTGTCATAATAATTGATGAATCATTTTAATTATTAGAGGTATATGTGTAAAAAAAACAAAAAGACAAAAAAAAAAAGTTTGGTCAGTAAAAAGGGATAGTGGAACATAAGGGGAAGTGAGTGTATTTACTGAGAAGGGTTAGTGTACTATTTAGAGTCGGCTACAGTTTTAGTCTTCGTATAAGTGAGGAATTCTTTGAGGCCTTGTGAAATGTATCGTTCATAATCACACACTGTCATATCTTTGTGAAGTATCACACATGTCTCACAATTCAAACTAAATATTAAGAATAATCAGTACAATTTAGATCTGAATCAGCTTTAAATCATGTTATAATGTTGTTTCCTCTTCAAAAACATACCTGTTGTGGTTTGTTTCATTTACACATGTTTGACTAGTCCTTTATTAGTCGGCTTACATCGTTTAAAAAACAATTCTGTATGCTCTGTGTTTGTATGTATATGTCAGTCACTCTTAAGGTTAAATCTATTGGTACGAACATTCAAACCTGACAAGGAAATACAATGAACAAGCCACTGGAGTCTGGACCCCTGCACTGGCAAAGGGCAAGAGACAATAAAAAGACAAACAGAAAAAAGAGAGAGAGAGAGAGAGAGAGAGAGAAACAGGGATAGATAGATAGATAGATAGAGAGAGAGAGAGAGAGAGAGAGAGAGAGAGGGAGAGGCAGGGAGACGGGTAGAGAGAGACAGAGAGAAAGAGAAAGACAGAGAGGCACAGAGAGACAGACAGACAGGGAGAGAGGGGGGGGGGAGACAGACAGAGAGAGAGAGAGAGAAACAGAAAGAGATAGATAGATAGAGAGAGACAGACAGACAGGGAGAGAGAGAGAGAAACAGAAAGAGATAGATAGATAGAGAGAGACAGACAGACAGGGAGAGAGAGAGAGAGAGGCTGATAGAGAGAGAGAGGGTGGAGAGAGAGAGAGAGAGAGAAAGAGAGACAGGCAGGGAGACAGGATGAGAGAGAGAGAGATAGAGAGGCAGGGGACAGAAAGAGGAGAGAGACACGGAGAGAGAGAGAGATAAAGATATATACATATTATATTTAGAGAGAGAGAGGCAGAAAGAGAGAAAAAGTTACAGAGAGAGAGAGCTAGGCAGAGAGACAGAAAGAGAAAGTCAAAGATAGAGAGACAGAGAGAAAGAGGGAGAGAGAGAGAGAGACAGACAGACAGGGAGAAAGAAACAGAGATATATACATATTTATATAGATAGATTTATATATAGAGAGAGAGCAACAGAGAGGCAGACAGAGACAGAAAGATACACACAGAGAGAGAGAGAGAGATAGATGGAGAGAGACAGACTAAGAGGAAGATAGACTGAAAGAGATAGACAGACAGACAAACAGACAGACAGAGAGACAGAAACAGAAAGAGAGAGACAGACAGAAAGAAAGGCAGAGAGAGAAAGTCGGAGAGAGCGAGAGAGACTTGTAGATAAAGGCAGCATATGTCTATAAATAGCCGAGGGAGTCTGACAGTCAAGAACAAAGCACTACACCAGCCCATTTGACAAGTAGTCCCTGAGTCTTTCATGTATAACACAAATGTACAAGTCCGCTGTGTTTCCTCGCCTCCCCATAGACTCCCTAAGTTATCCCAAAATGTTTAATTAGCATCTGTACTTTATTTAGACAATTATTTTAAAGCAAGTGCCTCATTATCTCCCCTCGACTTCCTCTTAAAATCTCCACGGCTCTGCACACTCTGCTCTCCTCTGCCTTCATTACTTATTCCAGGTCTTTTTTAAAGTCTTTAAAACCACATGAGGCACACATTTGGAGAAAGTGCATCTCTCTTTCCTCTCCTCTTCTCCCTCTCCTCTCCCCCATCTTTCCCATGGCACACTTTCTCAACATCGTCTGATCTGCCTTCTGTTCAGTCTCCGCATGTTGGTATGGTTGTTCGAAATGATAAATTTTGTGACTTTGATGAAGATAATTTGTAAACAAAAAGAGTTTTTTTGTGAGTTGACTGTTATTGCTTCATCGGGAATGTTTCACATTATGATCTTAAACCTTTTTATTTTCATGGAGACCAAACCAGACCAAGTTACAGGTCAGATCAGAGGAGAGGCGACCCCGTCCACAGTCAGAATGCCAGTTTTTCTAGGTTTTTTGAGCTATAAAACCAGCCGTAATTGAATAAATATACATAAGTAGAGCTGTTCAATGTCATACTGTGGAACATTCCAGGCAGAGCAATGGCATATCCATAGAAACAAACAGGTAACAGATCCCCAATAAAAAAGTTACACAGTGTATCTTTAAGGACTTTTATGTTATATTATGTTTTATACCCTTGATCTCTTCGTACTCTACATTTAATGACTCTCACCTCCAGGACTCTCCCACTGATGTATCTGCTGCAGGTCTCACATTTCACCCCATACTGGGCGTGGTAGTCTGCCTCACAGTACGGCACTCCATCTCTGCAATCACACAAAACACAACACAAACTCATATAAGGCATCTTATTAACAGTACATTCTCACTGTACAATTTTGTCTCATTAACTCATAAGAAGGACACCTTTAAAGCTCTATAAGTATTCAGTTTCTTTGTTTTTTTTTTTTTTAAGTAAAAAAACAGACACTAAATCCACAAATGTTGAGCCTAATAATGTTGTTTTGTTATAGATTTGGTAAACAGACTTGTCATATTAATCTTGTGGCTGGAAGTTTCCATGGGTGTTTGCCACAAAACTTGTTAATAAATAATAATAATTAAAAAAATATAATAAAACTGAGTGAAGAAATATCTCACCTCAGTTCCTTTGGCAATGACAGAGGCTGAACTTTGAGCAGTTTTTGTTTCATGTGTGTGTGTGTACATACATATATATATATATATATATATATATATATATATATATATATATATATATATATATATATATATATATATATATATATATATATATAATATATATATATATATATATATATATATATTATATATATATATATATATATATATATATATATTATATATACTATATATATATATATATATATATATATATATATATATATATTACTCGGACAGATATTAACCATGAACCAGGTATGGCAGGTTAAAAATGTAAAGGCTAATTGTCCACCCATTAACTGTATAAAGAAGTGAAGGGAGTATGACGTCACCCTTAGCGTTCGGCACCAGTCAAATGAAGCTCACTGAGACTCGGGGTTATAGGAGTGAATTTAGAGCCGAGTTCCATATTTGGAATTCTGATCACGAGTATCATAGCAACCGAAGAGCCAATCTGGAGCAAGGCTGTTGAAGGTAACGTCCCTTCCTGACCGCACAGCTGGTTTGGCAGGAGGTGGCAATGCTGTCAATTTAACCAGTTGCTAGTGTTAACAGGATGAAATAGTGAAGTAAAAACACCAGAATCATATAGAGCAGGTTATACAGACATTTCATTTTAAGACCAAAATGACGAGGCTCACACCATGCCCATGATAACTTCCTATTTGGAATGTATCCTTCAGCTCAGTTTTAGACTATTAACAGTTTTAATATCATGTGAACACAATATATTTCAATGTACAAAAGAGTGTGGTATATAAAAAAAGTATAAAGACATGGCCGTACTTGCTGATGTACTCCCCGGTGAGCACCATGCTGCAGGTCCGACAGCGGAAGCAGCTGACGTGCCACTGTTTCTCCAGAGCGAGGAGAGACTGGCCCTGCTTGATCTCTCCTCCACATCCAGCGCACTCTGCACAAGGTAAAACACAGCTGCTGACTTGAAAACGACCACTTCATGACATCACAGGGTGGAACAGAGCATTTTGACCTTTGGAATGCTGACAGAATTATAATAAAAGATAACTTAAACATGTGAATGAAATAAAACCGGAGTCCGGGTATGTTTTTGAGGAGGTAGCACCATTGTAACACAGCTTAAAGCTCATAAGAGTCAATCTCCCATAATATAGCACTTTTAAATCACTGTTGCTGCTATTTATGGTTTTCTTTCTGCCAAGTTATTTACTCATTTATTTTAAGCATAAGCAAAATAAGTTTAATGCCAAAGTGTGTAACATCACAAGCGAAGCAAGAACTGCTCCATTGTGACAAGCCAGCGGCGAGCACGTTCAACGAAAAAGAACCAAATGGAAAACTGTGATTTAACCATTATAATGAAAAAAAAAGTTACATTTTTGTCATATGGCCCAGCTCTAATTGCTCCATTATAGCTCTCCTGTAGCAAACAACATCTGTCATTCGTGTCCAGATAGGCCTGGCATCATAATTACTATCAACTCATTGTTCAATATATGAAAGCTGGAACTACAACTATATACTGTATTTTGAGGCTCAGTATTTATCATGTGTACAATTTCTTTGTCAAAAATGGGGTGATTTGGGGTATTTGTTGTACTAAAAATAGATAGAGCTGAATAAATAACTTCTATGGCTAAATATTGGTTCCTTATTTTCTGTATCTGTTGCAGCTCAGGCCTTTTAATGATATTGTTTTTTTAAAGATTGTTTACTGAGATTATCCTGCTTCATTGTTACTTAGTCAGTGGCAGATAGCAGCATTAGTTTCAATATTATCATTTATCGCAGAAAATCTCTGTAGCAATATATCGCGTTTCACAATTTGTTATCATGACAGGCCTAGGCTCAGACATCTCTCTAAACAGCAGCACAAATCAGAGCCCGTCCGCTCAGTGTGATGGATGCTGTATCATTAGTTAAACCGCGTCAGAGCTCCGAGCCGACCCATAACTGCCCTCTGCAGACTGGCTCCATTCAGAGGCATAAAATCCAACTGCTCCCTGGGCTCCTGTTTGTCACTGCTCGTATGAGAAGGGACACAGTGCACCCACAAAATATAACAACGCCACTTTTACTGCATGTTCTCTTTGATCAAATACAGCTCGTCTATATGAAGTGCAGTTGGTGCTGTAGACAGGAATGGAGGCAGGGTGACAATTCCAAGCAATATTGTAGTTATAAATATACTTTATATAGAATAGAACATGTTCACTAGTGTATTGATCCTTTTCAGTCATCGACATTGCTTGGGGGTGTGATGCTAACTGTAGGCTCTGTTCTGTCTAAGGCTTTGTTAGACTTTAATCTGAGCTCTATTTTAATACAATCTGACAACAACAAAAAATATGATTTTGATACAAATATGACACAAAATGATTTGCGATTTTAAACAAGTCCCTTTCTCACTTTTTTGTTGAAAATCAATCACATAAACAGGATGATGAAAGCTTGTATTGATTACAGGCTCCTGAAAATGTGTTTTTGAGTTTTCAGACAATCTTAAAACTTATTTGGCAGTGTTTGCTAATGTGTGCATTGCGTCTCCATGGTAACTTGTGAACACTTAACTTGTGAATTGCCAAACACATAAATGTAGAATACCCCTAGCGTGATGTCATTGCAAGGTATCAATGAGTGAGGAATAAGTAAGTAGTGAATGTAAACAGTACACATTGCTTTAATCATAACTGCCACCATTACTACCAACTACTACTGCTGCTGCTGCTGCTGCTGCTACTACCACTTCTGATATTATACACTATAACAGTATGAGTATACGGTGCTGTACACAAGAGTGGAGAAAGTCCTACAATTTTAAGTGATGTTAGAGTAAAAAGGTTAAAGTGGTGAATGTATGTAGCTATACACTGCTTCCATCACTACTGCAATGACCATAACTGCATCTAGTTAGCAGTACAAATACTTAACTACAACTAATTACTAATTACTAATTACTATAACTAGTACTATTGCAACCACTGATTCATTTTTTCAGGATAATTGTCAATACTTCTAATGAAATACACTTTCCCACCACAGTCTTTCCAGATTAAATAGTTGCTGATTCGCATCTCAGCATTGCAACTGGCTCCTGCCCAACGTCTACTGCCTTTTGGCAGATTTTCCATTTTAATTAATTCTATTTCAGCATCCAACTGTAAAACCAAATTAAATAAATGACTGCAACAAATCTGGATTGAGATCTATATGTTTGACTGAGGCCTAATCAATAATCCTGATGTATGAAGTCATGTGGCAATGAGGTGAAAAACTGACATTTATCAAGTCTCACATTTAATCAAGTTACGATCCACAGGTTAAGAGTTTAATGTCAGGACCAAAGCAAGATTTTTATTGCTGAGAGCTTTTAAGGCAAAACAGCAATGACTAATGTTGAGTCATTTGAGAAACTGCATTGAGTTCCTGGCTAAAGACTATTGACAAAGTCCTATCAATCACTGCTAAATGTCACTCAGGATGTGTGTGGACAGCAGAATAAGACGGACTACGCTGCGGATTTCAAGTGCAGGAAAACTGTTGGTCTTTGCTGAAAGGAGAGGTGCGGAGGGGTCCCTGGTGACAGAGGACGAGGTCAGAAAAGGTTAAGTTAAGCCAAATGTCGTGAAAATAGAAACAAATGGTGGGATGACCTTTTCCATATTTGGACACAGTGAAGTCACGGATTTTCTGACACCAATGCGTGTCTATTAGGAACATATAGGAGTGAATTTAAAGGTCCTAAATTGCGCAAAATTGACTCTTGTGAGCTTTAATCCAAGTTATAATGTTGTTACCTCATCAAAAACATATCGGGAGTTGTGTTTTGCTTCACATGTTTGAGTAATCCTTTATTAATCTGTCTACATCTCCAAAGCTCAAAATGCATGAATGAAACAAAAGACCTGGTATGTTTTACCAGGTCTAATGTACACATCACACCAGCATCAGTGCATTATGGGACAAAGTGAAGAGTAAAATCATGTGTGGACTTACGACTGGGCCCATGGATCTTGATGGGTTCGTTTGGTTTGACGAGTCTGACGGAGCACTGCTGGCACACACAGTCCTTCCCACTGAACGTCACTCTGTCTCCAATGGGAAAGGGCTTACTGTGGAGAGAAGAGAGATTAGGTAATTAGCAAAACAAACAATGAAAATGCATTTGTTTTCTGATTTTTAAATACAGCAATGACACTGGGTTCTACACACACACACACACACACAAAACAATACATTCAAAAGAAACATTCAAAGTGTCATGACACGATTACGCTTGGTAATTATGTCATGACACATCCATCCATCCAGTTGCTAGCTCATAAAACAGACAGCTAGAAAACTGATCCCTACTGTCAATACTACTCATTGATGTTGCAAGGTTATGTTTAAGGAATGTTTAGATTCCTTTTACAAACTGGTGTATACAGGATGAAAACAGGATTAGAGTGATGGAATTCCTTTATTTTTAAAATTCAGCATTCATAATATTATTAGGCAGTAAATTTATTTTCATATTGATATAGTAATCAATTTTGTGCCATAAAACATAGTAATATATTGTGAGTGGATGGCGGCAACCTCCAGTAAATAAAGTGTTCCTCGGCTTTAATTGAGATCTAGGCAGTGAGCCAGCACCTGCAGGACTTGTGTTTAGATTACATTTCTTTGTACATTCACTCTGGTTTCATGATGAGGTAAGAGAACGAGCTCTGATCACGCCGACAAACGATTCCCGACATGCTCAGTGAACCTAAGGATTCATATTTAAACAGAGAAGATGTCTTAATAGAACAGGGACTGCTCCTGTGATTAAAGAGTCCATAACACAACGTTGCCAAAGACTTCTGAAAGAAAAGCTGGCTCCAGCCCTGAGAAAGAAACTTATTAGTGAGGCAGAGCAGTGTGCACAGTGCATACTGATGCTAACTTTTAGTCTCATCTTCACAGTGAGATCGGCCTGACTTTTAACTGCACTTTTCTGCAAAATCTTTAACTATTCTGTTCCTCTACATTTATAGCAGAGTCAGGGTTAAAGCACTTAGAGAACCAAGAAATATCCAGAAAGGAAATGATCCAATCAATGCAATGTTAAAAATATAATTATGCACATTTTACTTTTATGATTTAGCCATATTATAACTATTCAGAGTTGTAATTGGAGTGATTTGAGTTGTGCTTATTTGAAATTCAGACTCCAGATCCTACACAAATGTTAAAAAATATTGCAAAGCCATTAAAAAAAATAAAAATAAAAATATAAATAAATAGAAAACTTGCTTGCAACAATGGAATGCCAGGTCAGGGATTGTGTTTCTATTATTTAGTTTTAAATAAATGTTGCCATTTACAATGAACAAAACAAAACATCTAAAACAGCTCAGCATAATATGTCCTCTTTAAAGATACAATAGAAAACCTGGTTCAAACTGAGAATATGTTATGAAATACTTGATATGAATTGTATTATTTCTGTTTGTGGCCTTTAAAGATTCTATATTACACAAAATGGATTCTTGTGACCTTTAAGCCATGTCATAATGTTTGTCACACATGTTGGAGTAACCCTTTATTATTAGTCTGTCTACATCTCCAAAGCTCAAATTACACAGCTCCACCTTGTGAAGTCACGAAGTAATAGTTTTCAAGTTAACAGCTCCTTTTGCCTTTTGTTTAGCAGAGATTGGCAATTCCAGGGCTGAAATCATCCAACTGATTCTAGTGAAGCTGTATGGAGTTTAAAAACACAGTGGAGCACGTTCTGTATTACCACATGACATCATAAGGTGGAACAGAGTATTTTCTGTTTGAAAGAAGAACTCATCTTAAATATGCAGGTTTTGTGTGTTAAACATGTGTGAATGAAACAAAACTCTAGGTATGTGTTTGATGAGGGAACAACATTATAACATAGATCGGAAAGTAAAGTAATATAGAACCTTTAAACTTTTTGACAAAGATTAAGAGTTCATATACTCTGTCTTCTGATTTATGAAATGTTTAATCTAAATTTAACTAGCTAACAAAAAAACAAAAAAAATTATAAAAGTTTTAGCCAGACAAAACACAAACTGACCTGGACAGCTAAACACACATCCATGAAATGAAGCTGATCACACAGTACTTAAACTCTCTGTTTAAAGGGAGACACATTGATTTCTTTACAGCGGTGGAGAGTGTGAGCTAAAAGGCTTAGAGAAGGCTGTTTAAAAGACATAGACTGCAATAATCCTTTTCCTCCCCCATCGCCTCCTGCAGACAGAGGCCAGACCCAGAGGGAGTCTCCGGTCTCCAGCCGAGCTCACAGTCAGCACAAGCAAGAAGGCACTTTATCTATGGACACACAGATATGAAACAGGCAGGTATAAAGAGTTAGACTAGTGGTGGGCAATATTCACAAAAATAATATGTAGATGTTGAATTCTTCTAATCATATTCAGAAAATATTTTAACCAGTGTTTCCCCATACATTTTGTTCAGACTATGGAGGTACGAATCCTTTCTATTTTAATCATTTTCTTACCATTTGTGGAGTTTGAATGACATTTATTGCCTTTATTCCAAAATTAAAGGTGTAACTTTTTGGGTGGTGGGTCTGTCAAATGCTTTTCTCCCTGGAAATGTTATTGCTGTGTCTGGAATGCTTCACAGTATGGCATTAAACCATTCAATTTTCATGGAGACCGGACCAGACCAAGTTAAAGGTCAGATCTGTGGAGTGGCCACCCAGCTCACAGTCAGAATGCCTGTACTCCTAGGTATTTTTGATTTATAAAACCAACTGTAATTTAATAAATGTAAGTTAGAGGTGTTTAATGTCATACTGTGGAACATTCCAGCAAAGCAATGATATATCCATAGAAACAAGGAGGTGACAGACCCCCAACCAAAAACATGACCTCATGAACCTTTAAATATAACAGAAAAGGCCTAGGAGAGGATTTGCCTTTGGAACAACACATGTGAAGTAAAAAAAAATAGCAGAAATCATCTCTCTGACATTTTTTTTCCCACTTAGTTAGTATCTATCACAACAACTAAAGATCATAAGAGCATACATACCCTTGCCTTGTCAACTGCTATTAGTAACATAGCTCAAGCACATTCACTTAAAGGGTGCATATTATGCTATTTTCTGATCTGTGTTATAATTTTCCTCATCAGTAACATACCTGGAATTTTGTTTTGTTTCATTCACACATGCTTAAGTCATAAATCCTGCATATTTAAGCTGAGTTCTTCTCTGAAAAAGAAAACATTGTTCTACATTTTGATGTCATGTGGTAATACAGGAAGTGCTCAACCGTGTTTGTAAACTCCATACACCTTGACTAGAATCATCTGGATGATTTCAGACCTGGATTTGCCAATGTTTACTGAACAATAGGTAAAAGATAGCTGTTAACTTGAAAACTACCGCTTCGTGACATCACAAGGTGGAACAGACTAATAATGCAGGTTTACTCAAACATGTGTGAATGAAACAAAACACCACTTTGCGTATGTTTCTGATGAGGCAGCAACATCCTAACATGGCTTAAAGCTCACAAGAGTCTACCAGGACAGTTTGTGTAATATAGGGCCTTTAAGCACTTACTTATTTCACCAAATGCCTGTTTTTAGACACTGGGCCATAAAACACTATTCAGAAAGAACATTGTCAGTTTTAAAATGAAACTATTTGCACATGCATTTTGGTTTGCCATTTAAACACTTTTAGCCTTGTTCAATTGGGTTCATTAGTTCTGCTGATATTGAGCAAGACAAGAAAGTGTAACCAAATCTGTCAAAGTATTACAAAAATACAAGTCTGGCAACAGCAGTAATATAGTTAAGCCTCCAAACTAAATCTGTATTATTCAACACTCATTCTAATCTCACCTCACATCAGTTAAAATAAGATATTGTTTGCTGTAATATCATTAGGTATGTAAAAAAGGGGGAACTACATAGACCATGATCCTTTCGATTCGTTTCAGTGCAGACTACATGAAAAAATAACTGTTATAAGCATTTTTAAATCTTAGTTCTTTGGATTAAGTCTTGTCAAGGCATTTTAAGAGGAAAAAGTAGCGTATTTGTTAGCCTCCACAAAACACAGCAATAAATATCATACCGTGAGATGCGTATCGTGAAAATATCGAACTGAGAGAGAGAAAACTAGACTTCTGCTCAGACAAAACCACAGACAGACCAGAAAAGTTAAACAATTTACATCTAACAGTTTACATTGGTGTGTGCTCTGCTTGGCTCCGTGCTAAATTTAACTGTTTCCTCAATGAAAGTGGCTGTTTTCAATCGTCAAGCTCTCCAAAAGAATGAGACTAAACCAGCTGTGTTAAGACAAAACATTTACTTGAGCTGGATACTTGTCTAAGAAAAGTTTGGTTGTTTCAAGAGAAAATGTCTCACTGTTCTTTTGAAACTTCACAGTGTTTTCAAATTAAATAGCCCCAATTTAACTGCACCGCATACACAATTATGCAATGTGCTGACTACCAAGGAAAGCAGTTAGTGGAGTCTTTTCCTCAACTAAATTTGTAATGCTTTTACAATGTGCAGCCTTAAACGCACTGTACCTGATATTTACTGTCTCAAAAGCACAAAAAACACAACTAGTTCATTGGAAACAATTTGCAGTGGTCCAAAGTTATTGCTCACTTACGTTGTGCGCAATTATTCACAGTGATGAGTTTATAAGCACTTTTCCCAACTTTCAGACTGGTTTTGCAACAACTAACATGCTAACAGGGCACTTCCGGATTCTCAGACAATGAAACTCTTTATAATTAGATGCAGACAGTATTCAGCTGACTTATTTAAACCTCAAGAGCTGTTTATACTATACATCTGTACTGGGACAAAACAATTATTTCTGAAATATATGAAAAAAAACTTGGGTACAGGTTGAAGTTGAAGTACTCAGTAGATCCTTTCTGCTTGACCTTGGCATTACTCTGCCTCGTCAGCCATACTCTGATCTTAAAATCTTTGTTTAAATATTTTATACATTTTGGATACCTAGCAAGTCTTGAGTAAAGTTATTTTTAGCCCAAGCTTAGCCCCCTCTTTCAACACCTCTTTGATCACATCTCATTTTGGAAACATCAGCAGGAAAAGCTAGTCTCATCTGGAGTGAGAAAGATTTTAATACTAAGGAAAGGACTTTATATGCATTACATTATCTCAGTGGTAAAAAAACAAAAAAAAAACAATGAACAGTACTTTCACATTACCATGGGGTCTGATCAAGATTGAGATTCAGGAACGTTAAATTGTTTTCTGTATCTATGCTTTTTTTTTTCAGTATTGATACTTGTTAAAAAGATTATGTCGTTTCAATACTAATTTTATCATCAGTTAATATTAAGGATGCAACAATCCAGGAGATACTGATTCCGATAAAATGTCCTTAATTATTTGTTGATACCCAATATTAAACGGTACCTGTGCAGAAACAGCATTTATATCCTTAAAAGACATATAAAACAAGAAAAAAACTGATCCAAATATGTTATGTAAATACAAATTCAAAGACTTTCTGGGCAACTATGATTATTAAACATCATTTGATATGTCCAAACAGGATATCGACTCAACTGATATCTTGGTATGATTTTTTTTGACAACCCCATTAAACAGTGTGTAAAAATATTGTATTCATTCACTAAAAATGACTTAAAATAAAGAAGAGAGAAAAATAAGTGTTTACAAGTGGAAAAATAGAATGTGGGTTCACTGAGGGAGTTTTGTTAGTTGAGATAAATCTTAACATGAGCTTGTGGAGGTCAGAGGAGAGATGACCTAGTTTTCCTCTGTCTAACAGCATGAAACTCCTCTCTGCTCTCTGCATACAACAAACACAACGATAAGTAATCAGGTGACAACGCTGTGAGTGGAATTATATTATAATGCGCACAGGAGTCAGCCAGGTATGCTCGCTATTTTATGTGAGTACAAAGTGACGAGCTGCTGGGGAGTGTTTTTTTATTTTTTATTTCTAAGTTATTGCGTCAGTTTGAGCAGAGTTGTGTGGTCATGAGGCAGAGCCATGACTCACAACAGATAAATACAAAACAAGATTTTCTTTCATTCACATTCACAATGAATTCCTTGTTCTCAATATTCCCCTGTATTGTGATATGCTTGAAAAGGGCACTTGTACTAATTACATGTAAACTGTACATGACTTGCTACAATACAGTGAGAGATACAAGGACTACATTCATACCATAATCCATATTTATTTTTCTTATACTTCTGCCTTATTTGACACCAGGCTCTTGCTCTTTCTTATTATAATATATTGTGATGTATGAGCTACTGGGTTCAAATAATTTTCCTTGTGGATCAATAAAGTTTCAAACCTACAAATACTTTAAGACAGAAGCTGGTCCACCCAAAGGACAAAACACAGAGTCACAAACAAAACAATCACAGAGGATGTACCAACACAGACGAGGGAGCAATAGTGGATGTCAATCTGCCGTTCATCTCCACCTAAAAGCCTCGGGCCACTCCTTAAAGGACAGTGAGGTTCAGATCTTAGCTGGAAAAAAGAACTGATTTGAGAGGGGAGTTAAAGAAGCTATTTTTGTTCGGAAAGTCAATCCATTTTTGAACAGAAATGGAGGATTCAGACACCATCTATTTCCTATTTACAACTCCATCCTCAAACCTAAATCAAAACAACCAAAGAAAGCAATAGGGAATAGTCAGATCAGGCCCAGAGATGTAAAAGCACCTCTTATGGCCCTGAATGATTATGCTAATATGACCCCACACTCAGTGCAAGTTCAGTAGGCCTAGCTAACTAACAGAAACTGTAAACAAGCAGGTGTGTTAGTTTCAGAGTAGTTTCATTGTAGTTAGCTTCTCCCTGCAGGCAGATATAAGGAAGTATCCACCAGCATTTTTGACCAGAACTGAAGAAGCAGCTTGGATGAACTGCGGAACGTATTCGACCAAATACTTCTGTCCAGTTGGCAAATTGAATTTCTCCTTTTGTCATGGATTTTACCTGGATAACTGAGTGATTCTACACAAAAGTCAATATAAGTTTACGGAATGAAAATATGAATCTGTCTAAAAACAACTGACTTTTACCAAATCAGCAGGTGAAGAACAATACTGTTTATCAGAGGTGAGAAAAAACAAAGTTTGCTCTGAATGAAACTCGGACAAGGCTGGAATGCAAGGCTCATAATTATGTAACAAGGCAACATGAACCACTATTTTTCCCTTTCAAACGATCAACTTCAACAAGTGTTTCAAGTGTTATATTCCTTGGTTCAGAGATTGTTTAAAGGTTAGAATATTATTATGGTATTGTCTTCTTCACAGTAATTGTGTGTCTTGTAATAGCTGCTGTATGTTGTGGCGTTTACCTGCACACACTACAGACGAAGCACTTGGGGTGGTAGGTCCGTCCCAGAGCAGACACGACCTCTCCGGTGATGAAGGAGTCACAGCGGTCACAGCGTGTCCCGTACAGACGCTGGTAGTCCGCCGTGCAGATGTATTCACCTTTCTTCTGGAAGAACCCAGAGCGCGCCAGGTCGCAGTTACACACTGTGGACACACAGGGGAGAGAGGTGAGGCACTGTTTGATATGTGTAACAACATGTAAATACAGACAGGAGGTATAAAGATATGATGAAAAAGGTGTATCTTGTAATCTTAAAATTAAACATTTTGGAAATATGCATAAAAAAAAAAAAAAAAAAAAGGCAATAATATAAGGTTAACAAAAAAAGGTTATTTGCAATATGTGGTTTCATTTGAATGTTGATTCAATTTTTGAGTGATACTTGAACCTTATTAAAGGACATTTCAAGATGTAGTTGAGAGCATTGAAATAATCATTATCCAAATATTCAAAAATTATTAAAATATCCAAAAGTTATTACTAGTGACTGTCCATTTACAGTTGCAAGCCTTTAAAGGGCCCATATTATATTATTTTCTGATCTACGTTATAATTTTCTCACCACAAACATACCTAGAGTTGTGTTTTGTTTCATTCACACATGTTTATCACACAAACCCTGCATATTTAGGCTGAGTTCTCTCAAATAAAAATGATTTGGATGATTTCAGCCCTGGAATTTCCACTCTCTACTGAATATAGGGAAAAACGTAACTGTTTACTTGAACACTACCAGTATCAGACATCACAAGGTGGAACAGAGCATTGTGATTGTTGGAGATGTAGACAGAGTAATAATGCAGGATTACTCAAACATGTGTGAATGAAACAAAACATAACTCCAAGTATGTTTTTGAAAAGATAACAAAATTTTAACATGACTTAAAGCGTATAAAGTGTATTTTTCCGTAATATAGGACCTTTAATATAATGCATTTACTTAGAGGTATTTATTTAGAGGTAGTATGGGAACATCCAAAAAGGTGATGCTGTTCTACCTATAATGGAGAATATAGAAGGCAAAATGAACCTGCCAAACCTACTGGACTTTTTCCTCAACAACAGAGATTCAGCCAAGAAAGACAATGGTCAATTAAATGTAAAGACATAAAAGGAGCAGTGCGTTCTCAGTGTCCATGAAAACCTGTTTTGTTGGGCCATTTTAACTGTATGAGACAATAGCATTTCTTAAACTCTTTTAAATTGTTTCCTATTTGAAAGGTTTGCGGAGAGGGTGTCTTCTTCACATATGGCTGCGAGGCATTCAGCTCCGTACAGTGGTGAGCCAATTTGCACTGATGGGAAAATAATGACATAATCAGTGGAAAACTCATTTTGTGCAAAACAACGTGGAGACAGAGACAAAACAACCAAGCGCAAGTCACCAGGATCAGACCATCCACTACAGACCCATTAAATACCAATTTGTGAGTCTAAATGCATCGTGCCTATTCAGTCTTCAGGCTATGTGAGAGAGTGAGAGGGGGATGTAATATTATAAAGGCGTTTTCACAGCTCAGTGGCCCGGCGTGGCTGCAGGGCTCTAGTTTCCTCCTCCCCGTGTGGTTTACTAACAAGAGCAGTTGACACTTTTTGTCTGGGCTACTGAGCATGTTGTGACCTAACAGACAGGCTGCTAATGAGGGTCAGATGTGGGCAAAGCTAAAACAGATCTGACTTGAGTTTGGTAGGAGCTAAAAATCACAAAAATTGAAATTAAAATAAAACAAATTTTACTGCATAAATAAAGCATTCATTTAAGACCGTGCAAATAATTGAATTTTATCAAGATCGAGATTCAGTCATATGTAATCGTCAGTGATCAGTTTGGGTTTTTTAACTGTAAAAACATGTGGAGCACACAAAACAAGACAAAATCTAATAAAAAATTGTTATCAATCAATATGAAGGCTTGTCATATTAACCAAGCCTGCACTAATTTACATTAATTATTTTCTATATATGTTGTGCATATTGACATTCATAAGTCCTCATGTACTTGTAAAGTTATTATGGAGGGTCCTTACTTGGCTCCATGAAGTTATTATTGCTTTCCCTGGAGTGTTCCATGGTATGACATTAAACATATCCATCTAGCATTTATTCATTACAGGTGTTTCTATTGCTCTAAAATACACAAATTCTACTGTAACCTGCTTGTCTCCATCGTGATAGATAGGTTTAAAGGGACAGTTTGGAGTTTTGGACATAGGACCTCATTTCCTAGTGAACCAGATTGTTCGAGACGTGTGGAGACACTTTTAAAAATATTCCATCCAGTTCTTGTATTCGTAGAGGTCGCTGGTGCTAGGCTAGCACATGTCAATGGCCATAGTTAGCCTGCCACTAAAAATAGTCTTACTCACTCCACAAAGCACCCGAAACAAATCTATTATTATGCTAGATTATCGATGTAAATGTCTGTGTTGATAGACTAATGATTGAAATAAAACTAACCTTGCATCGCATGAATCGTCGCATGTTAAGGGACTATTTTCTCATATATCAGTCTGCTGCCAAACTTTCTATCAGGAAGTACAACTCACTGCTGCTGCTCAGACATAAATTCTTCAAATGCAAGGTTGGTTTTACTTCTAACATTTTTCTATTGACATACACATTTACATCAACAGTCTGGCGTAATAATAAATTTGCTTCGGGTGTTTTCTGGAGTGGGTAAGACTGTTTTTAGTGGCAGGCTAACTATGGCCATTGACATGCACTAGCCTAGCACCAGCGACCTCTGCAAATACAAGGACTGGATGGAATATTTAAAAAAGGCATGTCTCCACACGTCTCCAATACTCTGGCTAACTAGGAAATGAGGCTGTATGTCCAAATCTCCGAACTGTCCCTTTAATCTATACTGTGGAACATTCTAGATCAAGCAATAACATTTCCATGGAGACAAGCAGACAAAAAAAAATTTAAGCAGTCCAATTTTGTACATAAAGATGCTTGCTATAATGAGGCAACCTACTATGTGCTTTAATTCCCAACAATTTCACTACAAAAAGTCTGGCAGATACAGAAATATAATTAGATACCAGTTATTGTGTCAAAACAAGCTGTGTCATCCACAGATAATTTGTGTTTCTGTAATGAATTCATGAAGAATCTGCACTGGGTTAATTAACTATGGTTTTGTAAGAAATGCACAAAAACAGCTGTCCCACATTTGTTATATTTTGTCTGAAGCCAATTCCCAGACGGCAGAGGGAATAACACATAGAAACAGGATCTCCTCCAAACTCATAGTGCCTTCTACAGTATCAGGTGAAAGTGACGATGGTGAACAAAAGTGAACGGCGCCAGTGTGTAGATGAGAATAGATAGACTTACAGTTACAGACAGCTTTCTATTTGTCGTAATATAATGCTCTAACTGGCCAAACTGCATACTAGGGCTACAGCTGGGGGCGATGTGTGGCTTGCATATCAACTACAGCTAGGTGGGGCAAAACTAAAGTAATCCCATAAAAACTGCATGTGAACCTCAAATAAACACAATTAGCCAATTTCACAGGCTGGAAATATTTATAGTGTACTGCAAAAAAGATCGCTCCAAGTTCTGAAATGCATGGGATTCTTTGGGTTTAGCAGTTTGTAGAGATCAACTAATAAAAAAATATGGCTGGAGTTGTGTTTTGTTTCATTCACACATGTTTGAGTAATCCTGTATTACTAGTGTGTCTACATCTCCAAAGCTCAAAATGCTCTGGTCTACCTTGTGATGTCATGAAGTGGTAGTTTTCTTTCTTTCTTTCTACCTTTTGTTCAGTAGAGATAGGTGTTACAGCCCTGGCTCAAAAGAACAACTGAGGGAGGACACGACAACGGCGACGTTTTTAACCCACGTACGGGCAGACCCTTCCCTCTTCTCCTCCTGCTTCACCCCCCATCCTCCGGGCCTGCCACGCTGCTGCCCCGACACACCGCCGGGGCCATGCACTATTCATGTTTTTTATAATAAATGCCCGTTCACTGGTTAAAATGTCGCTCTTGTTCCCCCTCATTTGTTGCGGTCTTTTGAGCCGGGGCCGTAATAGGTAATTCCAGGGCTGAAATTATCCAGATGATTCTACAGAAGTTGTATGTTGTATTTAAAAAATATAGTGGAGCACTTCCTGTTTTATCACATGACATCACAAGGAGGAACAGGGTGTTTTCTGTTTGAAACTCAGGTTAAACTCAGCCTAAATATGCAGGATTTGTGCATTTAACATGTGTGGATGAAAAAAAACACAACTCCAGGTATATTTTTGATGATTAAACAATATTATAACATAGATTTTAAAAAAATAATAGCATAATATGGACCCTTTAATGCAAAAACTTCTTGAATTTACAGAAACTTTATGCATATTCTTAGGCAGCTGGTTGACCCAAACAAACCCAAACAAAATATCGGCCTGTGCTGTCTCTAGTTCTTGTTTTAATCTTCCTCAAATCTGGATGAATGTTAAATATTTATTGTATCTTGATTTTAAACCATAAATTGGATTCTTATCACTAAATTGGCCTCCTTAGAAACACAGAAGCCTGGTGGTAGCACTGCTCTCTCTCACACCACAAGCCTGCACATAAACCCTTCAAAGGAGCTCATTTAATCTCCAGCTGTTTATGAGTGCAGCATATTGACTTAACAGTGTAATAAAAGATCAATGGGCCCTCACTTAGAAACAAAACAGTCTCTACTCCCACGTGAGGAGGAGAGGGGGTATAAATCCAAATGTGAAGGGACGTGGCCATGTGCAAACATAGGGGGTTAGGATGGAGCAGCATGTATGGCGAGATATGAAGATAAAGCAGATTTGTTAGAGAGGCGGGGCATTGGCATTGGGGCAAAAAGGGCACACAAAATGGAAGGCAGAGATTCAGTGAGAAGGACATGATGGATAGGTTTGAATAAATAATTTAAATGTGGGTGAAAAATAGCTTATGTCTGTGAATGTGCCATGTACCACTTTTCCACAATGGTCAGGGTCTGCTTTCCGAGTCTCACCCAAAATAACAGGCTATCCTACGCCCGCATGGAAAAAAGGAGCCAGCATTTCTACCGTTTCCACATTTAATAAGCATTTGACCATGGAAAAATGTACCGCTATGACAATTTAAATATGGATTCATTCTCACTGTTGACTAGGGGGATATCATGTTTCGTAATTTTGCAGTCCTTTGTCTGCCCTAAATGCCATTTCAATTTGCACTCACATTGATTTTGGCATAACTGGATTCAGCTCAATTAGCCTAATGCACTTCATTAGAATAGAGACGCCTCATCCAATCACAACTGAATGGCTAGAGGACCTCAAGTCGGATTGGATGGTCAAAGCAGCCTAGTATACCTGTTTGAGCCAATCGCATTGTTTACTTCTGACCGGCTGATTGGCTGGTGTCGCCACAAAGACCGCCCCCCCCTGCACAGTTGCCATAGGCGACGTAAACCTTCCATGGAAACAACCCAGACACAATAATGCGTTGAAGCTGGTGGTGTTTGGCTTTTGTCATTTGACTGACGGATACAGTACAAATGATGCACGGCCATCTCAATTCTGACTCTCCATTTGGTTGCAAATGTTCACAGTATGGGCTGAAAGATTTGGGAAGAAAATACAGCTGTAATTTTTCAGAGAGGAATTGCGATTTCTGTTTACAGACCTAAACTACAAGGGCTGGCAGCTTCTACGCAGAATAAGACAGAGTATTTTGTTGTTTGTGGTGGAAATGATGATACTTCAAATATTGCAGCCTTTGAGATTTGCTAATTGCGTTCCATTTAAATTGAGCTTTTGATTCGATTTTGATTAATCTTGTAAATACTTCACACATATAGGTGCAAATAATTTCCCTTGCAGATCATTAAAGTTTGCGTCAAGTCAAAATCAGAGCAAAATATGGAAATCTGACTTTAAAGGTCCGATATTACACAAAAAAAAAGAAATGTTATAGTGTTACCTAATCAAAAACATACCTGGAGTTGTGCTTTTTTTCCCATCATGCATGTTTGAGTAACCCTTTATTATTAGTCAGTCTACATCTTCAGATCTCAAAATGCTCTGTTCCACCTTGTGATGTTATGAAGCAGGTAGTTAACAGTATACCTTTTGCCTTAAGTTCAGTAGAAATGGGCAGTTCCAGGGCTGAAATCATCCAAATGATTCTAGTGAAGGTGTATGGAGTTTAAAAACACAGTGGAGCATGTGTATTATTACATGATATCACAAGGTGGAGTGTTTTCTGTTTAAGAGAAGAACTCAGCCTAAAGTTGTGTTAAACGTGTGAATGAAACAAAACAGAACTCCAGGTATGTTTTTAATGAGGAAACAACATTATCACATAGATCTGAAAATAGCATAATATGGACCCTTTAAATGGTCCATGGTTTCAGTAACTTCAAATTCTCCATGTCAGCAAATTCTATATTCCTCATTTAAGTCTTTCATTTCAGACGCAGACCTTTAAAGTGTGCCACCACATGTTGCAGTTGCCAGCGCAGTGGGGCTGGGATTGGCTCACACAAGAAAGACTCTGGTCACAACCACAGCTCCCACATGGTGAAGGCGGCCGCACACAAAACCGCCCACTCTGCTCCACTGTCCCATTATGGCCTGGAAGACTTTTAGGTTTTATCAGTTTCTGGAAAAAATACCCATGGGAATGTGCAGTCTGCCATTGCATTTACCAAGCAAATAAAAAATATATGACAAAAATGTGATTTAAATGTCACTCAAATCTGTGCTCTTTCTTCACACTTTATAATAATGCGCTTAGAATAGAATAAACACTCTTATTCAATGTTTTTTTTTTTTTCTATACATTTACTGCTTTCCACATTTTATATACTGTACATCTAATATATGAAGTAAGATAGAATGAAATTATGCAGCAAAGGAAATAAAAGTTAAATAATTACTAACAGTTTTTTTGTTGTTGATATATTTATATTTTTATAACCAAATACTCACTTTACTTTGTCAAAAAATATTTAGTTAGAGTTTAGAGTTATTAAACTTTTTTTTCATGACTGAATAATTCCATATATCTTGTTTGTATGTTTGATTGCTTCTTTACTTATCTAAAACCTAGTGCCTCCGCTCAATTTCATTTCTCTCCAGCAACTAGGTCAGGAATCAAAATACAATAGACGGTTCGCAAAAAAACCCTCGGAAGTGCAAGTTCGGGCACCAGCCAATCAGCGAAGAGCCATATATTCAGTGTTGTCAACGATTCCCAAGATCAAGGATTTAAAGCCAGAATAAAGAGAATGTTTGGTGAATTTTATCAAGGGGAAAGATGTTATTGCCCTTCTTCCTACAGGATTTGGAAAACGCTTAATATACCAGTTAGCCCCATTAGCGGCGCATTACATACGTCACAACCAAATAGCAGCAATTGCTTAAATGATAAAAAGTACCCGCCTATCATTGAGCGAACGAAATCTAACACTGCGAGGTCAGATGGATTCTACAAAGTAAAATGAAGTAAAACCAGCTGATGAATCAGGCTACTAAAATGTAGAAAGTAGAAAAACTACATTTTAAGTTAAATAAATAAATAAAAGTCTTCTGTACGCATATCAAATGTAAAAAGTAGAAAGTAGTTTACCACTTTCTACATTTCTTCAGATACAAGAGAACACTGAATGAAACTTTTGGCTCGTAGTGTAAATTATAATGAACAAAAATTTCTTAAATAGAACCACTTAATTAACACCACAACTAAACTCCTTACTAAGCCTGAATCATTCTTAATAAACCATTTGAGATAAGTCTTTGTTGTTTTTAGACTACTAAAAGAAACTTTGCACATTAAAAAATGTTCCTGGGCTGATGATTTCTAATGAGAGATCTAAAATGTTCCTTTCCGCTCTCACTTCTTGGTGTGTTTTTTGGCAGAAGCTGACATGCGCACAGATCAGAAGTGTGTGATTAGAGGACTGTGTACGAGCTGGTGTTTGCAGCTGTGGTCATTACAACTGCTCTGATTAGACGGCCACAGGGGTCCAGGGGATTGGCCATTTATCTGCAGCCAACGCAATTAAAATTCTCTCCTCAAAGTCAGACCGGGCCGGAACCCCAAAATAGTCCAAAGCCCCACCAATTCCTCTTTCTCCGTCTGCCTCTCTCTCTTTCTCTCTTGCTTTATTCATCTCTCTTCCTTGTTCTCACTTACTCACTCACTCACCCCCGTCTCATTCTTCTTCTTCCCTTCTCTCTCTCGCTGACAGACCTGTGGCTCAAAGTGTTGGCTTCCTTTGAACACTCTCTTCTCCCTAGTTCCCTCTCTTTCTCTCTCTTACTCACTCACTCACTCACTCACCCATTCACCCGCGTCTCGTTCTTCTTCTTCTCTCTCTCTCTGTCAAACCTGTGGCTCAAAGTGTTTGCTTCCTTTGCACCCTCTCTCCTCCCTCCCTCTCTCTCCCTCTTTCTCACTCACCCATTCAATCTCGTCTCGTTCTTCTTCCATCTCTCTCTCTCTTTGTCAAACCTGTGTCTTAAAGCACCCTCCATCTCTTTTCTCCCTTTCTCTCAAACATTTCTCCCTCTCTCTCTCTCCCTCTCACCCACTCATTCACTCACTCACCCCATCTCTCGTTCTTCTTCCCTCTCTCTATCAAACCTGTGGCTTAAAGTACTGGCTTCGTTTGCAGCCTCCATCACTTTTCTCCCTTTCTCTCATGTAATCCCTCTCTCTCTCTCTCTCTCTCTCTCTCTCTCTCTCTGTCTCTCTGTCTCTCTCTCTGTCAAACATGTGCCTCAAAGTTTTGGCTCTCTCTCTTTCTCCCTCTCTCTATCGCTTTCTTCCTCCCTCCTCCTCTGTCTCATTCACTCACCCATTCACCCCCATATTTTTCTTCTTCTTCTTCTTCTCCTCTCTCTCTCTCTCTCTCTCTCTCTGTCAAACATGTGCCTTAAAGTGTTGGCTCCCTCTCTTTTTCCCTCTCTCTATCTCATCCCCCCCTTCTCATTCACTCACCCATTCACCCCATATCCCATATTCTTCTTCTTCTCCCTCTCTCTCTCTCTCTCTCTCCCTCCCTCCCCTCTTTCTCACTCACTCACCCCCCTTCTTCTTCTCTCCCTCTCTCTGTCAGACCCTCTCTCTAGACCCCTCTCTCCCTCCTTCCTTTGCATCCTGTCCCTTTTTCTATCACTTTTCTCTCTCACAACCCTTTCTTCCTATCTCTTTCTCCCTCTCCCTCCCTCCTCCATCGCTCCCTCTCTCACTCTCTCACTCCCCTGCTCCTCTTTCTGAACCTCATTATGCAGTTGTCATTAAGGCTTCTGCCGAATAAGACGCACGGTTTATTTTTACATTGTTTTAATTCTGTTGTCAACGTTACGGAAATTTCAAATGCTCGTCAAGGCTGTTCAGGAAGTGTTACTGTCACGAAAATATTACAATTGGCGTGTGAAAATCAACTTCAAGCTTAGGGTGGGAATTCCAGTGAAATCTTTACTTGCAGTGAAATGATGACTCACCCAAACCAGTATTTTAGAATGCAACGGTAATTAGGAGTAGCAACCATCTCTTCTTTAACTTTAATATCAAATCATAGATCAAAGCTTTATATCAAACTTGAATTTCAACACCTGCAAAATTACCAGAGTATCAGATAATTTCATAGATAATGCACAGGTTTTCATGTTTTATTTAATTTTATTTAATTTTATTTTTGAGGGATAGTGCCTGTGATAAATATTTATTGTAGTTTTATACCAGTTAAAGGTTGTATAGAGGATTTTTTAAGGGAAGTGAAATACAGCGACCGTCCTTTTTCAGTAGAAACATCTCCTCCCGCCTCTTTACTCTAGAAATCACGTTTGTTTACATCCAGTGCATGTTCAGAATTACTGCCATCGCTGGAAGAAATCTCCAAGAATCACCTCAGTTTGTCTTCGATCCTTTTCCTCTTCTCTTCTTCTTTCAGCGACCTCAAAAACCGACTTTCTTTTGCAGTGAACTGGTCATGGATTCTTGTCGGCCGTCGCGACAAACTTTGTGCGAATTGTGAGGAAGCTACAGTTTGAAAAGGCCTCTAAGAACTGCTGCATAAACCACGTAATCCCCACACGTAGGGAGTTTGATTGACGACCTAACAGCCAATAGACAAAGAGGTAGCCTTGTTTTCTATTGGCTCATGCTTATCTGGCCTCACTATATCCACAGTTGATAGATTTTCATTCTTTTTTTTTTTTTGGTCATCATAATTACAAAGCTGCTGCGTCTCTGTAATGGTATTTTAAACTTTCAATGACAACTTGAAACAAAAAAAAAATCCTCCATACAACCTTTAAGTAACAGTTTGCAGGAAAAAAGTTTATAAGAAATGTACAAAAATGCAGGATGTAGCAGTGAATTCTAAAATTAAGTAGTTCTTCCTGTCATCAACATCAAAAATGCCATCCAACATACAAGAACAATTTATTTTTTGTTTGTTTGCTTTTGTTTAAACCTTTATTTAACAAAATAAAGGTCTTAACTTTTTTGCTTTGTGCACAATGGTGCTCTGGCTACTTCTGGTCATTTCTTCTATGGGGATTTTGTAGATTTGTGTTAAATAAAGAGACTGGTAGGCTACTTGGGCACAATTTAGACAATTTATGTAATTAGGGTCTTTTTTCAGTCCAGTCCTCCATCGCTGGATTAAAGAGGCAATCGAAATACTTAAATGTGCCCACGGGACTATAAACCGGGACGAGGGGGCTTTTTTACTCTCACACCCCTGGGACACTGTCCTGAGGAAGTCGGAAAACAAACTCTTGGCCTGAAAAAAGAACCTGATAACATACATTATCGGAAGACCAAATTAACCTCATTGGACACAATTTAGACATGTTTTGGTCCCAATTAATATTATGTTTTACTAGATAACAGTTATGGAATTACCTGTCCACGTCCAACCATGAAGTAAAATTACTGATATTTTGCAGTGACATCAAGCTGGAGGTGTTCATGTTCAGCAGTTACCATGGTGACACATTGCACACATTATTAAAAACTGCCAAAAATCTTTTAATATCCTGAAAACATACAAAAGTGATTTAATCAATACTTGTGCCTGTGACCATTACAAGTGTTCATGGTCCTGTTTAGATGATTTTTGACTTATTGAAAAACTGTTGGCTAAAGATAATGAGATTGTGGCAGTAATTGTATGTGTTTAAGACTTGTTTAAGAGCACAAATCAGCTCACCTGTTGTAGTTCCAACCAAGCCAACCAAGACTGTGTTAAATTAAAGCTCAGATTAAAGTCTAACTTGAGCATCAGATCTTCTAACAGAGCAATGCTTTGAGTTAGCGTCACACCCCCAGGGAATGTAGATGACATCAGCTGCAAAGTATTAATAAACTTCACCAAAATATAAAAAGCAAAACATTAAAAAAATATATATAATTATGTTAACTAACTAACTGCTTTTGTGAAATGTGTCTAAACTGTCATATGCAACAGTGTTTTATTGCCTTTATAGAAGCAACTAAAATCAAGGTAAGAGAAGAGATCCAAGACAGCTCCTAAAAAGTAGATCTATGAAAAACTGTCACCAACAAGAAGAAAATTCACTCGTACATCTGAGCGACCAGGATGTAAGAGTTCAGTCATCCCTCCACCGTCCCCCGGATCTGAGCCAGTGACAGGAGGAGAGGCTTCAAGGGTAAATAATGTGTTTTCACAAGTTGTGCCAAAATCCACGGGAGCAAGAGGAGGCTGTCAGACAAACACG
The DNA here is from genome assembly GCF_026225935.1 of Boleophthalmus pectinirostris. Classification (NCBI taxonomy): domain Eukaryota; kingdom Metazoa; phylum Chordata; class Actinopteri; order Gobiiformes; family Gobiidae; genus Boleophthalmus; species Boleophthalmus pectinirostris. The sequence continues at coordinate 26,235,849 of NW_026571207.1, read as the reverse complement.
AAGCCCAAATGAAAACCAAAGAAAAGAAGCAATAGAGGAATGGAAAGCAAAACAAAAGAGGCGCAAAACAAAAGGAGAAAGGGAAGAATAAGCCTATCATATTTTGAAGATATATTACTGTAAAAACTTATCTGAAACTGAAACAAAATTAAGCCACTCACACAAGAACCCTAACGCAGGATAATAAAAACAATATCCTAATGCGCAATAGTGTTAAAGGCGTACTGCGTAACATTTCTAGTAGAGTCTCTGCCACCTGCTTCTCTCCATGGAAATATTATTGTTCCCACAGTGTAGAATAAACCTCATGAGAGAGACAAGCAGGTTACAGCACTACGCTACCTTACAATTCAGATCTGTGGAGTCGCCCTAGTCTGATTCATCTGACCTCACAGCATTAGGACTCATTCGCTCGACGGTAGGCGGGTACATTTTTATTTAACCAATCGCTGCTATTTGGCTGTGACATATGTAATGCGCCAAATCCCTTAGGAAGAAGGGCAATAACGTCTTTCTCCTTGATAAAATTCATTAAACATTCTCTTTGTTCCGGCTTTAAATCCTTGATCTCGGGAATCGTTGCCAACACAGAATGTACGTCTTCATCTACATCCATCTCGACCGCTTTGTTTACTGTTCCACAAAAGGGACCCAGACAGGCGCTTGAGTTTGACATCATGACTTCACAGCTCCGGTGCGCGGTCTACAACTTCCAGGGTTCTTGCAAAGCATCTAGTGTATTCCGATTCCTGACCTAGTTGCGCGAGAGAAATGAAATTGAGTGGAGGCACTAGGTGGAACCAGCCTGGCTAAGTTGCCCCTATTCACAGAAGGAATTATTATATCTAGGCAAAGCAATAACAAATCCATGGAGACAAGTAATTAGCGGACCCTCCACCAGAAAAGTTGCGCAGTGCATCTTTGAACAAAATTTGAGGGGCAACAAATATAGCAGAAAGAAACAGTAGTTAGTTTGAATGAGCCATGACAGTTGTTTAGGGTTCATATTTACATAGACAAAACCAAAACTGGGACTACATTAGGACTAAACCCGAATTGAACAAGGACTAAACAAAGACTAGAACAAAACCATAGATACCATGTATATATAGTAAATGGCCATAACTGGCTAGCCGCTGTGTTACAAATTGGAAGTAAGCATGTGGGCTCTTCTGGCTTCATCGACTCTGTTTCCAATTAACTTTACATTGAAAGACTCTCTATGTCCTGGTGTTTTTTATTTTGCTCTTTTGTCGGTGAATGCATTCTTAATCCTAATATGGAAATCAGCTCTAAATTCGCCCCTATAACCGCTAGCATCATAAGTTTCATTTGACTGGAGCCAAATGCAATCACACCCCCTTAGTCAACTTCTTTATACCTGTAAATGTATCTATGAACACTACCAAACTAAGTCTATATCAGGACTAAACTGGGCTCAAATCAATACCAAATAATAACAAGTGAACACACGCTTTGTAAACCTTCATCAAATCTTACTTAGTGTAGAAAATTACAAAAAGTTCCCCACTAATCAAAAGAAACTACAGTTCAGTCAAGCATTTATTAAACAATTTGTTGATATAGTAATTTGTGACAAGCCTAGGAATATTTTTTTTCAGTGGTGGAAGGTAATAAAATAAAAGTAGTACTGTCTTTAAGCATATTTGACTACATTTGAGAGCATGTATCTGCACTCTCTACTGCATTACATTTTTGAACTGGCCTCATGTGATATCTTTACTTTTACTTGAGTATATATATTTTTGCTCTGATATCTGTTCTTTTACTGAAGTAACAAAATGCAGTACTTTTACCACCACTGATTTTTCCCCTTTTGGTTGGACATAAGTGTGCTGCTTCAGGCTATAGCACAAATACACAGAAGTGACAGCGCCCCCTTGGCTCCTGGCAGTGGTTGCCGTAGAGACAGATGGCGGCCCAGTGGAGTGTGTTCTACCAGCCGACCTGCTCAGACCCACAGCTCTTAACCCTCCGGAGGTGTGCACAGAGCTATGGACAGCATCGCAGAAAATATGTAAATGTAGTGGGTTTAAATGGGTTATAATACAGACTTAATGATCATTTATAGTGCCCATTTTATAACTTTTTTCTGATCTATGTTATACTGTAATGCTGTTTCCTCATTAAAAACAAACCGGGAGTTGTGTTTTGTTTCATTCACACGTTTAACACACAAACCCTGCATATTTAGGCTGAGTTCTTCTCTCAAACTGAAAACGTTCTGTTCCACCTTGTGATGTCATATGGTAATTTTAAAGCAGGAAGTGCTCAACTGTAATTTTAAAGTTCATACACTTTACTCGAAATATTGGGTAATTTCAGTTCTGGAATTGCCAATCTCTACTGAACTAAAGGTTAACTAACTACTAAAACTACTACTTTATGATATCACAAACTGGAACAGAGCATTTTGATCTTAGGAGATGTAGACAGACTAATAATAAAAAAATTCTCAAACATGTGTGAATGAAACAAAACACAACTTCAGGTATGTTTTTGTTGAGGTAACATCATTGTAACATGGTTTAAAAGCTCACAAGAGCCAATTTTGTGTGATGTAGGGCCTTTAAATATTAAACCACAGTGGAACTTGGATTTGCTTGCTGGATGGAGAGTCTTTGGCTACGTTCAGACTGCAGCCTGAAGTGACCCAAATCTGATTTTTTGGCCCCTATGTGACCTGTATATGATCTTTTAATGACAGTCTGAACGACACAGATCCGATTTTTTCAAATGCGACCCAGGTCACTAGGATATGTGGTCCTGAAACCGATACATATCCGATCTTTTGACATGCGACTTCAGTCTGAACGGCCAAAGCGCATTCGTCCGACCTACACATGATCAACAAGCCACAAACATCACTATTCTGCGCTGAAGTAGGCGAAAATTGTTAATGTCACTGAAGCGAAGCACATCGCCACTCACCACTCTTAGCTACGTCTCCACATCCACACGTTCCTTTCAGCGGACATTGCTGCAACTGTCCCACAAAACGCCACAGCCCAAAACCTCATCCTTCTCCTTCTCAATCTCCTCCTTAAAACAAGTAAGCTGTTCATGTTCTGTAAGTAAGAGAAACTTTAAAATCACCAGGTGCTCAATTCTCGCGTCCATTTTTGGACCACTTCCGTAAACACAGAGCACACTCACTGAGGTTGACGTCATCGTGTCTTCCAGTGCGCATGCGGGACACTTTCGGGCCGTTTAATGTTCACACTGGAGATCACATATAAGTCGCATTTAATTGGAAATGTGAACAACCTCGCAAAAAAAATCTTATTTCACAAAAAATCTGAATTGAGCATTAAGCCCTGCAGTCTGAATGTAGTCTTTGTCACATGGGGTTATAATCATGATGAGAATGCAGTAGTTTCTTGAAAAGCCAATCATAAAATGTATTGTTTGTTTCTGCTGAAAGAAGGTTTGTTTTTTTTTTTTTTGTTTGTTTTTTTCACATTTTGAAGGTGCATTGTGTAAACTCTCCTGGTAAAGGGTCTGCCACTTGCTTGCCTCCATGGAGATATTATGGTTTTGCCTTGATTATTTCACAGTATGGAAATAAACGTGGTAATCACAATGGAGACAGGTTATGGGACAGGCCTATGGAGAAGCAAGCCTGCACATGATAAGAATTGGTGTTTTACAGATATTTTTGAACTATAAAACACCTGTAATTGAACAAATGCAAGGAAGATATGTTTGAGGTCATACTGTGGAACATTCTAGGCAAAGGAATACGCAAATATGCAAATAAGCAAATAGCGGACCCTCCATCAGAAAAGTTACACAGTGCACCTTTAAACAAGAATTCTACCACATAATTCTGTTCTTCCAGCTCCTCCATATTTAAACCAAAATACAGAATGTAAAGTACTATTTCTGTGTATTACTGTTAGTACTTTTGTTATTCAATGTATTTACACACATCAATATACTTTTTTAATGACAAATATCAGTAATGGGCTAGAATCTGATTTCCTCTTTGCTTAATAAAACAAATTTATAAATAAAAATGGTGAAATACGAATGATGTGAATTATTGGAATGCCTTTATTTTGTTTCCATAGGTCTGGAATATTAATCAAACTAAATCAATATAGGAACTTCAAAGGTCGCAGTTAGCAAATCTCAAAGTGTGCAGTTTTTGAAGTACGACAATTTCATCAACAACATCTGCATAAAAACTGCTAACCATGTAGTTTAGACCTTTACAAATGCAGACTTGTATTTGCCACTTCGTATTTGCTTTTGTAAACTCTTCTTGATGAGTTTAAAATGTATGCTGTGAACAGAATGCTATTGTTTAAACATAAATTGCAAATCTAATCGGAAAAAACTGGAATTACAAAGAGAACGGATTTTTTTCTTTTCTATGGATCATACTTGGACGACAAAGGGATTACAGAGACATTTATGTTTTCCAAATCATTCACCCAGATTCCATACTGTAAAACTCCCAGTCACACGCTGTAGTTAAGTCTGGTTGTCTCTCACATAAAACACCTCCCCGACCTTTCCTCTCTTCTCTCTCTCTCTTTCTCAGTTGAATTTAAAGACACGGAGGCTAACTGTGTAACATTCCCACGGGACAGTGACACCGCCGAGTGGAGCCGAGCTGTAATCCCTGTCATCCATCCCCTGCGCCGTCGCCATGGGAGCCGCGTCGCCGCCTTCCATCTCTCTCTTCCGGAATCTCTCCCTAGCAACCAGACATTACCGTGGTGATTGGACCAGCGTTACAGCCGTTACTATAGCTACAGGAAGCTCCTGTTCCCCCAGCTGTAGCCCCCTCCGGTTTTTCTCTAAATGTTTCTTCTCGTTGTTATGGTTTTTAAACTTAATTTCGCCTCTCATTTGTCATCACAAATGGCCTACCATGTGGAAAATGTGTACTAGTTCAACCTATGCTGTAGAAAGAAATAGACTACTTTTAGGGTTATTTATTATTAGTATTACCCTATATGAACATAATAAATCATAAGTAGGCCTATATATATAATACTGTATGTGAACTTTTATTTTGTTTATGTTATTTTGGCAGATTTAGTTGATGACTGGGGCAAATACTGTTTGTCAATTTGTTTTTTAGATATGGGACGTGATGTAATTTCTCGTAATTTCTATCAAGGACAAATATCTTAGGAATACTAAGATAGAATTTCATACAAGAAATATCTAAGACATAATAACTATCATCAAAACTTTTTCTGACCATATACAAACAAGAACAGCATACATTGTGGGTGTATGCCTGTCACGATAACAAATTTTGAAGTACGACATATTGCTGAAAAAAAGATGGATAAATTATAATCTTGAAAGTAATTGATGCCACTGACACAATAATCCTAAAGTATTATAATTAATGCCAAAATAACTATTCTAAATGTATATTATGATTAAAAATGCATGAACTGCAATAAATAAATAAATATCAGAACAATACTTTAAATGTGAGTTTGTAGCTATAATGAGTTATATTCTATAACTTCTATAGCTGAAATCTATTCGTCTAACAAAAAAATAACAAAAAGTTCCCAACTAGTAATAAAAAAATTACCCACGATAAATATTGACCCTTAAAATGAATGTTCCATCTAACATAAATTGAAGGATAACTCTGTAACTGTAATTATCGTGACAGGCCTATGCGGATGTCATTACTTAAGATGTTAAATTACAAGTTACAAAGGACAAAAGTTATTTCTGAATCATGAATTGTCAACTGAACCTTTTTTTGTGTGTGTGTTCAGTCTAAATATGATTTGTGTTTTTGAAGAATAACCCAGACTTTGGCAGTTTCAATTTGACACCAAAATAGCCAACAGACACAGAGAGCAACGCTATACTCAGTAGCTCCACACTTCCTGCTTTTCATAATATCAAAAGCACTGGCACTGGCACTGGTCATACTGAATATTGACTCTGTCTTATTTTCATTTTCCATTTTCCCTGTATGATTTGTGGATTCTTGGATTCGAAAGTGCCAATTAAACTTGGATGGCTTGGATGTGGTCACAGTGTCATTATAGGCCAGTATGCAGCAGTCAGCCCCATATTACCGGTAATACAACACCACTACCATCTATCCACCACGTAACCCACGGCAACACACAGGAGTGCAATGGCATCTACAGTCTGTAACCTGGCCTTAGCCTCTGCCTTTTTCCACAGACTTTTTCTGAACTGATTGCATGGTTGTTGCTCTATAATCAGTGGTCGTGCACATGGGTTCAAATTACAGATTAAATACACAGCATGCTTAGTGTTGTGTTACTTTACATGACTAATGTGGCAGAAAGTAAAAGCAGTGTGGCTTGTAAACGACTCATAGGGGATAAATAGACAGGCTGCTTAAAGCTATAATGTGTACTTTTACCCGGACATATTCAAACAGCAATAGCAACTCAATTTAAGCACTGTCAATGGTGTTATCATCCAGTGCAGTCATTACTAAAGGGTCTCAAGACTATTTTGATAATGTACGTATTTTGCAGACCCCTAGCCTTGCAAAAACACTGTTTCTTTAGCTATAATATTCCACAATGTGGCATAAAATGTATTCATCTCCATAGAGAGCCTTGTCCGGAAGTAAGTGACTCTGTTTCCATTACCTGACCAGCCAGAACCACACACTTTCACAAAACTTTCCAAAGGCAAGTGGATCTGGAGCTGTACCATGAGCTGTACCATGTCTCCCCAATTTCAGAGAGCGTGATTGACAGGCAGCTTAACCAATCAGAGAGAGACACATGGTCAGTTCACGTCAACAACAAACTGCTTACACGTAAAAAAAATAAATAAATCTCAGAATCAACAATCGAAGCATGAATCTATTACATATCTCAGGTAAAAGAAGTCATATGTTTTGTTCTGAATGTTACAAACATTTTGGAGAGGAGATACGTGATACATATTAGCATTTCAAGTTTGCACTGAGGATTTTCATGCTCTATTGTCCGTTCCTGTCCCTTCTGGATTCTGACAGAATGTAAAAAGGAATGGTTGGTCAGGCAACTGTTTCCATGGAATCATACAGCTGATGTGCCTCCTCTAGAAAGTTACACAATGTAGCTTTAAGTCAAATCAGTGCTTACTGTATGGTGACAGAAGGAATAGAATAACTGTCAGTTAATACATTTTAACATTCTAATAAAATATAAAAGGGATGCTGGAGTTAGAGCAGAATATAGGCCCACTCCTGTTAAAACCAAACTATGCAGTGTCATGTTGTCAATGCAGAACAGAGAAAGGATCAATAGATAACTTAATTTAAACATTTCTGCACAATCGTTTTAAAGATTAAGCCATCATCCAGTTGAAATGCCATTGCAGAAGAAGGTCAATGTCAGCTCTAAATCTGTGAAAATCTTCAGCTGAGAAAAACAAAACGCTCTGATCACACAGTTCATAGAAATGTCCAACAGCAAAGCAATCAGATCCCGACAAAAGAGAGCTCCACAAAATACAATTTAGCCATTACTGTCAAAACCTCTGCACCCCAAACCAATGTCACACTGTCCCAAGATGAGGAATTGATTTCATGCTTGGGTAACTGTCAGGAGAAAGAAAACGGGGAAGAAAAAAAAAAGACCACAGATAGAAAATGGAAGAATAAATACAATGAACGTCATAGTTGGATTGGTTGCAAACTAAATGTTGCTACAATAGATACAACATTCCCTGGGGGTGTGAAGCTAACTGTAGACACCGCTCTGTCTGAAGCTTTGTTCCCCAAGTTAGACTTTAATCTGGGCATTATTTTACACGACCAGAAAGAGTTGACTTAGTTGGAACTACAACCGGTGAGATGATTTGCGCTGTTAAGTCTCTCACAAATAAAATCACAGCCGTACAAGCTTGCTAGCATTAGCCAACAGTTTTTCAGATAGTCGCTGTCATCGTTTTTGTTGAAAATCAAACACCTAAACTAGAGTGCAGATGCTTGTTTTGAGCACAGGCTTCTGAAAATAGTTATCTCAAAACATTTTTAACAGTGTATACTAAGATGCTCATTGTGTCTCCATGTTAACTTAACATTCTATCATAGACATACATGTAGAACACCCCCAGCATGATATCACTTAAAAAAAGCAATAGGCTGAGTTCACATAACAATAATAATACTAATAATCAGTGACAGTTTTAGGATATTTCTTGAAACAGGGGCCATTAAGGGGCCACATTACAGGGTACATCCAAGCACACAAATTATTTATTCAGTACGGTGCAAATAGCAGCATAGCTAGAAAAAAAATAAATAAAAAAAAAAAGCCCTCCACAGGTCTTTTTCTTCTCCCATTAAGCTGTATTGATGTAATAGGTCTACTGCCACCAAGAGTTTGGGTGTGAAATCAGTGATCATTGAATTCTCTGGTTGTTCTTCCCATCAGTTGATTGCCAGAACAGGGGCACTTCAGGGGCCAATCAGTGTAGAGGTAGGGCCAGGGTCCCTGTAGCCCCTCTCCTAGAACAGCCCCTGATAATAATAATAATGTATGTTTTATATAGCACACGGACAGACTGAGCCATTGGCCCCTCCGACCACCACCACCACTCACGCACACACCACTAGGCAATGTGGGTGAAGTGCTTTGCCTATGGACACAACAATGAGTTTTTGCAAATGGCACCCCACTGGGGCACCTGATTTTCCCAGCAGTCTCTCATCCAACCAGGCCCTGCTTTGCTTAACATCTGAGACCTAACAGGATCAGGTTTTGACAAGCGAATATGGCCACAACCCTCCACATTATGGAATTTGATTAAGTCATGATCTCAGTTGGTGAGGAAGGGCCTATGTATAGTAAGTCTATGGGAGATTCACTGTTTTTGAAAGAAAAATCCAAAATAGAAAAGCTCAAATGATTTATCAATATTTCTTGTCTCTGAATGGCACCACAACCCTGTAATATTAATCTTACAACATTCACACATTAATAGTAATCTTACAACATTCAAGAATTTAGAGTTGAATATTGGCACCACTATCTGATGGTATTGTGAAAAACGTAATTTAAATTGAACTTGAACTTTGTGATAGTTTTGGTGTCTGGTGGATAGGCCCAGTAGAGATATTAACCATAAAGCAGGTAAACAAATCTACAACCTGAGAGTTAAATAGCAAATTCCCCCATTGGATTCTGACATGTCCTTCAGCTCTGTTTTAAACTATAGATTAGATACATGTTTTGATGTCACGTGAACTCATCCTATTGCACAAAGACCCTTAACACGTGAGCCAAAACAAAGGCAGTGTATGGAAAGTCCAATTGAACATACATGTTTTTTGTGTGAGGGCTCACATAGGGAACAATACAAGCTTTAGAAAACTGCTGTCTGTGCAGAGGCCCCATACAGGACAGCATAATATGGGCAGGGATGTGGCAGAATCTGGACACACAATGGGTGCCCAATGGCCTCATGGGAAGTATAGGTTTGGGGAGAGCTCTCTGGAAAATGAAAAGCTGAGTTGTTCAAAAGGTGCTACACAATACAATGCACCCCACACAGTCAGATACTCATTACTGCACGAACATAGGTGCTGTCACAATACTTCAAATTAAACTTGATTTTGTCACTAAGGAAAAGGCTTGCTCAGTAACGATTTTGATTTTGATATGGAGCTCAACAGTGACTGCCTCATCCAACTCTGGAAGTAAATTCTCCATTCATTTTTCTCATAGACATTTAGAAAAAATCAAATATTAAGAGTACAAAAGCATCACAGAGGCTAACCAGCTATGCACGATTCAGCAAAATGCTTTAATAACTTAGTGGTAACATTTCAGAAAGATATTTTGAATAAAATTATAGGTCTTGTGGCCATGAGTTACCACATAGCTAACTTTTTTTCAGAAAGTCTATGGTCTGTTGAGCTCCACTGATAATAAAATTATAAAGGTGCACTAAACCACTACATGTTTGACGTTAGTGATTTACCTAAAATCTTTCACAGTGTGGCATAAAGCATATATATTTTACATTTATTCAACAACATGTGTTTTATTGCTCAAATATACCTTAATGAAACATGCAAGTCAGGACTCTGTACTAATAGATAAGTTTAATTAAGTACTTTGGAACATGTAGGCAAAAACAAACACCTCCCCATTGAGACAAGCAGGTGACCTACCCTCCACTAGAAAAGTTACATAGTGCACCTTTAACAATAATACAATAAAGAACAATAATTAGCAAAATATCAATACAAAAATATGTATCAAACAAAACAAAACAAATCAATTTTACACAGCTCAAAAAAGAGAGAGTCTTTTTGACCAAACTGAAAGGTCCCATTTTGTCAAATTTGCATTATTTTCAACATCAGTACTTTTTCTAATGAGTATTTACTATAGTTTTGATTTTAGTTTTAGTATTGATATCTATGTGTCAATCTGTGTACTGATACTTTTGACAACCCTTGATGGACTACAACAGGTCTTTCACTAGTTTGTTATTAATATGATGATGTAATGTTTAGGCGACAAACACCCCATCCCCCTCCTCCTCTCCTGTTCCCTCGCTTCCTGTGTTCACCCCCCTTTTTTCTCTGGGGCATGAAATCAAGGCTTCCAATTGGCCGAAGGGACCATAGAGATGCTGAGAATATCCACCAACCAGGGCCCGGGTGCCCCTCCACGCCGTTTCCACAGCAACGCTTCACAACCACAGCTCGAGTCTGCGGCGTGCACGAGTAAGGCCGTACACGTGCACTACCAGCCTGTGTTTACAACAAGCCTCACAGGAACAGGCCTCAGTGAATGCAGCTACTTTCAATGAGCTTAGAACTGTGGGATTGTGTTATATAGTTAAAGAAATTAAAGCTATACACTGGGGCTGGGTGATATATAAAAAACAATAACTTTTTCCTCATATTGATGGATCTGCACAAGTTTTTTCTTCAGTCTTAATAAAAATGGCTTTCAATATTAAATTGCTGAACACAAACCATATAGACTTTTAATCAGTTTTCTGTATTACGACTCACTCCACACTCAGTTGAATGTGTATCCACAGGTGCCCTGGGACAAACTGACAGAAGAGAGGCTGCCAATCTGATCCATCACCATCACCAACACTCACTGACACATCATATTCATACTAGGCCATGTCCCTCACAGGAGCGCTAGGTTGAGGGTTCAATTCCTGAACAGCACACCGCACGCCTCCCACAAGATGAACCTAAATGAATAAATCTAGTTGAACTTTGGTCTAACACTCTTGAGTCTTTACTGTAGATTCTTCAAGGCGCTTTTTTTGTCTGCGTTCTGAACTCAGATTTCTTTTTTTCATCGTTTCTTTACAGCTTATGCACAAGGCCAGAGCAACAAAACAGTCAATAGATGAAAGTAGGAAATGATTCACACAATATCCAATGACAAGAAAGGATACTGTATTTTAGTTCTTACAAAAAGTTTAATATACTTTTAACTTGTTTTATGTGAAGAAAAGGAAGACGTGTAAAGATTATTTGGCCGGTTGGCTTTACATATCAGCTCAGAATATAGAGTATAACAATGGAATCCTGCAGAAATAGTTGGTTGGTTATGACATTGAGAAAAAAAAATCATCTTTTGTTCAAAATGCCTTGTCTAAGTGTAGAGATTAGAGCAATATTGACTTGACAAGTTTAGTGATCCCATTTTCTTAACATAGCTCATAAACATGCAAAACAGAGCATAATTAGATGAGGGCAATGCTTTATTATCATTTGATTGTAGCGTTTGTACAAAGCCATCTGTTACTGGCTATAAAAAGAAAGCCTCAAGTGCATCTTTGGTTTACAAATGGTACTATTTACATAATACTGTGCCCTCATGCTTCAGGCCATCACAGATAACATTCTTTGCTTATTGGCTTTCTGACTTGCACAAATAACTGCACTGTCACCAGCACGTCTTCAGATGGGACATTTTGGATCTTAGTTTTGTATTACTATTACACTATTATTTATACAAACCCAATAGCAAGATTTCTACACTTTCTTCTTTCCAAATGAACTTAACATATGAGAAAATGAGACAATCCATCCAGCTAATGACACGAAATAACCTGACATTATTAGATTAGATTGTAGATTAGATTATATTTCAATGGATGTTTTTTTTTTTTTTTATTCTCATATCAACAACTTAGTGCTAAAAGTATAGTGGAGATAACTCAGTGCCTAACCCAAGGTCGTCTCAACTTGAAAATGTTGTTCAGCATTTCAAAAATAATATTTTGGCTCAATATTAATTGCATACATTTGTTTTGCATTAGTTGGATTGTCAAAAGAGACTGGGCCTTACTGCTTGTAAACATAGACTATATTTAAATGGACAAAGCTAACCCACTGAGTTCCAAATAGGAAGTGAACATGGGTTGCTTCCGGCTCCATCAACATTTCTAATTTGCTTTACTCTTCATGGTCCTTGCGTTTTTATTTTGCTTTATTGTCCATAAATCAATTCCTATTCCTAATACAGAATTTGGCTCCAAATTTGCCCTTATAACTGCTGGCCTCATGAGCTTCCTTTAACTGGAGCTGAACGTCACATTCACTTAGTCACTTCTTTATGCAGTCTATGCTTGTAACTCACCAAAGCTAGTTCTATATGTGACATACAGAGGAGAGAGTGTCCCCTCTGAGCTGTAAGGGCCGCAACATGCCCCTGTAGAGAGACCCTACCGCAAGGCACCTCTGATCCTCCTCCCCATGCTCCCCACCTTGGACCACAGTTCCACAGGTTTAAGCAGAATGGATGAACAGACAGTAAATCTATCACAGGATGAAGAAGTGAGCGAAACACACGCATTACCACAGGAATCCCATCTCACTCCACAAAACTCCACCAGCCTCCATAACTAGGTCCACCCAGGCCACAGTTAAGGGGCCAATACTACACAATATACACAGAGGTGTGTTTTGTTTCATTCACACATGTTTAATACACAAACCCTGCATATATAGGCTGAGTTCTTCTCTCAAACTGAAAACACTCTTCCACCTTGTGATGTCATGTGGTAATACAGCAAGTGCTCCACTGTGTTTTTAAACTACATACACTTTCACTCATTTCAGTCCTGGAATTGCCAATCTCTGCTGAACAAAGGGTAAAAGAAGCTGTTAACTTGAAAACTACCCATTCATCACAAGGTGGAACAGAGCATTGTGAGCTTTGGAGATGAAGACAGATTAACAATAAAAGGTCATTCATACATGTGTGAATGAAACAAAACACTCCAGGTATGTTTTTGAGGAGATAAAAACATTCTAACAAAGCTTAAAGCTCACAAGAGTAAATTTTGTGCAATATAAGCTATAACATACAGGCTTCATGTGATCTTACCGGTGCATGTGAAGCACTTGACGTGAAAGTGCGTCTCTTGCACTCGGACCACTTCTCCTTTACACACCTCCCGACAGCGCTGGCATCGGATCGTTCCTGAGGTGCGATCACTGCTCATCAAGCCTGGAGAATAAAGAAAAAAGCATTTTATTTATTTAAAAAGTATGTTTTGTATTGGTGAAATCATCCTGGATATGTGACTATTATGGATTAACTGGTCAGCATACACTCAAGTTTACTTTAACTCTTGGGATTGGCTATCAACTGGTGGCTGCTATCAAAACTACCCAGCAGCAGCAACACAATAAAAATATGCATGGGATAATAATTGTATTAGTTGAGGATTCAAATCTCGCTCTTAACATAAACATGATTGGTTTGAGCTGTCAATTCCAGCTCCCATAAATGAATGCTGCTGTTGTGTCCTTGGACAAGACACTTAACCCACCTTGCCCCTAGAGTGTGTGTGAGTGGTTCCTTTGCTATAAAAATGTAACCTTTTACCATATTCAGATGATTTTTTTCCCAATATTCCATAGAACATATTTTTTACAATCCTGCAAACCTTTTTCTCTGCACAGACATCTCGTGAGTGTCCATTACAACATAGTACTTTATACTCTGATAACCTTGATGCTAAGTGTAGTGGGGGCTGCCTGCTGTTACAGTCCACACAGTACTAAGAGTGTGCATCTCTGTTAGCACTTCTTCTGAGGCTGTTCTGTCTGACACCTCTAAAGTGGATAAGCTCTGGGCTTTCTATTTTTCACCCACTCATATAAGCGCCACTGCAGCGTCAGGCGAGAGGAGCCATCTGCACACTTCATTATGCTCCATGTGAGACAGACAGATGTGGACTATAGCACAGGGCGGGTCTTAAAATAGTCTTGGATTAGAAATAAATGAAAAGAAGAAATGTCTCAATCACAGAAAAATAACATAAAAGTGTAGTGAAGTAGAGTTTAAAGGTGCACTGTGTAACTTTTCTGGTGCTTGTCTCCACGGAGATGTTATTGCTTTGCCTGGAATGTGCCACAATATCGTGCTACCAAGCTAAGTTACAGGCCAGGTCTATGGAGAGGTGCTCTCACTCACAGTAAGAATGTATGTATTTTAAGGCAATCAAAACAACTTTAATTGGATGAATGCAAGATATATATGTTTAATGCCATACTGTGGAATATTTTAGACAAAGAAATAACATAATCACAGACAAGCGGGTGATGGACCCTCCTTCAGGAAAGTTACACAGTGCACTTTTAAAGTTCACACAGAAACCATATAAAAAGTTTGATCATTTTACATTTGATCATGTTTTCATTGATTACAGCACTTCTAGACACAACCGAGACATTTTTCAGCTGGTTCAGACAATGACAATTTCATATTCATTTCATAGGTGGGGTGCTTATTTGTGAGCATATTATTCTTTCTTTCCTTACGTTGTAAAAGCAGAACCTTGAGACAAAATCAGACTGTTGCACGTTGTATGAATCTAATAATAAAGTATTTTATCAATGGCAAACCCAGGAAAAGTGGTGTAAGCGCTGCTATTATTGACTAAGCACTGACATTTCACTCCTACTTCACTTCTGAAAGTTATTCTAAAGTTATGGACACGCTCAAAATGTATGCATGTGAGGAGGGAGGAAGGACACTAACTCGACCTCTGAGGCAAGTATAACACAAAACAAACACTTTCAATCAATTTTTAACCAAGTACAATAGAAGTAATAGTACAGATTTGAGTACTCCTCCAGTATTGGTGCTGATACTGAAAAATATGCAAGATCAGATACCAGATTCCAAATATCGATTCAGCCAATATCCCGGTTGGACATATAAAATTATGTAATATAATAATATTTTCTGGTTGTAGTTGGCCCAGATAGTCTCAGAATGTTTGTAGTTGTAGTTATTTGAGAGATAAATAACATCTAATTTTATTTTAGTTTAAAAGGAAATAAATGCTGTTTTCAGTCTCTGCACTGGTATCGGATAATATCAGGAAGAGATCGACCAAATTCAGAGAAACCATAAACTTTGCTGACATTTTTGGGCAGATATGTAGGCCAGATTTGGATAATTTTCCTCAAATTATGCTATTTAAGTTTTTTTTTAAACAAACTAACCCACAACTCTTTTTACCACAAACTTTTGAGAAGGCTGTGTAGTCTCAGTTTGTACAGTTATTCGTTGTTCGTATTAAAGGGTTAAAACAAAGCTTTGTGTCTATTTTTTAGGCAGCAAATTGACCAAAACAGAATATCTGCCTGTGCTGGAGATTTAAGGTAGACAGTCAACACGCTAATAAGTCCAAATATCGGCCATATCATTCCATCTCTAATGTAGGGTATCAGCATATTATTAAACCAAAGTATTCCTCTTAAAAGCAGCGCAGGTTTGGTGTGACAGAACTCCAGACTCTATTTCTCTGAATAATCCCAAAAGGACTTCCAGCACTTAGAAGTCTAGCAATAGTTTTCCCCAGTGTGCAGAGTGAGCCACAGCGCCCACGGATCTACTTGTTTATTTTCCTGATACAAATCTGACCGTAGGCGCTGGAAACATGCTCCCGTGATTAACTCCCACTCCCAAATCCCTGACACTTAAAGTCATTGTTCGTCTCACACTGTGGGCCCCTCCTCTGGGACCCTCTGCCCTGTGTGATAAGTGCCACTGGCCAAAATACTGCCACACCCTTCCTCAGGACTAGGGAAAAGCAACCAGCGTTGGACTTCAATGAGCAAATCTGACCGCCAAGAGTGAATGAAAGATAAGAGCCAGTAATGGTACACAGCATGAAAGTGTCCGGCACAGGAAACCGAGAGGCATTTGTTAACAGCAATCAATTATGTTAAAGTGAAGCTCTCAGGAGGAGGGAGTGTTCACAGTCTTGTA
This sequence comes from Boleophthalmus pectinirostris, assembly GCF_026225935.1. Lineage (NCBI taxonomy): Eukaryota > Metazoa > Chordata > Actinopteri > Gobiiformes > Gobiidae > Boleophthalmus > Boleophthalmus pectinirostris. The sequence continues at coordinate 26,219,587 of NW_026571207.1, read as the reverse complement.
GATCTTTTAAAGGTTTGCATATAGACTGTAAGGAGGCAACTGGGGACAAGAGTTATTTAACTGGAAAAATTTTGATTAACCACAGTAGTTTTGGTAAATAAAAATGACTCAGCTATAATAATATCAGAGCCTGGTTAGAAAACATCCACCGATGCTGAAGGAAAAGGCTAGATTTTAAACGTTTATAGAAATGTTGAACCACAGTGATTTTTTTGTTGTTTTTATAATAATAATAATAATAATAATAATAATAATAATAATAATTAATTATTATTATTATTATTATTATTATTATTATTATTATATTATTATTATATCACTTTATGAACATATTTATTATAATCTTTACCTCAAGTGCTAAACATCACTGGCTGAGATCCACTGACTCACAGGTTGATGTGCAATTTCAGCTCCAACAGATGAATGCTGCCATTGTATCCTTGGGCAAGACACTTAACCCCCTTGACCCCAGTGTCTGCGCACACTGGTGTGTGACTGGGTGAGTGATTCCTTGATGTAAAGTGCTGTGAGTGCCTTGAAAGTGGAAAGCGCTATATAAAAATCTAAGCATTTAGATAATGAGTGGTTGGCAGATGTCATCTGAAGTTATGAAACAAACTTGAAATTCAGCTGCATCCGACCAAGCCCAAAGTAGCTAGAAAAAACCTTGTAAACTATAAAGGGGCTTTATGTAACTTTTCTGGTGGGAGGCTCTGTCAAATACTTTTCTCCGTCGAGTTGTTATTCTATCTTCATGGAGACTAAACCAGACAAGTTACAGGTCAAATCAGTGGAGAGGCAACCGCGCTCACAGTCAGAATGTCAGAATATGAGCTATAAAACCACCTGTAAATGTAAGGTAGAGCTGTTTAATATCAGACTGTGGAACATTTCAGGCAGAAGAAAAGCATTTGATGGACCCTCCATCAGAAAAGTTACATAGTGCACCTTTCAATACAATATGTTATAGAAGAATGAACAACAGGACAGACATTTGTGCATGCTACTTGAGGCTTAATTGCAGGCTTAGGAATCAGGTACTTAAATAACTTTATCCAATTGTAACATGTGCCCTGCTCATCTAAACCAATTAAAGACCTCTCCAATCCTCCAACATCCTCTTCCTCTCCTCTTCGGCATCACAAGTACAGCCTCAGGACTACAGGTGTTACTATCTACCATTTGGAATAAGCAGCTAATATCCCATGAGACCATAGCCGGCGGGGAGCAGACAGCCGATAAGAACAGGTCCCGGGTCAGAGAGCGTCCCGAGGGGGGAGGAACGCGCTCACAGCCCTGTCACAAGGCATGCTGGGAGATCAGTTGTGACGAATGAACAATGAATCACTTTGAATCAATGGAAACAGCCCGGTAGCCTTGTGATGTTCTGTAGTTATTCTGAGAAGAAGCACAGGTTTTTCTCTTCGAATATGCTCTGTTATGTATGCGTGCAACTAGGGCTGGTTGATATGGTAAAACAAATTCACAAATTAATGTTCCACCATGTGCACACACACTCAACACACAAAAACATAACTTCAACATCAAGTCAGACATTTATTATCATTTACAAAAGACAGGCTTGTTATTGCTGAATTGATATTAGTGAATCTAGTGACCCAACTACCATACAAGCAACCATGCCTCAGCCATTTAAGTGGCAGAGGCATTTCAGTATGATTTTGCATCATTTAATTCAGTTATTGTAAAACTGTGAAAAATTTAACAAAATATTTAACATATGACAAAAGTCACACTACCTCATTTAAAAAAAAAAAAAGTTCTGCTAGTACTGTTGGGCTGTGATTCCTGCTTTCCCCAAAGGATAGCATATACAGATGTATAAAAGCTCAGTTTCTTAAGGTTCCAGAAGAGGACCAAATGACAAAACAAGGCAGAGGACAATCAGAAGCCTCCATTGGTATGAAAGCTTTTTCAAACATAGAGAATAAATGATCCAAACAACATGGCCAAATCAGAGGATCTCCTATAATCTGGTGCTAAGGGTCTGCAGATGTCAGTATCAAACTTTGTTTAAGGAGCAATAGACAATCTGGACGGTAGATACTGGCTCTAAATCAAAAGTGAGCAAATACATTTCTTCATAGAGGTGCACTTTGGGCATGGTGGTCAGTTAAACCTAGTTCAGTGGTTCTCAAATTTTACACACAAGCATCAGTATACACAACAACAATGTAGATTAAAGGTCCTATATTACAAGAAATTGACTCTTGTGAGCTTTAAGACATGTTACAATGTTGTTAACTCATCAAAACAGACCTAGAATTGTGTTTTGTTTCATTCACACATGTTTGACTACCCATTTATTTTTAGTCTGTCTACATCACCAAAGCTCAAAATGCTCTGTCTTGTGAGGTCATGAAGCGGTGTTTTTCAAGTTAACAGCTACTTTTTACCTTTCGTTCAGTAGAGATCGGCATTTCCAGAACTGAAATGATCCAAATGATTCTAGTGAAGGTGTATTTAAAATCAAATTGGACCACTTACTGTATTACCCTATGACATCACAAGATGGAAGAGTGTGTGTTGTTTGAGGGAAGAACTCAGCCTAACGTTTGAATGGAAAAACAAAACAAAAACCAAAACACAGCTCCAGGTATGTTTGTGATGAGAAAGCTTATAACAAAACCACAGTTTGAGAAGCGGTGACCTAGTTCTGGTTTACATTCTTCTGACCTACAAGTCCTCTCTGACCATATTAAAACCAGTCCTCTTCTGTCCCAACCTCCATCTCATCTTCGTCAATCTCTGTCAGGACCTTGGATAGGGGCATTTATCAGCGCCATGATACTGTCCAGTCTGTCACAAACACACTGTCACTCCTGAGAGAGCGAGAGCGAGAGAGAGAGAGAAGACGGGGTCAAACGGCTGCTGACGGCTGGATGATCATTCAATCCTCTCAGAAGTCAAGGTCGTAACGAGAACGCCTCCAAGACATCACATGATATAGTCACAATATTACAGTGCTCTCATATACATCATTTGTTCTAAAAAGATTACATTTTCAAGCTGTTAAAAGGGAAGCTCAATATCACATTAACATATAAGTGACAATGGCAAATGTTGGTCCCAGTTTAATGTCCACTTATTGTTTCAAGCAAGGATACCTACAAAGTGTAGGCATCTGTAATTCTTGTCAAATATCAAGGTACTTTACAGCAGAAAACAGGATGCATGCTCTGCTGTGATCTAAAAAATAAAATATCAAGTTAAAGGTACACTATGTAACTTTCCTGCTGGAGGACCCTACTTGTCTCCATGAAGATGTTATTGCTTGGCCTTTTTCACATGCAGTATGACATTAAGCTGATAACAAGTTACAGATTAGATCTGTGGAGAGGCAAAACTGCTAACAGTAGGCAACCATGTTTTTCAAGGTATTAGGTAGCAATTAAAACATCTGTAATTGAATTAATGCAAGATAGACATTCCTGGCAAAGCAATAACATATCCATGAAAAAAGCTGGTGGTGTACTATACTGTATACTGTACTCTACATGAAAAGTTACATATAGTGCACTTTTAATTTACAAAAGAAAAGTAATGTATACATCTGATACTGTACTTTGTAATGTGATAGTAAAAGCATTACAATGTGCAAGCTTTTGTTCAATTTTGCTTAGAAAAGTGACCCTTAAATTTGCATATGTTCTGTGTATTGTGCTGCAAACCAATTACCGCCTGTATCTGTAATTACACACACAAGTTGAGTGGAGATATTCAGCACCACCAGCAGCATGGGCCTGCAGCTGGGGGTCTTTGTCTCCCCCCTTTTGTTCACCTTGTTATTGAACTAAGGCGTCTGGCGGAGAGAGTGATAAATTGTGTTTGGCTCTGGGTGAACCTCTCTCCAGATGAGGCAGTTGCGTACACAGGATCATATAGGATTTGGTGCGTATCCCTGTCTACCTGTGTTCACACTCCTCACAGCTCACACTGACACAGGGACAGTCAAGAAAATCTATTATTTTTAGAGCTTTCTGTCACTGTCTGAGAGGTCCAGAAGATGAATCATACACTGTCCTTTGGTCTAAAAATTTTTTTTTCCTTCTTGGAACAGCAGATCTTATGCAATTAATTTTGCTTTTTTTTTCTCTCTCTAAATTGTGGAATTTCAGGTTCACAACTACAACTAAACCACAACTAAATCAAACTGACAGTTACAATTGTTGCAATTATAATGCAATGTTGTTTGCAATGAGCTAAATCTTTCTTTGAATGTAGAAACAATAAAACTTTGGATGTGTTTAACTTAAACATGGAGAATTGTGAATTTAAAATATGAATAGCAAATCTAATAAAAATTAATAGTTCTGAAATGGTGAATGGTCACATTTTTATATAGCACTTTTCCACCTTCACAGCACCCAGATGCTTTTCATCAAGGAACCTCTCACCTGCAGTCATACAGCAGTGTACACAGCCACTGGGGGTAAGGCAGGTGATAAGTGTCTTGCCCAGAGATACAACAACAGCTTTCATCTATGGAAGCTGGACCAAAAACACCACCAACCTGCGAGCTGGTGGATCTGACCGCTCAACTAATGACATTTATGTTGAGAGCAGGAAATGAACTGCCAACCTTCAGATCAGTCTACCAATTGAACTACTGTCACCTTGAACATGTTTAACTTGGACATTGTGAATTGTGAATCTTTAATATAAATAGCTGATCTAATTCCAAAAGCAGTAGTTTTGAAATGTGATACAACTGTTTCTCCGAAATCTAGTGACAATCTAATGCTCCAACCTTCTTGCACATTCCTTCCTCAGCATTGTTCACAACCATTCTTCAAAACCTGTCCAAGAATTTGCATAAAACTGTGCTTCTAAACATCTTGATAAACTGGATTGCCCTATCAAGCTGCTAGGCTCACATAATTAATAGTGGCATCTTAGTTTATGTCCCCTGCAATCTCATTTCTGCTTAGTAAGTGGATGTACTGTAAATACTCACTGTAAATGTACTCACTGTAAATACTCACTGTACCTGTACTAACTGTAAATACTCACTGTAACTGTAGTAAATGTAAATACTCACTGTACCTGCACTAACTATAAATACTATCCACATTAACATAATGGCAAAGTGGTGGATGTGAGTGGAGGATTTAGTTAAAGGCTCTATAACAGAGAGTGTGAGGTGTCAGTGCCTTCTGATATAGTGGTGCACAGATTCTTCTCTAGTCCCTGAGCTCAATGATCGCTGTATTGATCAACATGTGTTTTAGCTCTCCCCAGGATCCTACTCGCTGTACAAACCACACAGCACACACAATGAATCTATTGAGGAAGTTACAATTTGGGGATTTTTTGTGATTTGTACTGCAATTTTATAGCTCAGAACCACAGAAAAACTGACAAACCTGAACTTTCTTTCTAATGTAAGCCTATTAGTAACACAAAAACACCATCTTCAGCTATGTTCAGTTATATCTCTTACCTTGCTGCTTTGACTTACTTGGACAAACTTTATTGATTGAGAAGTGAAATGATTTGGACACAGCAGCTCACACATCACAGGCTACATTCAAAATAAGTAAACAGCAAGAGACTGGAGTCAAATAAGGCATAATTATATAAATGTATATGTAGAAGTAAAGATAAAAGACATATACAGACATATAGTAACACGAATGTTTCTCAGCTATATATAAGAGCTCATAAGAAGTGACTGACAGGACATAGGGTTATCTATTAGACAAGGATGAGTTATTGTTCAGTTGTATGGCGTATGATATAAATGTACTACCTGACTTCAGTTATTGCCAGCAAGAAGAACTTGAGTTTCTTCACTCTCTATTTAGAGTTTAGAAAAGATACAAAGATGACCAGGAGTTTTGGCCTTCAAAATATTAATTATTTTCAGCTAAATGATTTAAACACAATACAGAGCAGATTTTCATTGTGGCCAAGGGTCCAGCCACTCCTAATGCAGTGATAATTGGAAGACTGTCACCCCACCATTAAGAAGATTAAATATCATTCTCCAACTGGATGGAAAATTAGATACTTACACAAAATACAGAGCCAAACAAAGCTGGAATAACAACTATGAGAGATAAGACCCTCAACATAACTTAAAGATACAGTATGTAACTTTCTGGACGGGGTATATCACCTGTGTAATTCCATGGAGCTAGAAAGTTAAAAATGTACTTGAGAGCATTGCCCACGGACATACATACATGTTATGCCATACTGTTGAGGATTATAGCCAAAGGAACAACATTCCCATGGGAACAAGCAGAAGAAGGCCCTCCCACCAAATAAGAGTCAAGTTTGTGCAAGCCTGCCCAAAGTAGGGACACACGTTTGTTTTTTTCACTGCCATAAATAAAACCAAAATGAGAAAAACAAACAAACAAAAAAAAAAAAACATGCTTTTATTTTTGGGGCAAAAAATTTACATACTGTGTCTTTAAGATGTAATTGCGTGTAAGTTGCCAGCAGGTTTTCACAGTCAGTAAAGCCTGGAGTGTGCACAGCTCAAAAGGCCCATTCATGTTCACATGTTCCAGGAGCAAAGGGGACATGTGTGTGGTGGTCTGCTGCTATTTCTCCAGCCTGCTACACTCGCCTCATAGCCTGTCACTGCACCATCTGCCCCAGCCCAGGTGACACTCTGAGGTCAAACCACAGGTACAATACAGTAGAATCACACAGTGCTGCTAGTATCCTGTTTGACCACATGTTTTTTAAATCACACAATTCTGCCTCTCCCATTTAGACACACTTAGGAAGCTTAGCAAAATAGTATTAAACTTATTATGCAAACTGGACTCCCATGTTATAATGTTGTTACCTCCTCAAAAACATACACAGGCTGAAATGATCCAAATGATTCCATTGAAGGTATATGGAGTTTAAAAACACAGTGGGGCACTTCCTGTATTACCACATGACATCACAAAGAGTGTTTTAAGGTTGTGAGAAGAACTCAGCCTAAATATGCAGGGTTTGTGTGTTAAACATGTGTGAATGAAAGAAAACACACCTCGGGGTATGTTTCTGACGAGGAAACAACATCATAAGATAGATCAGAAAACAGCGTAAGCTCTTTAATCCTAAAACTGGTACACCAATTAATCACTGACTACTACTTCCTACAGCCCTGATGTTGTCCATAAAAATCCTTTATAATCTCAAAAATAGTTGACTAATAGAACAATTGTTTAACTAAAAGAAACCACTGACCATTTAAGCCCTACCCAGCCCTACCCATGGACAGACAAGTCTCAGAGAGTTTGGAGCATTGGATGAATAATGTAGCAGCCCACAACAACAGAGTAGATTGTGTTATGAATGATGCAGAGATCTCTCGTCTCTTCAGTCAAAATGGAGAGGACAGAGAGGATGTGACCTGATGTACTTAAGTAAACTTCAACTTGCCTTTTGACAGTTACAGAATGTACTGTTGCCTTAGGGTTTGACTGATGCAGATCTTTTTGTTAGGCTAATAATAACAGCTGTGACAGGGAATACTGCTAAAAAGTGCAAAGAAGAATTTATACACAAAATTCAGACAGACTCTCTGAGGAGAGTGCCTAGGTGTTATAAAGTAGTGAGCTTTTTTAATGTATTGTAGATTTCATTTATGTTTTGGGGTACACTTCCAGCTCTGTCTGTGTTATCTTGGCCAATGTCATCAGAGGTATAATACTCCCTACAACAGAAACATAGTCAGACTGGACTGTACTAGACTGAAATGGACGACACTATCACAATATTCTACTACAATTTATTCTACAACATGTAACTTTTGTATTCATTTATTCATTTTAGGCGGAAAGTTGTTTTTGTCAAGTCAATGTTATCTCTTTTTCCATGAATTTCTTCCTACATTTCGCTGACTATGTAGCATACTAAAATTCCAACAACAATGTCCATGGGGTTTGATTCAGTTTTTGAAAAGCTATATGGTATATTATATGTTATGTTATGTTATGTTTTTTTTTTTTTTTTTTTTTTTTACATAAAAACCTTGAAAAAACATTCTTACTGTAAGTAGCATCACCTCTCCACAGATCTGACCTGTATTGTATGGATCAGTTTAATGACATTAAGTGAACCTTCTAATACGATATGGAGTAACCTAGTTATTCTGCAGCTGCTTATAGAATATTTTCATTTAACACAAAGCATTCACCCACCATTATTACATTTTTAAAACAACTTTTTAACATTATTGAATCCTTAAGAGTCATAAGAATCTCCCCTCTACCAGTGTACACGTGTTTCCTCAGATTTCCATCTCTAACACATAAGTTAACAACCACGTCTAAACGGCCGCCCTGAAGGGAAAAGCCTGATTCAGCTGACGGAGGATCGGGGTCAGCTGATAGTAAGGTCAAACCATGAAGCCCTGAAGCTGTCCAACTCACTCATGCGCCTTATCACTGTACAAGCAGAGCAGACACACGGGGAGACACCAACCGTGTCCCACGAGAATCGAGACAGGTGGGCTTCTATGAACAGCTGAATGAAATATGGGTGGTCTCATTCTTATATGCATGGTCTCTCACTAGTAACATACATGTGGCAAAAAGAGAGAGAGGAGACGAAAAGGCAAGCAGAATTTGGGAGGGACCAAGGAAGCAACAGCTGTTAAGTTAAACAAGAATGCAAAAAATCCTTCTGTACTCAAACGCCACTTCACCTCCAAGATATTCTTAGCACAACTATCCTCCCTAAACCTGCCCCAAGTCTATTATCCAGATTAGTGGGCGAAACTATTTGTAGAACGCTCCTTACTACGTGTTTACCACAATAGCATCCAGTCATATACAATTTTACAGTTAAATGTGAATTAATGGTTGAAAATAAGAATAAGAAATAGAAACTACCTAAGCGTGTCGTGCGTAAAGGCTTCTTGTACTACACCTGGTAAGCCTGTACTGCTAATTGCCTAAGCTTTTATTCACAGTGGGTGGTTGCTCATTACTATTATCCATAGGTATTGTCCTTAACGCTTCAAGTGCACAAGCAGAGCGCGCAAGAATGGATAGACTTACCAGTGGAACTCATGATGCCCAATGCGTCCTTATCGGAAACAAAGCGTCCCCGTCAAAAACAATCCCATACAGCTCGAGACGACCTCCTTGGAGCAGTTTGCCCCTTCCCAGTTGCATAAATAGTGATACAGTAAACCTGCTAATTGATGCTTTGCTCACTCCATCTCTGTGGCACTGCGCGCAGTCCAAATCCAGAAAAAAGGTGTTCCAAAGAGCATGAAATGTACCGATTAAAAAATAAATGAGTGTTTGTAAATCCCAAAGTGTAGCTCCCGCTCTTGCTGTGTGGTGTGGCTTTTCATGGAAACAGACGCCAGTGACAACACAATGCTGCTCAGTCAGATTGCACCTTCACATTTTCGCTCCCGGCTGGTTTTCCACTGTGCTCTCCCTGGCGGTGTGCTGCTGTCAGCGCGCCACTCACTCAGCGCAGCGAGAGTAGACAACATCCGGTCAGAATCCTTCAAAATAAAGCAAAACAAATTGCCTCTATTTATTAACTTGAACAGTATTTTAGGCACATTAAAACTTTATATTTTCCTGGTTTTAAACATAAATTGAACCAAATAAAGTCAATGATAGCGAAGTTGTCCGGACATACAACATTAATAATCCTGTGTAATACTGTGTTAGATTGTCGAATATTTAATACCACGTTTTACTTATCTAAAAGTAGGACCTATATTAGTTGCATGAATGATTAATGAAAAAGGTTTTGCTAGTCAATTGTAAGGTTTGTAATTATTCGTTTAAAAAAAATAATAATAATAAAAAGACTTGTTTCCGGTATTTTGCGTCCATTACTTCAGACTTTATGCTCATTATCCGTTACTAAGCGACGACGTCACCGTGAGCTGCTGGGAAAGCTTCAGGGGCAAAGTGTCGATCATCACATGTAATTTCGCTAATCTAAGTAAACACCCGGAAACGTATTAATTTGATGTATGCATCGTAAAAATGTTTAAAATGGCTGTAGTTAGCAGGAATGTACACCAATAACAACGAAAGAGCTGAAAATTCACAGGTAAAATCTGGAACAGTGTAGGCTATTAAGTAGGCCTAGCTTAGTTCTATTGTATATAATGAATCAATGTCAACTTTACTAGTTATAGAAAACAACAATATAGACCAAGTCTAGTTCCTTTTTTGTTTGCATGCATATTCAGATGAAATTATCTTTGAACTATCGTTTTCATAAATCTCTGTAATAAATGCAAAGAGGCATACATTATATTTAATTGTGTATTTATTATCATTTATTATTTACTTATTTGGACATTTGGGATTTGTAAAATACTGGTAATTAGGTAAGCATGTCTCTAGCCTAATTTTCTTTCCCTTGCATATAAAGGATTATAGTAATCCCTATGTGTAACTATTTTAAAGCATAACTAAAAACAGTCTTCTGTAACTTTGGGAGAGGCCCAAATGTTCTATTTGTGTTGCGCAAGGATGGTTTGGTGCTAAAACTGTCGTGACACCGCCCCCTTCTGGAAAATGTACGCAAATGACTTAATTGTATTAGTTGTAGCGTGGGTTGTCCACCATAAGGAGACGAGATGTTAAAGTGTTAAAGTGAACGGCAATTGGGTTAAGTAGACTGCAAACGTGATGACCAGTAATCTACAAAGCAGTACAGGTCTATAAATATCCCTAAACAATTTACAGCATTCTGTATTTAATTAAGTTCATGAGATGGACAGAAACAACACAAACACAATTTTAGATTAAAGAATGTATTTATTTTATTTGTTGTATTTTGTGTGTATTTTGTGAATATGTACATTATTTGACTCTTGCCATGTGTTTTATTAATTTGTTGCATTCTGTCTCCTGAGGAAGCTGTGGCAAAGCGCTGAAGGAAACTGGACAATAGTGGGATGTAAGAGTCATCCTCCTCTGTCTCTATCTGTAAACACTGAACGTATGACAATCAAAATCCATGTTTTATTAGATCGAAGGTACCAGTGCATGCTATATTGTAACATTTTGTTTTACTATAGTATAAAAATACCTGTACCTCAATAATACCTCAAAACCTGTGAAGAGGGCTTGCCTCTATCTCCATGGAGATAGCTGCTGGAAATGTAATGCAATATGTGACATTAAATTACCATCAATGGTACTTCTACTAGACTACTATTAGAATTAGTTCTGTTAAGTCTATTTACAAGAAAAGGTGATTTGTCTATTATGCAAAATAAGTTTGTCAAGAATAAGAAAACTTTAGAGTCAAGTGCTTTGGCCTTTCCCATTGATTATTAACTTGACCTAGGTCAGAATCAGTAACCAATTACAAATATTTATATGATAACAGATAAACACCATTATCAGCGAGAGTTTAATGTGAATGGGTGTAGCTGCATGTGGGTGAGAGCCCTTATGGCCCTTGGCACTGGGTGCGTACTATGGTCCAAACCTAACACTTTATTATGGTTGTGTCATCCAAACAGAGGGAACAGAAAAACAGGAAAATGGACTTCCTGTGGACAAAAGGAGCAGGGCACGAGGGCGCCAGGTCAGCAGAGCAGTGTCAGTCTGCAAAGACGCCAGTGGATTATAAACTAAAGGAGCACACATCCTCTGGTATGCTTATTTCTAGTTATTTTTTTGTTGCAGAATCAACTGTGTATCAACTATGTACATCTTCTTCTAACATAAAAAAGTGAAATGTTGTTGACTGATAATCTAAATACCCATATTTAAGATGAGATAAGATTAGAGAACCTTTATTTGCTCCACAATGGGGAAAGTACAGTGTTGCAATGCACATTTTAAGAAGAGAATAGAAACAGACACTCAAAATTAAAGAAAAATAGGTATTAGAAAATATACTTAAACTTAACACAACATTGTGCAAGTATAATAAAATAAAGGGTTACAGCACTATTATGTACAATAAATGTCTCTGACTATTATTATATATACCGTACATACAGTGCAGTGTATGAAAAGATAGGAGTTTCTTATTGTAGAGGATACTTATGCCTCTTTAATTCCTTTGTTACAGTTCAATCCCCAATCTTATCATCTTATCACCAAAAGTCATCTTAAGTGTAAGTGTTGACCATGGCCAGAGTGTAGCCTCTCTCAGACCCGTAGTTATGATAAGCCAAAAGTAACACACTGCAAAATGTTAATGAAAATCAGTTGTAGATGGCAAGCTACTACCAAGTAAAATTTGTTAGATAGTAATTGTGTTTGCACAATACGGCCCTGCTAAAGGTTTATTAAAATTCAAACCATTTGGGTGAGCAGTATTGAGATGTTTAGCCTTACCTGAATATTTTACAAAATAACATTAAACTCAAACTCATACCTGCTTTCTTACTGTGGGAAAAGTAGTCTCTCCACTACCTGACCTGTAACTTAGCCTGGTGGTGTCACCTGCTTGCCTCCATAGACTCTATATAATGCCATACTGTGGAACATTTCCATGGAGTTTCTAGTGGTGGAACACACTAGAAATGTTAATGTTAAACGTTAACATTAATAGTGCACCTTTAAAATGTTCACATAAGAATGGATATTTTAGCTCCGTACTGCTGTCTAATCAGTCTAAGAGCATATAAGCTGTAGGTAACCAAACCATCTCTTTGCACACAAACAAGTTCAGTTAATACCCATGTTCTGCAGTAATTATAGGCCTAACGTTGTTTTGTGTTACAAACTTTTGTTTTGTGGTCACACTCCAGCCATGAGATACACCCATCAGCACTGCACTGCATTCTTCACTAACCCTCTCCATCTATGTCCTTTGTCTGTTCACATGGTCAGGGACTCCACTCAAGCATATTTGTGAAAAGTGCTATTTGTTAAACACTCAACACAAGCCTCCTCTGTCACAAAGTCTGATGCAGTTTTTACTCCTGGAGAAAATCTTTAGCTTTCAGTTTGAGTTGGGCAGTATGGCATGTTTTTTTTAATTTATTTTTTATTTTTTTATTTTCTTCTTATCAGTCAATAATTATTTTTATATATTTTCATATTGGTTTCTTGAACATAAAGAAGAGAAGCTTTTAATCAAGCCAAACCACACATGCGTTTACTGAGAATTGGAAAGACCTCTCGATAACACAGATCCAAATTTAATTGTTGGTTATTAGAAATGACAGCCCTGTTTTCAGTGTTTTGATCAAAAAGCTATTCTTAAGGTTAGCGAGTTTTTCATGCATTTACCTTACATTAAACCTTAAAAAAGAAGGGCCAAACAGTCACATGGACGAAGCAAGACCAGGACTACATCAGGTATGTAACAGGTGTGGACTTTATGAGCCAGGGCTAAGCTAAGCATGGTTCAAATAATTTCAAAGTTCACAGACCAACCAGACCAGAACAGTATTTACCCCACCTACTCCTCCAATTAGTCAGGCTTTGTCATGGTCTAAGTGATGACGATGACACATGAACATGAACAGATGATCAGATGAAGGAGCTAGTTATACTTCTTAAAGACAATGTAAACCTACTTAGAAACAGCTATGAAAAGAAGGCGCAGAGAAGTGCATCAGGGGATCTAACTTAGACAGACTTTATTGATCCACAAGGGGAATTATTTCGACACAGTAGCTCACACATCATATATTATAATAGCAAAGAGCAACAATATAAATGGTAATAATACATTAAAAATAAGTAACAAAAATAGCCAAAAAATTGTGTCAAATGAAGCATAATTATATAAATGTACAAGTAAAAATAAAAGATAGAAGAGGAGAAACAGTGCAAAGATGAAATAGTGATTGACATAACAGAAGGTAGAAGGTTGTTAAGGGTGAGTTGTTGTACAGTTGTATGGAGTATGATATGAATGTAGTCCTCTATTTCTCACTGTATGAGTGGCGCTGTTGGAGCCTGATGGAGAATGAGCTCTTCCATTTAGTAGTAGTATTAAAAATGTTCAAAAATATAGAAAAAAGTATATTGTCAGAAAGTTAAGAGTGCCTCAGACAATAGACTTTTTTTTAGGTTGTTAAGTCTCTTTTTACTATCCTAAAACCTACTTAGTGTTCATCTATACGTGTTAAAATAAAAATTGTGATTTGGGCACTACAAAAATGTGATATAGCATTTGTAGTATTGTCTACCTTATGCAAAACTAGCAAAAAACTCAACATAAAAACTGTGTCTACCCCCTTGCCATACCACACTAAACAAGCATTGCTCTAATCGCCCATAGTTTTGCAAAGTGTGCAAAATAAATGGCCCATGTCCTGCAGCCTGGCCAATTTCACGATCACATGGCTAGCACAGCGCAGGCTCCATAGTATGTGTGCACTCAGGGTGACTTTGGCATGGTTCATATGGGCTGCAGGGATACTCAATCAGTTATGCAGTTTATATTTAACTAACAAAGGAAAAAACAAAAGAGGGAAACCAAAACGGTGCTAGTGCTAGCTTAGGGATTATTATCTCCTCTCACATAGATAGGCACGGACGTGACCCAGAAAGGGAAAGTGATAGTAAAGAAAAGTCCTAGCTACACAGTAACAATAAGGAAGGTGGAGACAAAGCACAGGGTAATAAAGGACTGTTGATGCATCAGAAAGATACTACACACTTATAGAAATCATTTACAGACATTTTCTTCACAATTTTCTCCTTCCTCTAACCCACAAACAAACTTTTTAAAGGTGCATTGGGCAACATTTCTGGAGGATAATGTTCCACGTTATGACATCAAACACATCTATCATAGCATTTATTAATTATGGGTGTTTCTATTGCTCAAAAATACAATAATTCTCCACAGATCTGACCTGTAATGTAGCCTATAGTTGTCTCCCTTGACATATATAGGTTTAATCTCTACTGTGGAACATTCTAGACCAAGCAATATCATCGCATTTATGAAGACAAGCAGGTGACAGATCTTCCACCAGAAAAAAGTTGCACAATGCACCTTCAAAATATGCACTGTTGTCAAGACCGGTTAATGTCAAGATTAACTGGTCTATGTGCCTTATTTCTACTTTTAGTTAATAATTGGATGACTATGTGTACAAATATGCATATGTGATGACTGTAGATTGCTTTCTTTTACAAACTTTTGTATTAAAAGGGTGTCTCCCGAGATATTTATGTCTTTATGTGTCATAGGTTTGGATAGTTCCTCGGCAGCAGGAATGAAGTTATGTGAGTTATGCAGTGGACTATTATACATGCCAGCTGACTTGAGTCTTATTTAATGTTATTGTCCGTCTTCTCTAGTCGACCAGGCCAACCAGACTGGTGAGACTGGTGCTGGGGAATGAGGAACCAGATCTCATTCTTTTTACGTAATTAAGCTCTAGGAGAATACACCCGTTCCTGTATTTTGTTGAGTTTGACAGATGACATGTTAGCAGACTAAGAATTGAAAATGTGTCCATACAAGTGTTCATCAAATGCTCAGATCCATGGAGATGTTATTGCTGTCTAGAATATTTCACAGCATGCCATTAAACCTTTCTATCTTTATGGAGGGTGAGCAAGACCAAGTTACAGGTCAGATCTGTGGAGAGACAATCAGCCTCATAGTCATGCCAATTTTTGTAGGTATGTTTGTCCTATTTTGACTTTTTTTGTACTAACAGTAAAAGTGAACAGCCTAAAAAGTATCTATAACAAATTATTGCACTGAGGAGGAAAGTAGACAGAGCCATACATCAAAATGGTACAAAATTAAATAATTTCTTATTTCATTATCTTTCAAAATGACCAGCTATGTTGCAATTTCTATATTGCCTTCTATAATGTCCTAAAGCTCTTGGCTGTATGTCAAAAGCAGTATAGTGCTACAGCTCAAAGTGGATTGCTAAGTAGTTTCATAATAGAACTAATTTGATGTGGACTTGTTTGATGGTGCTATCAAGCGCTATAGTTTTAGAGGAGCCACAACTACATAAAGTTACTTCAGATGGTCTTGGTATTTTTTATGTGTATTTATTCAATTTTCTCTGTTCCTTCCATCAAGGTCTGCATACTATTTTCCTTAATTTTGTTACCATGCCAGAAATCATAAAGGCACACTTTAGACTCGTCAGCTAAAATTACTGTTCAGTAAACTACTAAAATAATCATCAGTCACAAAGGAATGCACTGCAGAATGCAATACCTAGCTATGTTAAAATGACTTAAATTAGGGACATTTTACTTTATTTTAGTAGATTCATCTTGTCAAGTAAAATTATCTAAATTATCTATAAGTGTGTTTTTCTTAATTCATGCATGCAACATTAGATTTTGTTTTGTAATTTAAGTGCAGAGTTGTGTGTAGCAAGATGAATTTTCATATTTTAAGTACAAAAAGTCTTCCATTGATAGATAGAATTTACTCAAATCATGATAGAACTTCAAATGTAAATTTTTTGTTTGAGGTTCATTACCTGCCTGTTTCTATGGATATGTAAGTGCTCTGCCTGGAATGTTCCACAGTATGACATTAAACAGCTCTACCCTACATGTATTAAATTACATGTGGTTTTATAGCTCTACCTAGAAAAACAGGCATTCTGATTGTGAGCGGGGTTGCCTCTCCACAGATCTGACCTGTAACCTGGTCTTGTTTGGTCTCATGAAGATAGAAGGGTTTAATATTATGCTATGAAACATTCAAACACAAACCATGTCATCTCCATAGAGAAAAGCATTTGACAGACCCTCCACCAGTAAAGTTACACAATCCAAATTTAACTTGGCTATATTTTAATATTTGAAGTGTAATTTTAACACTTGTATGTACATATTTTCCATTCTTATCCTGCCCATAATATTTGCACAATACAAGGCTCTTGAAGTTGTGTGCTCAGTCAAGAGAGGATAGCAGTGGGTTGAACCATGTCCCAAAGAAGTCATGGGAGGAGTTAAATCACAAAAAAGTAAGAAAACTCCTCTGCTCAGTAACATGCTGCATGCGACTCTCACACCAGCTCTACACTATTGCTGCTGACTTACAAACTTTCCTTTCTGTTTTTCTTCTCGAGGTTTTCTGGAATGACAGTGAAGAATGGCTACGGTTTCGTCAGATGTCACAAGACTCACGTTTTCAAGCCAAGACAACAAAGTTAAAGGCAGACAGGCAGACAGCAGTACACATGAGGAATGAATTGAGAGAGGAACTGGGCAAAAACGCAGAGGTAAGTGAGTTTGCTTTCTGTAAAACTTCCATGTTGTTGAAAGCAGCCAGAATAGCCAGTTTAACACAGCTGTACTTTGTGCTAAGTCATTTAACCATAAAGTAGTTGTTGTCACTTTACAAACTGGAGTGGAGACAGTTAAAGCCAATGACAGGTTGTGATTGCTTGTTTATTATTTGCTACACTGACTTTGTATTGTTGCCAAGAGATTAGTAAATGTAACATTGCAACATTTATTGTAAGAATGGAAGTATCATAGCAACGAGTATTATAGTTCTTCCATTTGAGAAACACACATTGGTAAAGATTTAAGTTCATTTCAGTCCAACAAAAACAGTACATGCAAAGCCAAATATTTTCTAAAGTTTTGCAGTAGTTGTACACAGCTGTCTAAGTAGTAACAGTAGTAGTACAGCAGTATTTGTAGTAGCAGTAGAAGTCTAGTAGTAATAGAAATAGACTCTTCAGCTTTAAACATTAATCTTGAAACTTCTCCCATAGGATGAAAAGGAAAACTTCTAACCTGCTACTTATAGACTATTTTTACAAAAAAGACTTCCAGATGTAGGCCCTCTTTACAATTTGTAATTACAACTCGGCACAGTCCATTTCAAAGCTGCTCAAATACTACCATACAACACAATGTGGGAATCTCCCTGCAGGGCACTCTACCCTCACAGACACACTGGCATCTGAGTTACTTAACAGGGGTTAGGCTAAACTTAGAGACCCCCAAACCGTCAGTATCACATTACTATGCTATTCAAACTCACTATTAGCAAAAGTACGCACCAGAATTTTGACTGATATACAGGTCACACAGTGCTGTATTGTGTAGCATTGTAACCCTGAGAGACATTGCTGCTGAGACCATATGTTTCTTATTAGCCCGCTGTGGTTGAATGTTATTGTCATGGACTGTGGAGTGTCACAATGTCCTTTGGTGTGGTCACAGGCTGTGTATATGTAGATACAGGACGAAACAAGATATTTACCCATTTTCAGAGGACTATGTGTACACTGTGAATGAATGAGAGATAAATAAATAAACAAAAAAAGTTTAAATCAGTTTTATAAAAGGGGTGGGTTTTTTTCATGTTGCTTGGAAATAGTAACTTTAGACACAAGTAAAAAGTTTGCATCAGCAGAATGTGTAGTCTGTAGTGTATTTTTATTCAGATGGGTTAAAGTGGAAAAGGATCCATACTATGCTATTACACTATGCTGTTTCCTTGTCACAAACATACTTGGAGTTGTGTTTTGTTTCATTCACACATCTTTAACACACAAACTATGCTTATCTAGGCTGTTCTTCTCTCAAACTGAAAACATCTGTTCTACCATGTCATGTGGTAATACAGGAAGTGCTCCACAGTGTTTTTAAACTCCAGACATCTTCACCGCAACCATGTGGTTGATTTCAGCCCTGCAATTGCCAGTTTGTAAGCTACTGAACTGAAGCTAAAAGGTAGCATTTAACTTTAAAACTACTGCTTCATGACATCACAAGGAACAGAGGAACAGAGCATTTTGAGCTTTGGAGATGTTGACATATTAATAATAAAGGATAACTCAAACAAACCACAGCTTCAGGTATGTTTTTGAGGAGGTAAAAATATTATAACTCAATGCTCACAAGAGTAAATTCTGTGTAATATAGGACCTTTGATATTTGACATGCAATAGACTTATATTTTTATGTCATTTTTGCATCATATCAAAACTAACTCAGTTGTACTAAATTCATTGTAATATTACAATGGTGTGTTTGTAGAGACTTACTCCAAGTTAAAGACACACAATATTTTACTTAAATATAATTAAAATAAATTATTAGTTGTAGTATGTAAGTATGTACTGTATGTAAGTATGTTCCTTGTTTTTACCTCTGTTCAATTGCAAAATCAGATATTATTTATTACAGATATTAGAAAAATTTCCAAAATGCGTTTGTTTTTTTTTAGTTACCATCTTTTATAGATATTATCCATGAATATAATATCTACTGGATTTAACCAAAAAGGGATGAGATTTGGTTGCTATACAAAAATGATTTTATTTTTATTTATTTTTTAATAAATTAAGAATTAGAATTTGGACCATGCTCTTTTATATAGTTATAGGTGATGTGATGGGGTAACCACTCTGCCAGAGTTTTATTGTCCGAACCATATCAAAATCATGATCACATTATCACACCTCTTATCATGTAAATATTATATCATTGACTATCATTAAAAACACTGCTTGTGCTGACAAAAGTCCAGCATGTGACCAATGCCTCAGGCACACACACATACTCAGTGTTATTAGATTAGAGTGAATTTGTCGTCTGACAGATAACAAGTGTACAGATGTGTCCTGACAAGTCTGTGCTCTGTTTACTGCTCATATAAGACACACACCAGTGCCTCCAATCATGACCATTCACTCACAAAAGAACAGACCAGCTTGTTTATTTAGCTGCAGTGCATTCAATTGGTGGAAAGAAAGATCCAAGCAGAAGTTGCACTTTGTAATTTCTCAGATATGTATGTGTGTGAAAATGCATTCTTACTATGAGAGGGATTGCTTCTGCACAGATCTGACCTGTAAGTTTGCATGGTGTCAATTGCTTGTCTCTGTCGAGATAAATTTAATGCCATATTGTGAATCCTTTCAAACTAAGCAATAAATTCTCCTCAGACACAAGCAGGTGGCATATCCTCCTCCAGAAAAAAGTGACATAGTGCAACTTTACTATTGAATCAGATACATTAAAACATTAATCATCATTGTGCTGGTCCCATACCCAAATAAATACTTTTAAAAAATAATGTAACACCATCTGAGGTAACCTTATGTTGTTGTGGTGCCTCTTGAACAAGCTCTTGATGGCAGCAACAAGGAACTCCACATCAAATCAGTTTTATTATTAAACAACTTAACAATCCCCTGAGCTATAAAAATATACTGCTTTTGATACACAGCCAAGAACCTGGAAAAAATTAAAACATAGCTGGCCATTTTTAAAGATTTATTATTTTTCAGTTTTGTGGGGTATAAGTAAAATCAGAATATACTAAATCTAATGAATCAGCGAATAATTCAAGTTAGACTCTATATAGGACTAGTATTACAGAAACACCTGTGCCTGTGGTACTTCAATTCAAAGTCCACTTATTGTTTTATTTTGGTAAAGCTAACTGACTCTATTTTGGGCATTAAACGTCAGAATAAATTGGTTAAAAACACATCATCAAGGGTCATAGTAAACCTGATGAGTTCTATGATTAGAAGTGTATTTTTAGACTTGTTCCAATTTGCTCTATTCTTCCAGTGACCTAAATTAAGAGCGTTTTTGTTAGTAGCGTTACAGATTTAGCAACAGTTTTCCCAAAATGACTGCTGTATTTTCTCAAAGCTACTGTTTCTTTCAAACATCTGCTAAAGCATTTTGTTTTGTTGTTCTGCCCATGATTATTTTCACAGAGCTTTCTAAAATGTGGTCAAATGAGCCAAGAGATGAATTTGCCAAATTTGTTTAAAGTTACATCCAATGTCTAATGTGTTGATTCAGAACAAGAAGCAGACAGAGTTAATTTGCTTTAAGATCCTATATTACACACAATTAGCTCTTGTGAGCTTTAAGCCATGTTAGAATGTTGTTACCTCATCCAAAAAATACCTGGAATTGTTTTGTTTTTCATGCACACTTTTGAGTAATCCTTTAATATTGGTCTGTCTACATCTCCAAAGCTCAAAATGCTCTGTTCCAACTTGTAATGTCATTTATCCAATCCAATCCAATCCACTTAATTTATATAGCACATTTTATAAAGATTTCCAAAGTGCTGCACAGACAAATTCATACAATAAAAGACAGTAAATCATAATTTAAAACAAAGTGTTACAAAAACTGTTAAAATGCATAAAGCTAAAAATTATAAAACAATTAATAAAATAACAGACACAGAGGACCACACAACCATGTGGTGTTAAAAGCCAGAGAGTAAAAGTGGGTCTTAAGACGAGACTTAAAACACTCCACAGTGGAGACTGATCGGATGTTGGGGGGGCAGAGTGTTCCAGAGTTTAGGGCAAACTACAAAAAAGGCCCTGTTCCCCCTGGTTTTACATTTAGTGGTAGTTTTCAATTTAACTGCTGCCTTTTACCTTTAGTTCAGTAGAGATTGGCCATTTCAGGGCTGAAATTATCCAAATGATTCTAATGAAGGTGTATGTAGTTTAAAAACACAGTGGAACACTTCCTGTATTACCACATGTTATCATAGGGTGGAACAGAGTGTTTTCAGTTTCAGAGAAGAACTCAGTCTAAACATGCAGAGTTTGTGTGTTGAACATGTGAATGAATGAAAACACAACTCCAGGTATGTTTGTGATGAGGAAAGATTACAGCACAGATCAGCAAATATGGGCTCTTTAGCAGTTTTTAGGAACAGTGTGAGTAATGGGAGTCTAGACAGGCCTTGGTCCAGTCTATTGATCAGTTGTTTCTTATGAGATCAGTGAAGTCATCTTTTGCTATTTGTGCATGCTAAGCTAAAGCAATAGCATTTGCCAGCTCTTGCTCTGTTGGCAGCGCCACCCTGTGAGATGTTGATAAAGTGATCTTTGATCCCGGCCACTATCAGGGCTACTCCTCTCTGACCTTGTGTTGTGTCTCAGTGCGGCATTGGCTTACAGTACATCAGCAATACAGTCATGTCTACAGGATGAGATCATCTTTTAGTGATTCAATATCATTACTATTGATTACAACTTCAGAATGTGGTGTTTAAAGTCCAAATCATGGCAGTCAACTGGCAGTTTATTATTTAACTAAAGGTACATTATGTAACTTTTCTTGGGGGATGATTCTCCCAGCTTGTCTCCATGCAGATGTTACTGCTTTGACAGAATGTTTCACAGTATGGCATTAAATGTATCTATCCACGTGATGACAAAAAGGAAGCATCACCAGGCCAAATTACAGGTCCGATCTGCGCAGAGGCTCACAGAATTCATGTTTGGGCTACAAAACATCTACAAAAAAGTTAGAAAAGTTTGAGTTTGTTTACGGCATCATGTGGAACATTTCAGGCAAATCACTTGTGTCTCCAAGCTGGTAGAGAATAGTGCACTGGTAGAGCAGAGTTAATACTGACTTGAACTTTATTTAATTTGTTTATTTACTTAGCATCATGAAAGAGTATCAGAATCAAAGAACCATTTCACACCATCTGACAAAACAGCCATTATTTACACCTCCATCACTTCCATACCAACTGCCCAGCGCAGACAATGGATGCCCCACACATTGCCGTGGCGACGCACATTCTGGACATATTTGTACCAACTCCCTCTGTACAACATAAAGAATAGAGGGCCCCCCGTGTCCTCTCTCTCCTTCTCTCTTCTCTCTCTCCTTCTCCCTTTCTGTCTGTCTGGCTCACTCTCCCTCTCACTTCCTCTCTCTTTCCCCCTCTCTCTCTCTCTCTCTCTCTCTCTCTCTCTCTCTCTCTCTCTCTCTCTCTCTCTCTCTCTCTCTCTCCCTCTCCCTCTCTCTCTCTCTCTCTCTCTCTCTCTCTCTCTCTCTCTCTCTCCCCCATGCCAATCCCATAGAGTGCTTTGTGAATTCACTGACAGAATGGGCAGCTACTGAGGAGAGAAAGCTACTGGTGGGAGGAGAGAGAGAGCGATGGAGACAGCAGCAGACAGGCTTGCGCTGAACCAAGCCCTAAACTCAGATAAGAACAACCACTGAAATAAGAAGAGGAGGATACTGCAGATCTAATAGTCTCATATAGGAAAAGCTTTGCTACAAGAAGATTGTACAGGA
The DNA here is from genome assembly GCF_026225935.1 of Boleophthalmus pectinirostris. Lineage (NCBI taxonomy): Eukaryota > Metazoa > Chordata > Actinopteri > Gobiiformes > Gobiidae > Boleophthalmus > Boleophthalmus pectinirostris. The sequence continues at coordinate 26,196,614 of NW_026571207.1, read as the reverse complement.
TGGCATTGATTTGCGGGAGTTGCCGGTTCTTGGGCCAGATGGCGTCGTACTGCTTCAGACCTCTCTTAAACTCTTCATGTTGTAGGGGACTCATCAAAGTATGCCTCTCCTCCTTCACAGGTCAGTCCCAGACTCCCTATGCATCCACCACCATGAAATAAACCCATGGTAAAGTGTATGAGTCTAGAATGGGTACAACTCTTAGCCATGAAGGTAACTAAAGGCACTGATATTGTGTTATGTGTTTTTACTTGTTGACACTAGCCCCTTTGATGCTTAGAAACTGAAGAATAGACAGTTTGTTGTAGTGTCATCTTGCATTGTCTCCCTGGCCTGCACACCCTTTTGTCTTGCCATGAATGCCTTGAATTGAGATAATCATTTTCTGTGTACATTGACAAAGCATGTTGATATACCATTATTTTTTAGCATTTCCTACTTCTGTGCTTTATTTTGCTATATAAAGTGCTGGAAATGCAAGCCTGCTACAGATACTCTTTCTGTAGTCACCGGCACGTGTTGGGTCCAGATGTTGCTGTTTGTAGTTACGTATAAAAGTTAGATCCATGTGTTTGACTTTGCTTGTCGTAAAAAAGTCCCAGTAACCCACCCCACTAACCACTGGCACCCACTTACCCACAAGTTGTTTTAACTCCTGTACTTTATGATTGTTACCTTACTAGAAGTCCCTGTAATGTTGTGTGTTCAAATAATTAAAGGAAATGAAAACAGGATATGGACAGGTATGATAAGGAAAGGTCAATGATTTGATAAACTCACCATTAGTCATAAAAGTGTTGCTTAATTATGTTGTTTTAGGAAACCAAAGAAAACTGAATGAATGCGCAACATTGCCAGTACCACAAGAGAAGAAATCTTGAATGAAAATGTTATATATAATAAAATACTTGACTAAGAATTTGTTTTGGTATGGGGTTAAGTTATTAAGTTTGGTCCAAAACCTCAAAAAAAAACACTTTAATCTAACCATTGAGCTGAACCCATACCAGTAATATTAAGCTCATCTTTGTTATTATTATTGACCATTAAAAATGTCATACCAAAATGAAATTAAAAGTACACCATTTAACCTTTTGTATTTTCATGATTCACTTGCTTTAAAAAGTATCATTATTAAGTGTCACAGTGTTTTCCTATAATCTGTATTGGTTTCTTAGATTTAGACAAACTTTATTGATCCACAGGGGAAATTATTTGGACACAATAGCTCATACGTCACAATATAATATAATAACAAAGAGGAAAAAATAAATATCAATAACAAATTCTAAATAAGCAGGGAAAATAACAAGAGCCTGGTGTCAGATAGGCATAATTATGTAAATGTATATGCAAATTCCTTAGTGTAAATCCTGAATACCAGTATGATGACGTCTATGTTTATCTTTCTTCTTTCAGACATCTCTCCGGCTGAACTGGACGCTCTGTGGAGGGAACCACCTTACACTTTTGGGGGAACAAATGACCATTTCTCGGGAAATGACATCATGACACAAGGTGGAGTACACTTCATTTCAAAACACTGAGCTGCCAAATCTTACATAAGAAGAAGAATGAGGAATTTGACTTAACTAAAATGCTCCAAAACATGAGGTCCACGTGCTGTTTTTAAAGGCACATATGGAGGAAGTGTATAGGACATCCTCCCAGAAACAAGTCAGAGGAAACCCACTGCCACTAACAGACTTTTCTCAAAAATTTGCTGGATTGGATATCAGTTTCCAAATATCTGTTCAGACAATATCCTGTTTGGGTACTGTAATATAAATCTATGTAATAAGACTATTTCCTGATCTCATAATATTTGAACTTTTATTTATACATAGATGTTCTGCGGTTACTTGAGGGATAAATAACAGGCACAGAACACATTCAGTTTTGTCTCATTTTATTTTTATTTTAAGGAAATAAATGCTTTTGTTTTTAGTCTCTGCATTAGTATTGGCTGATATCGGGGACTGGCAGATACTTAAAACTAGAATATCAGAATCAGTATACTACATATAGCCACACAGTCATTCAGCTGTTAATGGTATATGACATAATTCTATAGTCTTGTGAGTATCTTGGGACCAGTTATCAGTTGCTTTATAGTACTCTACAGTGCAGTAGGTTTCAGGCAAGTGAGAAACTGAAATGAGAGCTTCAGTTATAGCAAAGAATAATATAAAGTTGTCAGATGGTATAGAAATGCATCACTTTTTGTAAACCATTTCAGATACTAAGCAGACTATTTTCATCATACAGGTGGATTTTGTGTATCCAGGAAAGATATTACATTTGTGGACTGAATTTGGTTTTTACCTTTGCTCTTCATTTAATAATATTTCTTGGAAAAAAATATGTCTTGTGTCACAGTGTATATTAAAAACAGTTATGGTAATCTTGTATACACTGGTAACATTTACGATAAGACTTTAAACCTGTCTGGAAATGCCTGATTTCAACTTCTGACATCCTCCTACTATTTTGGCCACAACAAATAGGATCTGATACCTTTATGCACACGTAGGAGACTGATGTTATCTTTGCTCTAAATTAAAAATGTAAAAGGACACATTATTCAAAATATACTTATACTTGTATTAAGATGTTTGTGTAATCCTGTATTGTCCTGCATTTGAGGTTTAACTGCTCCAAAAATGTCTGTTTTCACCAACCTCTTTCTCTGCCCGCTTACTTATAATTCATTCATTCATTATTTATACTCTGGACCATACATGTAGGGTTTGAAAATGAAGAATATTTTTTGTTTGTTTATTTTAAGGCATACACAGCAAATAAAACATAATATGTATTGTTTAAGCTGCATACTGCCCTGATTAATAATTATGTTTGCATTCCTCATGGGCAGGTGAGGAGGAGGGCGGGGCGCTGGGGGAGTCTGGAGAAGGCGGAGCAGAGCCAGACAGCTACTGGAAGAAGAAGGAAGCTTTTCTTCGAGGAAGTAAAGTGTCTCTGGGAGAAAAATTCTCCTCAGGTGAGTTTAAAACAGTTGTGACTCATTTCATTTGTCATCATAACATTCCATTGTCATGTTTGGGTTGGCATCAGATGACAACTTTCTATAGGTCTGTGATGTATTGTGATGGAGTTTGATAACTAACGTATGATCATTTTTAAGGCTTTATGTAATTTTTTCTGGTGAAGCATACGCCACCTGCTTGTCTCTATGGAAAATGTTTATTTAGAATATTTCACAGTATGGCATGCAACATATTTATCAATCTATCTCACTTATTTCATGTGTTTTTATTGCTCTAAAATTCCTTGAATGTTTTCAATCTGTGAACTGGCCTGGTGGCATCACCTGTTTGTCTCCACTGGTAAAAATACATTTAATGCCATACTGTGTAACATTCCAGACAAACTCACATCTCCATGAAAAAAGTGTGTGATGTGATGGACTCCACCAGAAAAGTTCCATTGTGCATTATTACATGTCGTGGTTCAGGGAGAAGATTGAGGATTGAGGTGGTGTTCCTTGTTGCTTTAAATTTGGAGCCAAAGTTTCTTGCTCATTGTATTTTCATTACAAGTATCCTTTACCATATCATCATTTGGATTACTGATTGTCCTAGATTTCCGTCTACCACACCCACAACTGCACATAAGGAGTATTAATCTAACTTGCTTAAAGTTGTGATTAAACAAACGGACCTATAAAATATTGCTATGTCATCTGAAACATCCTGCCCACATCCACGAAATCACAGACAGCATCACTTTCTAAAACATGAAAAGGAATATCCAAACTGAAAGAATGCAGTTTTTCAGATGTGCTGGCCCATTCCCACTCATTATACACACATGCATACTGATGAGGTCCATTTACCATCTACTAATGTTTGGCCCACTCAGCAGTACAGCCCCATCTATCATATCCCCCTCAGGTTTATCCTCTCAAATGGATTCAAATGGCCGTGCAGAGAGGCCGGTAAGAGGGCTAATAGCTTTGTTATTTGTCTGGGGACCATCCATGTGCTCACGATGCACCTCCTTGAAATATGAGCTGCCTTACCAAATCTTTAATGAACTCTACAAAGGTTTTAGAGATGTAATTCCTTGTAATTTAGCTGTCTGTATATATTTTAAATTAACAGTGGATCACAAGTTGGATTAGCTGAATAAAGTGATATGATGTCAGGAAGGGATCTGATGTGTGGCGTGGATTCATATACCGCTGAAACAATGAAATACAATCCAAATCAATTCAATTCAAAAAGTTTATTGTCAAATTTACATATGAACATATGAAAAATGTAAATTATGTTCTCACTCTCAATCTTCTAAATTAAATAATAATACAAAAAGAAACATCCAAAGTTCTTCTTTAGGGAGACAATAGACTTTAATCCTAAATCATTATCACTGATATTATTTGACAGCAGTCTCATGTTATTTTTGCTAGTTATTTTGAATTTATTATGACAATTTATATTTTTGCTATATGTTATTCTATTGTATGGTGATGTGTGAGCTACTGTGTCGAAATAATTTCCCCTGTGGATCAATACAGTTTATTTATCTAGGTCTAAGCACTTTTCAAGTACATTAAAATGTAAAGAAGTGTGTAAATTACTTCCTGTCAAGAGTCAGATACTTTGTTATGGCATCTCCAAAAATAGACACAAAGGTTTAAGTCTATTATTTAAAAGGCCTATATTTTCTAATCTGTTTCCTCATCACAAACATACCTGAAGTTTTGTTTCTTTCATACGTTTAACACACAGAACCGACATATTTAGGTTCTTCTCTCAGACAGCCTTGTGATGTCATGTGGTAACACAAGAACTGCTCCACTGTGTTTTTAAACTCACACCTTCAGTGGAATCATTTGGATAATTTTCATCCCTGGAATTCCTGATCTCTACTGAACAAAAGGCAAACGTTCGCTGCTAACTCGAAAACTACCTTCATGGCATCACAAGGTGGAAAACGTTTTTCAAATATGTGTGAATGAAAAAAACACAACTCCGGTTGTATTTTTGACAAGGTAGCAGTATTATAACATGACTAAAAGCACACAAGAGTAAATTTTGTGTAATACAATACCTTTCAATTTAAAACCTTGGTTTATATATAAAAAAAAATACATGTTTTTTTTGTTTTTTTTATTATTATTATTATTATTATGATTCATCTATTTTTTGTAGAAATTGTGCTGCTTTTCACCGGGCGAAGGCGCTCAACTGGACCTGACCGCTCATTACAAGAAGCTCTCCGCACGAGGCTGAGAGTGGTGGAGAGTAACAGTAAAGATGTCATCCAGCTCTTTAAGGTCTATTATAAAACATGACTGTATTATTCAAACATCTTGACAAAAAAAAAATAAGATTTGTGCAATGTTATATGAATGAACATAAAAGTTGTGTTATGAAAAGGTGACATTTTGTTTTATATAGGACCTCTCTGCTCGTCTGGTCTCTGTCCATGCTGAGAAGGACAGCTTTGTACTCACCTTCAAAACTGTAGAGGAAATCTGGAAGTTCTCAACATACTTAGCATTAGGTAATCCCTGCTCAGTATGTTTTATTAGATTTTAGATTTTTGTATATTACTTGTTATCAGGACTTGGAAAAAATAGTTGAATTGATACTTTGCACTGACATCATGCTGGGGGTGTTCTACATGTATCTTTATTAGCGGCATGTTCAGAAGTTACCATGAGACATTTGAGAGGGATTTGTTTAGCAGTAACACAGATCATCTCACCTGATGTAGTTCCAACTAAATCAGCTCTTTCTGATCAGATTGAGTTGAGTAACAGATCTTCTAACAAAGCTTCATGTCCCCTGGGAATGTTGATGATATCAGCTGCAAACTATCAATATTCACATAGATTGATCTATGTGATATACTGATTGATTGATTATTTATACATTGTACTGTTCTAGGATTTGTGGCCCGATGCTTGGAGAACTTCTTGTGTGATCAGTCGTTCTGGTTGGACCCAGAGCTCCTTAGCGACTTAGAGATAAACGTCACCGTGGATGAAGAGCACCTGGCCACTCTCTATTTGGGACTTTTACTTCAAGAAGGTACAAGCATTTAAAAAATAATTTTTTATTGCACCATGGACATTTAAAATTAAAATATAAGCACTTAAGTTAAGCAACTACCAGGTCATTAGATTTTTGTTACCAGTAGATGGCAGATATGAATCCTGTTCCCCCCATCCCTCTCATCTGTCCTTTGTTCAGGCTCATCTTTCTCTGGTCTTCTATCAGGCCAAAGCTGGCACACCATCAGACAGCAGTAACATAGGCAGCATATAGTAGTGAGATGTGAGAATACAACAGGGGCCAGTCTAATTACAGACAGCAGCTTTAAAGGCGCATTGTGTAACTTTTTTAGTGTAGGGTCTGTCAAATGCTTTTCTCCATAGATATGTTTTTGCTTTAACTGGAATGTACGTACAGTATGGTATTAAACCTTTCTATCACCATGGAGAATAAACCAGGCTAAGGTACTGGTCAGATCTGTGAAGAGGTAACCACAGTCAGAATATCTGTTTTCTAGGTATTTTTGAGCAATAAAATCACCTGGAATTGAATAAATATATAGTAGATCTGTTTAATCTCGTACTGTACAACATTTGAAGCAGAGCAACGGCATTGTTATAGAAACCAGAATGTGACAGACCCCTTATCGAAAAGTTACATAGTGCACTTTTAAGGCTAAAATAGGCAAAATCAATAATATTTAAAAATTACAAAATCTGTTAAATCACAAAAATATATTTTCTTCTTGTCTCATTGTATGTTTTGTTCTTATATGGTTATTGTCTATTCCAAATAATGATTATAATGATTATTTCTGTAGTTGATTAGTCACAAATATTTTGACAAATTGTTACAGTGCTAAGTGAAACAAATAAAATAAAATACACAAAGACAATATCACATTTATTCAAGAAAAGAGCTTTCAAATCAGTGTTGCTTGTGCCTGTTTTAAGTCTGGAGTATGATGATGACAAAATTATTATATTGCTGTACCTGCTCATTAGCTTTTGTAACTCCATTTGAATTGGAAATCACCATATTTTAACATCAGTTATTTTCATTATATTTATTAAAACATGTTTTTATGATTTGAACACTTAAATGTTCTTTTTATTGTGAACAATAACAAGGATCAATTTAACGCAAAATCTCACAGGAAGTCCGACTATTATTCTAAACTAAAAATCCACAATAGATTCTTGCTTTAAGGATTGGACATTCTGCTTGGTCTGTATTAAATTGTCTGTATTTCTAAGCATTCCCACTGGACTCCAGAGAAACGTATACTATTTTTTGCTGTGCTGGCAAATATTGAGTGAGAATTACATTAAGTTAATAGGAGGGTAAAAAACATCCATCATTTGGCAGTGAGGGAGTGGGGCTGCAGCAGAAACAGTAGCACTTTTCTGATTTTTAGCTTGAGTGCACTGGCTTTTATCAGCAGTGAACTAGAACACTTTGGGTGTCCAGTTTAGACTCTCCGGATGTGCAAAGACGGGATGTGCGCAGTGTGGGCAAAGCATCGCAAATGTATCCTTCAAATCGCAATATCAGCAAATGAAATATGTCATATCCTATATAACAAACTCTAAGGTAAAATTTTAGATGTCTTTCAAGGTATATATGCAGATATTATTAGATCAAAAATACATTTGAGAGGCAAAATTTCTTCTTAAACTTAAAACTGATAACTACCTACTACAAGCTAAGCATAATAAAACAGCTTGATTTGTTTTGCCTTCACTCTGTAATTTGGTTCTTATTTAAAGGTGCACTATGCAACTTCTAAGATGGAGGGTCTGCTACTTACTTGAATGAATAAATTACAGGTGTTTTATAGCTCAAAAATATCTTAAAAACAGGAATTCTTACCATGCTCATGCTTGCTTCTCTATAGATCTGACCTGTCTATATTGTAATTACCAAGTTGATTTCTGCACTGTGGAATAATCAAGGCAAAACTCTCCATGGAGACAAACAGAAAAGCTACACAGTATACCTTTAAATATGTTGTTTTTCTCATCACATTTTAGTTTCTTTCCACTATTTCTAAATTTGCATTACTGCTTAATTCAGTTGGACCCAATCACAGTTCTAGTTCTGTCATCTTGTTTATTTGCTGTCTCTCTATTCTTTCAGGTTCTTTCTTTGCAAAGGCCTTATTCACAAGAAATGACATAAACGAGGATGATGAAGAGCAGCTTTCGTTTAAAAAGAATGACCTGCTTCTGGTGCGGGACACTGGGCAGGAGAACATGTGGGAGGGCACCATGTTGTCTACAGGAAGTCACGGCCTGGTGCCAGTCAACGCCATGCAGCCCCTGCCCTACCCTTTCTATCAGTGAGTGGGTGCATTACATGGCCAGGGAAATGAGATAATCAGAATAATCAGATAACTCAATAATTGTCCTTGTGTGGCTACATTTACATGGCCAGTGAAATCACTTAGCTCATTGGTGTGTTTTGACATCCACATCTGAAATCTGATTACAATTACATATTGTGTTTATGTGAAAGAATGTAATCCAATTATCAACATCTAGCAATTTAGGCAATTTTGGTATGTATGTAAACATATACTCTGTGTATACATGCACTGAAGAAATCTAATCAAAAACTCCTATATGTCAGTTAATCCATGAATTTTTAGATTTGTATTTGGAAGACAATTTTTTGCATAATTGCCCTTATCAAAACCTAAAAGACCAGAAAGAAATCAGTTTACTCACAGATGTAACTGTTTACATGACATTTCAATAATCCGATTCTCTAATTCTCCAAATCCGATAATAATCAGATTTCTGGTGTGCTTGTAATCTCAATAACATTAACTGTCTCCACCAGTGTAGTCTGTGCATACACTTTTCATAACATTTGGATGAACACAGTCAGCTACACTTTACCCATACTGAATATACCGGTAGTGTTGAATAGAGTTGAATACTATAGTCTTCTTCCTCTGTGGTCAGGTGGTTCCTGAGGAAGTACCCGGGCCATGCTGGATGTGCGCCGTTGGAGAAGGAACCGTTTGAGCATCCGATTGGTAAAACCTCCATGTGTTATTTAACTAAAACAATTTACAGAAAACATATTTTTAAAAAGTGGATGTCAAATGGTTGTATTGTGAGACCCACTTTTATAGTACTCATAGTTAGGTGTTCACATTAACAGCGTTCACATCAAAATAGTATTTAAAAATCATTGAAGCAATACCAACAAGGCAATATATATATATACATATATAAGGCAATAAATATCTCTTTATTTTACAAAAAAAAAGTCCAAGTTTCAAGTCATCTTACTGTTGTTGTTTCCCATACAAACAAGCCAAGTCAGCTAATACAAGGAGGCAAAGGAAGTGGTGGTCTGTACGTCAAATCTATACTAACATAGTATTTTGAACAGCCCATAACAGCTTAACGTCTGGGCAAGGCAAGGGGAGATTATTTGTTTAGCACAATTCGTACACATCATGCATTTCAAAGTGCTTTACAGAATGAGAAAGACAGAGTCAGTCAAATGCTTTTCTCCATATGTGATGTTACAGCTTTGTCTAGAATGTTTCACAATATGGTATTAAACCTTTCTATCTTAATGGAAACCAAACGAGACCAAATTACAGATCTGTGGAGAGGCAACCCCACTCACAGTCAGAATGCCTGTTTTTATAGGTATTTTTGAGGAGTAAAACCATCTGTAATTAAATAAATGTAAGATACATCTCTTTAATGTCATACTGTGGAGCATTATAGACAGAGCAATGATTCTGATAGAAACAAGCAGTTGACGGACCCCTAACCAATATGTTACAAATGCACCTTTAATATTAAAAAAGAAGAGAGAAGAGTGAGGAACAAAACCCTTCAGTCATATGGACAGCTATTCATGCGAAATCTATATCCATGCTACAAACATGGCTCTTTAAGGTTGTGTCTAAGTCAGTTGTATTCCTTATTATTTTGTATTTTTTCTCTATCCCTGTCCACAGTGACTGGTTCGTGTGTAGCAGTGGCCGACTACAGCCCCCAGACTCCAGATGAGCTCCAGTTAAGTCAAGGGGACGTCATAGAGATCCAGGGCCTTCTCCTCAGAGGTCTGGCTGTTTTCATTGGGACCCACACGTCAACTGGGCACACAGGCTTTGTCCATAAGGCCCATGTCAAGCCTCTCAATACAGCACCTCTGTAAGTCATTTTTTGTTTGTTTTATTATTGAAATTATGAAATTACCATTTATATTGTTTGTTTTTTGTTAATATAATATATTGTAATGTATTGTGATTAATACACTGTGTCCAAATAATTTCCCTTGTGGATCAATAAAGTTTGTTGAAGTGTTGAAGAGTTTAACACTGGTGCATAGACATTCAAATAAATAAGATGAAATATTCCATAGTTTGTAATTCAACTGTCTACATGGAGAAGAGCAGGTCATGCCGTGATGCCACTAGGACAAGTTACAGGTCATATATTTTGAGAACTGACCCCACTCAGAGTTGCATGTTTTTCAAGATATTAAGTGACAAAAAACATATTGAAATACAGTAAATAAAGTTTAGATAAGTAAGTACAGATAAGTTTGAAGGTCCTATGTTACACAAAACTGACTCTTGTCAATCTTGCCATGTTAGAATGTAGTTACCTCACCAAAAAAACATACCTAGAGTTGTGTTTTGTTTCATTGGCACATGTTCACACATAAGTAATCCTGGTTTAATAGTCTGCCTATATCTCCAAAGGTAAAAAAGCTCTGTTCCACCTTCTGATGTCATGAAGAAGTAGTTTTCAAGTTATCTATGGTTCAGTAGAGATGGGCAATCCTAGGGCTGAAATCATCCAAATGATTGTAGTGAAGGTATATGGAGTTTAAAAAGACAGTGGAGCACCAATTATACCACATGACATCACACTCAGCCTCCATGCAGGGTTTGTGTTTTAAACATTTGTGAATGAAACAAAACACAACTCCAGGAAAGTTTTTGTTGAGGAAACAACATTACAACATATAGCCTAATATGGGCCTTTTAATGCCATCCTGTGGAATCTTCCAGACAAATAGCATCTCCTTGAAGATGACATGGTAGCGAATCCTCCACCAGAAAAGTTAGATGGTGCATCTTTCAATAATATTTCTGCTAATGGTAGTACACATTATGATTTTAGTCATTATAGTTTGTGGAAAAAGTCTTAGTAATGGTGAATTATTAGATTACATAATTAGATTACATACTCAGAAATTACTGTCTTGTTATTCCCACTTGTTTACATGATGGAATCTGATAAAGTAATTCTTCAGCTTCAAAGTCATTTATACTCATTCACTGCTCATTATTTACCCCATGTTAATACCCTTTAGCTAATGTTTTATGAAATTGCGTTAAGTGTGTCAGCCGTATGCACACAATGTACTGTTGAAGGCAGAGTTGGTAAACAGCTGACCTATAATGGTGCCTTTGTTTGCTGGTGCAGGGGCAGACAGTTGCTCTTTCTGACGGAGGAGGAGCGGAGCAGTCTGGCCCAGGTTAAACCATGCAGCATCGAGCCGTGTGACAGTGGCCTGCTGGAGAAAGCTCTTTTCGTCGGACATCAGCTCTGTCTACAGGCTAGGTACAAAAAAAGCAGCAATGGGGACAGAATACGGAATACATGTATTAAAATGTATCTTGTAACATATTCCTATACATGGTCCAAACAGAGATTCTGATTATGTTGAATACTGTCTACTGTCTCCTGTCTCTAATACTAAAATTTCCTTAGATTGAGTTGCATTTAAATTATAGTAAAATAATACATAAAAAATAATATATAAACATATAATAATATATAAACATAAGATTGAAGACATGCATTTCTTATCATTGATTAGAGAAGGAACAATTACATATGCACACACTGTATATTTTCTCACTAATATTGCACAGTTTGAAGCTTAAATTGTATGAGTACTGCCATGTATTTCTTTGATTTTATGAAAGTAACTGTATTCTGAGTACTAGCAAGTGAAACAGTAACTGTACCAGAATACCCTCACTCAAAATGTGTATTCTGAATATGTATACGCAGTACATGTATTCAGTTACTTCCCAACACTGGAAATAAGTCATGTCATTTCTGTGTATAAAACTGTACAAAAATCGTACAAAAAACAAATATGTCTATTTTTGTAGACAGTTAGTGAGGTTTTGTGCAAATATTCAACCTACTTCCTCACATTGTCACTCACATGAACATTGTTTTATTTTAAAGGGCTCATATTACATCATTTTCTGACCTGGTATAAAGCTGTTTCCTTATCACAAACATACCTGGAGTTTTTTTGTTTGTTTGTTTCATTCATACCTGTTTAATACACAAATCCTGCATATTTAGGCTGAGTTTTCCCCTCAGACAGAAAAGACTATGTTCCACCTTGTGATGTTATGCAGTGATACAGGAACAACTGCACTGTGTTTTTAAAGTCCATACACCTTCACTAGAATCATATCAATAATTTCAGACCTGGAATTGCCAATCTTTAGTGAACTTAAGGTAAAAGGTAACTTGAAAACTACCGCTTCATGAAATCACAAGGTGGAAAGAGTCAGTTTTGTGTAATTTAGGAGCTATGAAAGACCAGAACCCACATACAAAATTGTTATGCTAATTAAGTTGGTGGCAAAACAAATGAAAATCAGTCCCATGAGTTGTGTTGTAATTTTGAATCTACATTTAACTAAAAAGTCTATGTCTGTTATTTTTTCAGACAGACTGGATGATTCAGATTTTATGTACATCAAGAATACACCAAAACATGGTAAGTTTTTTATTACATAATACAGACAATTTAGAGCTATACTTTCTACATTATACTAGTTTAATGTTGTGAAAAGTTGTTGCGAAAGACTGTCTCTCTGCACTTCTTACATTTGTTTTGTTGAAAATGTCCTGATCATAAAACTACTAAAAACAAAACTAAAACTGGAGAAGCATTTGTAATTGCTAGTGACTTCCCAGACACATGTTTTCAAAAATAGAATTTCTCCAAAAAATTAAGTTCCTGTAAAAACAAGAACTGAAAAAACAAACTAGCAATATTTGGTCTGATTGTGGTCAAATTTGTGATTTCTGTTTTAATGGGAATCTCTGGAAAGTTCACCTTTTAAACCTGAGAAAAAATTTCCAAAAAGATACATGAACTGACATAATGAACGAATACAAAATTACATTTCAGAACATGCTTGGACCAGTGTAAATTACTGAGTTTATGCAGAATATGACAGGAGATTTTGTTGTTTGGAGGGGAATCATACCACTACAAAAATTGCAGTCTTTGTGATTTGCAAATTACGTCCATTGAAATTATGATTTCTATTTGATTGCGATTCATCTTGAAGCCCTAATCTATATTCATACATTGATGAAAAAGTCATTTTATGGCTGAATTAAAGTTCTGTATTGTTATTTCAAAGATTACAAGGTCTCATCTAGTGCCCGCCAGAGTCTGATGTCAGAGAGAAGTGGGACCCCTCCGTTTCATTCGTCCCCCCGTAACTCAGTGTCTCAGCCCTCTCCGCGTCTGTCCTTCTACCAGCCCCTCAGCACCCTGCCGCGTGAAGGAGAGCGCCTGACCTTTCACCCCGAGGACACCTTTAGAGAGCTGGACGAGTTCCAGGAGGAGCCCCCCCTCTTCCTGGATGAGAGCAGCTGGGACGGGGATGAGTCAGAACTCAGTGACCCCACCCTCACTCTGCTCAACCAGCAACACTTTCAGGTCAGACACTACTGTTTAAGGTTAAAGGGCTCATATTAGGCTATTTGTCTTTTGTTCTATTCACGTATACTTCAATAATCCTGTTTTATTAGTCTGGCTACAGCTGTAAAGCTTAAAATGCTCTGTTTCACCTTGTGATGTCATGAAGGGGTAGGGTGTTTTTGGCCAGGGAACTATATTATAACATAGATCAGAAAATACTTTAATAAAGGCCCTTTCAATACAAAATACAATTTCAATGAAGCACCTTTGTGAGCTGCTTCTTACTTACTACTTTTACTTTTGTTTGTACAGGTTGAATTCCTCCCTCTCTATGACATGCAGTATTCCTTCTTGTGGGTAACATTTGGAGGTAAGAGTGAGGAGGAGCTGTCTGGGCACTTGGAGAGCGTGAGGGAGTGTGCCAAGAGGATGGGCATGCACTGGGCACACAGACGCGCCTGCTTCCTCCTGGGACGGCTCTGTGCCAAGAAGCTCAAGCTCTCCCAGGTATGTGCTTACCTTCAACTTTGAGGAGGGATTAATTTACTGCTCATTTTACTTTATGGGGGGAACTCTCTAAAGGACATTATGTGCTGTACTTTATGTGATTATATTTCCCTTAGAAAACAATGATAAGAATGAACAACATTTTTGATTATATACCAGCACCTAACCAGATGTAAGAGTATTCATTGTTTTCAGTTTCTTGACTATCCATAGGAATTTAAAACATTAGGCCTGTATAACAATTAACAATTTAAAACAGAATATTATATCTTTTTGAATGGTGCAAATGTCTCAAAAATATGAAATATAAGAGGAAGCTGAAGCACATGAATAGGTGCTACTTTGAGTACCTTTTGCCATTCAAAACTAATCACTTTCTAAATTGGTTTATTGCTATGGCAACAATGATATTTCCAAAAACTCACTGAAATCCATAGATACACATGAAGTTTCATCCAATATCTTTCACTTATTGTTATCATTTTTATGTAGGGTTAGAGATGAGATTTTCGTCTCCAGTATCAATCAATAATGTAACATGTGCTTATTTTGCGTCTCTCCTCAGGCTCGTGTTTACTATGAAGAGGCCTTGAGCGTGTGTGTGGACAGTTTCAGTGACACTCCTCTCTTTATCGCTCTGGTCACAAACCTCACTGCTATTTATTTAAAGCAGAAGATGACGGACAAGCTCCCGCTCACTTTGGAGAAGGCCTCTGCTCTGCTCCTGTGCCTCCAATGCCATAACTTCACCTCCAGCGATGAGACTGAACTGCTAAATCTTGTACTGAGGAGGGCTATTTTCTTGGGAGATAAATACCTTGAAGCTCGCGTCTGCTACCTCACCTCCAACCTCTTCTTGTCTTTACGAAAAACTGACGACGCACTTCCGTTTGTGGAGCGATTGCAATTTCTCTCTGTGACCATAGCAACTAATGAAAACCAACCAATCGCTCCTGTAGACTTGAACTGGCTCCTAAGTGGGCTCTATCACCGTAAATACATGCCCTACTTAGCATTAGCGTCCGTCAGCTTAGACTCAAGGCAGGACCACTCCCTTCATGATGCTTTTCAGAGGATTGAATTATTTATTAAAAATTCTGTGAGGTTGAATCCGTGCTGGAAAGAAGGCACCTCTCTGCTCCCAGCACAGATAGTGGTTTATCTGCAGCAGGCTTTGGCCATAGCAGAGAGAGGGGAGGAGCTAAACACCCAGAGGGACCTGTGTTTGGGGCTGGCGTCTCTGTACCAACAGTATGGGGCACTGGATAAGGCCGTGCGGTGTGCCCAGCAGGCTGTGGAGACAGGCGGACACATCAATGAGGAGGAGAGCTTTGAGGCGTCTGTGCTGTATGGCTGGCTCCTGGTTCTGACTGGACAAGCAGAAAAGGCTCAAGCAATACTACAGCCACTGCTCACATCACTACAGGTACACCATAGACTGTATAAAGAAGTGGACTAAGGGACTGTGACTGTGAGCTCACAAATCTGTGGTTATAAGGGCGAATTTGATGCTTAGTTCCATGTTAGGAATAGGAATGTATTTATGGACAAAATAGCAAAATAAAAGCCCCTGGACCATGTACAGTGAGTTAATACAAACATTTTAGGACCAAAATGACAAGGCTCATAGCAGGAGGTACAGAGAGAGGGGTGACAGTTTTTCAATGTGTTTCAATTGGAAACAGTCGGTTGTCCAGTACACTAATGCAACCTTTTTCAGTCACTGAGTCATTTGCAAGTCTTATTGCATACCCTTATGAGCAATGTTAAATTTTATTTTTAGGACATAGACTTAAATAAATAAATTGTATAGGACACAAAGATTAATCTAGACTAAGTTATCACTGCATTTGAGGGCCGTTGAGCCTTGTTTAATCCTATTTGCATACAGTAATTTCACTTTAATTAAACCGTGCATGTGTGTCTCTCTTCAGTGCACAGACAGCCCCACACAGAGAGGAGTCATCCACAACCTGCTGGCTCTGTGTCTGAGGAAACAGGGTCGGACCGCACAGGCCCGTGGGCACCTCCAGTCTGCTCTGATCATCTCCAGGGAGAGTGGTAACCAGAGGAACCAGGCTCTGGCCCTTGCCAACCTGGGATGTCTCGCCATAGACGTGGGGGCAGCCTCTGTGGCAGAACTATTACTTGTCAGGTAAGAAACAGTTATTTGGGTCATAATTGGAATAATGTTTAGACTTATTGCAATGTATAGGGCATGTTTTGTTATGTAAAAAAGTGGTGCAAAGTTTAACGTCTGTCAGCAGAAATGAACTAAGGTAGAATCTTGTTTTCAGAATAGCTTCAGAATGTGGTGCCTTTACTCAACTCCAGAGACATTGATGGGAAGAATACTTTAAAAATGTATTTGGTTACAGAATACTGAATATCTGCAAATTTTATTTTGTAACATATACATGGGCCAATCAGTCAATACTGTATTCTGAATACCTAGAATACTTTTTCCATTGAGTTGAGCATTTAAATTATAGTGTAAAAACATACATAGTATTAAAAACTACTTTATATTTGGTTCAAAGCTTCTCCTATCACAGGGACATTTCCTATTACTACTTGGAGATGGAAAAATTACACATCCACACACCATAAGAGCTGTATTTTCTCTTGTTTTTATCTCATTAAGTCTGGACAGTTTGAAGCCTAAATTACATGACAGAATACCTCTGTGTATTCATTTGATTTTAGAAAAGTAAGTGTATTCTGAATGCCATAAAATTAAGAAGTAACTGTACCAGTATTCAGAATACATCTTCTTGGTACATGTATTCACATACTTTCTGACACTGTCCACAGATATGCCAGTTGTCAGCTGAAAGGATTTAAAGCCATAAGATTATGTGATAAATTTGTGGGACAATTTCCTAACAAATAATGCTAAGACTCAAGGTTTAAGATCAACAAATCTCCCTAATCTCTCACCTCTAATTTTTGTAATTAACTGCATACAAATATGTTTAATTGTGTTTTTCCAGATCTTTGCACCTGTTCATGGAGCTATGGGAGAGCCCAACAGATGAAGAGCACGTTCAGACGTACCTGTGGCTGGGGCGGAGCTACAAAGACAGGAGGCGGAGTCAGGACATTCGGAAGTGTTATGAAATGGGATTACTTATTGCACTCCATGCCAAAAATTTGCACAGTATGTTTGAATTTAAATTTGATATATTTCCTTATACAGTATATTGGCTGTTTACAGAGTCAACAGTTTGAAGTTGTTCTTCTTTCACACTGGGAGGAAGTTGTACTTTTTCTATATTATATTTGTAAGACATGCAAAAGGGAAATTATTAAACAAAATAACATTACTAATGAATGTTGTGTCATATGAAACACCGCCACTATTCTTATTCCTTAATCATCTGTATTGGATTCCAGTTATTGATATCCTGTTATGCCATTTTGGGGACTTTTGGGCAATTTATAGAACTCAACTGCAACAATGTTAATTCATCATCATTCTCATGAATACACTCTGTAAACTTCATGGTAAAATGTCATCTTTCTTTCTCTTAAAGGTCAGATGGTGGTGGCCAAAGTCTTAAGTCGTCTGTATGCTGACCTTCTCCTGTACGGTCAGAGCATTGTTTACTATGAGCACTGTGCTGCAGTGTCCAGAGAGCTGAAGGACAAGAGACTGGAGGGGGAATACCTGGAAATCCTCAGCAGCCTCTATCTCTCACTCAACACTGAGAAGTATGTCTCTTCTCACGTCACTATTAAACAATAATTACAATGGTTTTCTACAAGGTTTGTTGGTAACACATCAGAATAACAACATCTTAAAGGTCCTATATTAAGCAAAATTGACTCTTGTGCACTTTTTTCCATTTTAGAATGTTGTTACCTCCTCACAGACACACCTGGAGTTGCATTTTGTTTCATTCAAACATGTTTGAGTAGTATTGCAGCTGTAGTTTTCAAGGTCACAACTACCTTTTACCTTTAGTTCAGCAGAAGTTGGCATTTCCAGGGCTGAAATTATTGAAATGATTCTAGTGAAGGTGTTTTGAGTTTAAAAATAGCTGAGCATTTCCTATATTGCCACATGACATCACAAGGTGGAACAGAGTGTTTTCTGTTTGAGAGAAGAACTCAGCTTCAATCTGTAGGGCTTGTGTGTTAAACGTGTGTGTTTGTGATGAGGAACGAGCATTATAACATGGATTGGAAAATAGATGGAAAATAGTATGGTTAGTTTCTTTGGAGAGATTACTCCTTTACCTGTCATGGTTCATAGTATGGCATTAAAACTGTCCTATCTCAGACAAGTCAACCAAGTCAACACCAACTGCAAAAGTTATAGGTTAGATCAGTGGAGACGGTGGGCCTGCTCATAGTAAGAATGCATGCTTTTAGCTGCAAGATGATATACTTCCATACTGTGGAACATTTTAGGCAAAGCAATATCTTCTGTGTGGAGACAATCAGGTGACAGATCCTCCACCAGTAAAGTTACACAGTGCACCTTTACATAGTTACTATCATCCTTAACTTTGTAAACAGTGTAAGTTTTATAGAGTGTTAGTGATTTGTTTTTGTTTGTTTTTTCAGGTCATCTCGTAAATCTCTGGACTACACAAAACAGAGCCTCAGGATTTCTATAGATCTGGGCAAACGGGAGGAGGAGTCGGAGACTTGGCTTCAAGTGGGACGCATCTATTACCTTATTTCAGAGGACGAACTAGCAGATATGTATTTACAGGTAAGGAAAGCAAATTAAAGAGCATTATTAAATATAATTTGCCTTTGCTTTCACTTTCTATTTCTTTACAAACCTTTGAATACTTTCTCACATTACTAGGCAGCTGTGAAAACTGCACTGAGAATGAATGACCCCCACTTCACAATGAGCATCTATGAAGAAGCAGGAGACGTGTACTTCAAAGGCTACAGGAATCGAATGGCCTCACTACCTTTTTATAGAGTAAGATGATAAAACCTATATGTGATTTTTATTACACAGTTTTATGATCTATGTTATAATGTTGTTTCTCATCAAAAAGATATCTAGACATGTGTTTTATTCACATTTTTAACACAAACCCTGACTGAGGGTGAGTTCTTCTCTCAAACACCTTGTTCTACATTGTGAAGTAATGTGAAAATACAAGAAGTGCTCCACTGTGTTTTTAAACTCCATACACCTTCACTAGTTTCATTTGGATAATTTCAATCCTGGAATTTCCATTCTCTATTGAACAAAAGGGTAAAAAGTAGCTGTTATCTTGTAAACTCATCATGCGCTTCTTGCATTTTGAGTTTTGAAGATGTTGACAGACTAATAATGGGATTACGCAAACATACATGAATGAACTCTGGGTATGTTTTTGATGAGGTAACAACATTGTAACATGGCATAAAGCTCACAAGTCAATTTTGTGTAAAATATAAAATATATCTTGTGTGATTGTGTTTTGTTTTTTTTCCAGGACGGTGGCTTGCCTTTTGCACGATGTATTGGGGACATTCACTCAGAGTTCAGATTGTTGAGTAAACTGACCGATTTGTTTATGGACCACAAAGAATGGGAGGAGGCCCTGCAGTACGCAACACTGTCTGTTGAGGTGGCAGGAAAAACTGGTACAAAGCAGTAGTCAATTCTCAGATATGGAATGAATTTAACATCTGTCAAAATACAGAGAAAACATCAAATTTGTATTTCATTTATGTTTTAACCAAAGGCGTAGATATGAATGAGTGGTCCACCTACCACCGTCTGGCCACAGTCTACTACAGACTGGAGCAATACGAGATGGCAGAAAACTACTACCTCAAGGCCCTGTCATTCTGTTCTCCCTCCATCGAACACCCCCTGGAAGCGCAGTACTATACCAAGGTGTACAGCAGACTGGGCAATCTCACTCTGTATAAGCTGAAGGTAATGCAATCCCTCAAACTTTTCACAAAATATTTGCCATGTACATCATACTTCCCTTCATTTAATAGAATGAAATGCAATGTGCAAACCCTGTGGTAAGCTGTAATTACATGGAACTTTGGGTTAGGAGTTTCAGGTATCATGTTATTACTGGTTGTTGTGCTGTGTAACTTTTGGCACCATATAAAAATGTAATACAAGATGAGAGAAGGTTTTTTCTAGAGCACAATTTTTACACAAAGTAATTCAAAGTGCTTTACAGAAAAAGAAAGACATTCAAATTACAATTCATAAAAATGTAAATGTAAATATAAATAATAAATAGTAGAGTGCAAATTCTTTCAGTCGTATGCACAACTAAACAGAACTGATTTGAGCCTGGATTTGAACATTGTCCTCCTGTGCAGTGTTATGGACATTTCACCATTCATAATGTTAACATGATAAATATTGAGCCTCAAATTAATGAATATTTCATTTAAGTGTCATGTCCCCTGTTCATATGGGCTTATATAACACTTGGATCAATATAAAGGAAGATGTCCATCATCAAATACATAATGCAAAATCCAACAATCACGAGTAAATCATCTCCTCTGAGTCTTTTGTCTCCAGTCAAGACCTTCTCCACAAAGGCTGCCGCACAAAATATTTCATTTTCAAATAACCAATATGACATTTGTCCTTCAGACAGTCAAAACAAATCAGGGTTCTTCTGCTGAATGATCTCATACATATTATTTCTTAAATCATAATACAGCAGATAATAAAACATTAAATGAAATTCATATAGTAATTATCATGACAGGCCTAGTCTCAAGAGATCTTGTCTCTAATATAGACCCATCTTACTGACCACTGCTATTGTCTACATTTTCCAGGATGCCTTTGATGCGGTGGGCTACTTCCATTTGGCTCTGGCTGCTGCCCTAGAGGACTCGGCTAACCCTGAGGCCCTGTATGTAGTTTACATGAAGCTGGCTGAGATATATGGACACCACATGCCCAACGATCAGCTGTGTCAAAACTACAGAGAAAAGGCTCAGAGCTTAAAGAGGGTCCTGGGAGGGGCAGCAACAGGAGAGGAAGGCAAAGACAATAACAATGGAGAGTGTTGTCAAAGGGAGGAAGAGGATTCTAGTTTGGGACATTCAGAGCAGACAGAAGATAATATCAGTGCTTCAAGGACTTGTGTAACCATTGCAGACGCACAAACCTCAAATGTGGATTCTATTTTAGGAAATACTGTGAACAAAGAAGCAGATATGAGCGAACCGTTTTCAGAGAGTTTTGAAGTAAATGCTCCAGAAGGTATTGGCGGTCATTCTCACAATGACTTTAATCATCTTACTGAGTCATTTGATACAGCTAAAGAAGACATTATTGACCCAAACATTTCAATGGATCCGACACAAACAACAACAGAGTGGATTAAGGGACAGACTGACCTGCAGCCAGACCACACAGTACCAGAGCAAATACCAGTGAATCACACAAGTGGAATCAGTGAAGCATTAAGTCCCGAAAATGTCCCGCTAAATTTCCAGAGCTCGCTAAACATGGAGGACAGTGTGTCTCAAAAGGTCACTATTGAAAATGAAGATAGTTTTGAGGAAATTCATGTGGACATTGAAGAAACTGAAGAGACATTTAGAGATGGTCACCAGTCGAATACAGGAGACAACAAGCACTTCTTTACTTTATGATGACTACAGCAACATCATTTAATGCACTTAATGTGAAAATGACTTTATTGAGTGAATCTCTTGAAATTTTGTCTTGGTTTTGAATAACCATTTTTGTAAATGTATATTAGTTTGTTTGTTTTGTAAAATTATAAATTATTTGCTATTTTATATGTACATGCACATTTGATGCTTTTTTTTATAAAGAATAAACTATGGTCTTATGCAAACCAATATAATTCCTTAAATGTTGCATTATGTAACTTTTATAGTGGCTGGAGTGATCTGTCAACTGTCTCCATGGAGATGCTATTGCTGTTAAATTTAATGTTCCATAGTATGGCATTAAGCTTATTTATTTAAAGTATATTCCATTACAGTGTTTTTGATGAAATGAAAATACCTTAAAAAGCATGCATTCCTACTGTGTGTATGCTTACCTCTCCATAAATCTGACCCGTAAATTAGCCAATGATACTTAATTAATGATACCTAATAAGCAAATCAGCAAGGTGCCAGGCCATGTATTAGGGAAAATTATGTAGTGCACCTTTAAAATATCAACAACAGCATCATCATTGTTAGGCCAACCAAACTAAAAGTTAAAATGTAAACGGAGTTAAAACAAGGTGCAAAAGGTTTTCAAAACAACCACAAGAGTGCGCCATTGAGCTTATCCAAAGGGTTCTGTTAAAAACCTTCTCTTTGCTGCAGTTCCTCATTTGTCCACACGTGAGCAGTATGAGACAGAGTGGTATAGTCATGCGTGTCATTCAGTGTGAGATAACCTCAAACCAAACTGTAGAAGTCAGGCATTTTTCAAGAAGTGTGAATGAGGAACTGAAAGGAGTGTCCCATGTTTATGTACACATTGGCCTAATAAAAATAGAAGTGTTAATAACAGGAAGCAAATAGTTTGAATGATGTTTACAAAGAAGAGAAAATGTAATATGTTCCCCTTAGTTGGCATGCACATAAAGTTGGGACATACTGTTACAACCGTGACCAGATGATGTACAGACTGGCACGTTCGTTCCTTCTTCTGAGTTAAACAATTGAATTTGACCAAAACAAAAGCAGTGTGCTGTTCTTCAAAAAATCAAAAACATACATGAAATTGTGTTTTGTTATGTTGTGTTATATGTTATCCACATATGTTTAACATACAAACTCATATTTAGTTCTTCTCTGAAACTGAAGACACTCAGAACACTCTGTTCCACCTTGCAATGCCATGTGGTAATACAGGACGTACTCTACTGTGTTTTTAAACTTCACAAACCTTCACTGGAATGGATGATTGAATAGATGGATGATTTCATTCCTGGAATTGCCCATCTCTACTAAACTTAATGTAAAAGGTTACTGCCTCGTGAAATCACAAGGTAAAACAGAGTATTTTGAACTTTGGGGATAGAGGGTTATTCAAACATGTGTGAATGAAACAAAATACAACTCTGGATAAGTTTTTGATGAGGTAACAGCATTATAGCATGGCGTAAAGCTCCCAAGTGTAAATTGTGTGTAATACAAAACCTTTAAGAATCCCATTGGCTGATTTAAACTGAACTGTTGGGCTCTGATGGGTTTATGCTCAATGAATGGACCAAACCATCAGAGACTCATTGCACAATTAAAGACTAATTTGCCAACAACAGTGATGATGACAGTGAGCATAAGGTACATTTTTCATTTGGAAATGTTTGGATGATCCTTTTTAATTCATATCATTTATTTTCCAAAAGTATAACATTGAGTCTTTCAGAACAATTACATAACTATATATATAAACAATTTAAGGAAGTAGTACAACACGCTATCATCATTCAGGCTTTACAGCATCTTTCATTTCCTGGAGTCTGTTGTGTAAGTGTATAGAAATGCTGTGACCTGCAGTTTCTCAAAATGTTCAAATTGAAAATACTATAGACTTAGACAAACTTTACTGATCCACAAGGGAAATTATTTGGACACAGCAGCTCACACATCACAATATAATATAATAACACAGAGCAAAAATATAAATGGTAATAATACATTCAAATTAAGTGGCAAAAATAAGAAGAGACTGTTGCCAACTAAGGAATAACTGCACAACAGTATATGCAGAAGTAAAAGCAAAATATAGAAATATAATGATGCAAAATATATCTGGGCTATATACTAGAAGTGGGTCAGGAGAAACAGTGCAAAGTTGAAATAGTGATTGACAGAAGGTTCTTTATTACTTAAAGGCTGTCACACACTACAGGAGAATTTGCCTGATTTATGCTGAGATTTGCTTTGTACCTGAGTTTGGGGAGGCGTGACCTGACTTTGTGTCGTTCTATGCGATTTTGAAGCCGCTGCGCTGCACGTGTGTGTGGTGTCAGTGTGACTCTGAGCTGCTCTGTAAGATCGTAACCACTAAACATCAGCAACGCTACAGTAACGGCCAATAAAACAAAGAGTCAGGGGCAGATGAAGCTGTGGACAGTTAAACTGCAGTATTTTGATATTCATATTATCCATAGAAATTTCTCTCCACATATAATGACATCCAGTCCACGAAACAGCATTATTAATCCAGTTTGAAGCGTTCTTTAAAAGTAAAAAGTATAAGTCTTGTATCTCTCACTGTTTGAGTGGAGCTGTAGGAGCCTGTCGGAGAATGAGCTCATCTGTCCCTCCATAGTCTGGTGCAGTGGATGAGTTGTTGTATACAGTTGTAGGGAGTATTATGTCATCTGTCCAGTCTGGTGCAGTGGGTGAGCAGGAGTGTCCATGATGGCAGTTTGTCCAGTGTCCTCCTGTCCCTCACTGTGACAAATGTCTCCAGCTCACAGCGTGACCAGCTTTATGGATCAGTTTAGGATCTATGTATTATGCAGTTTTAGTTTATATTGTATGGTCGGGATTTGTCTTTAGAATGCTGCGTGCAAAGTGCAGAAAATTCATTGTTAAACTGTCCTGTAACATCTTGTCATATTGAAAGTGGATCCATGCCTCAAATCCCTCGACATCCCAGCCCGTAAAGGATCTTGTGTTGTGGTTTTGGCAGTAAGATTAAGATGGATTATGGAACGTTGTGAATGAGACAGGCATTCATTTTCACAGTAACATGAATGTCACAGAGCTATACTGCAGGGCATATGAGTGCACATGTCTTCCTGTAGCAATGATTATGTTGGGTATGCAGTTTAGGCCTGGACAATATGTACACTAAGACTTGTACTAAACACAAGATTCTTTTGAGAGGCTGGCTGAAGGGGAGAGGGCTTTTATCGGCAAAATCCCAAAATGCATACACCCATATAGTTTATAAAAATCATCATGTTTGGAGTTTACCTACTTAATTTGGTATGTGCAGTAAATGCAGTAAACACTATATCTATGAGTTTACTGCATTTGAGAGTAAACTCATATATATAGTAGTAGAACATAAAACAAAACAAAAATGTCTTCTTAAATATATATATCATTTTTATACAATAAAATAATAACTTTGGGATACCAGCTGACCTGCAACCCACTTTTGGGGTCCAGCTCGATGGTTGAAGACCCCTGTGCTAAGGGATTTTATCAAGAGAAATTGAATAGACTCAAAGTTATAGGGACGGGCAATACTGACAGACACTTACACTTACTTACATTTTTATATGTAGCTCCCACCTCTAACGGGGGAGCTGAATAGATGATAGATGATTGCGGACAAAGCATAACAATAAAAGTTGTTTGAAATATATCACAATAACACAGATTCAAAGAGAAAAATAGAAGAGAAAAAAGAACAGAATAATGTGACGTAACAGAAAGGGGTCTTGTTGGGGCACAGTGACAGGGTGGTGCCACTCTGAGAAGGTCAGGATTGATCTGCCAGCAGGGCGTTCCTGGGCCACGGCAGGTCCTCCAGGTCCTTTCTATTTCTGGAGGAGGGTTGAATAATCTTAAATGAAAAATACAAGTAAGTGACGCTACTAGACCCTTACAAGTCCAGTCTGTGAGAGACAAGTCTCCTCAGTATTTTTCAAGATATTGTGAAACATTTCAGGAGACAAACAGACCAAGTTACATAATGCACCTTTAAGTATGTATTATTTTCATGACTTGAAATTAAATTAAGTCCATTGCTTAGTCAGATTTCTGTTAACAGTCTAATTAATTTTTAATTCATCACTGTTTTATTTTTCATTATTATTAATACTTTTTAGTTTCACCTTTGTCCACTCAACCTTCTTTTGAATACTTAAACTTGCACTTGAGAAAAATACATTTACATGGTAAATTATATATTTTGAAAACCTTATCTGTGCAGTCGCTCAGTCCTTCGGTTATTCAGGTAAGGTTTATTGAAAAAGAGGTTCAATTCTTTCAAGTGGACAAAAATATTTCACTACTCATCCAAGAAGCTTTGTGAAAACCGAAGAATCTGTTTAGATGAGTTACAACTGCGTTCGCTCCAAAAACCTTCAACCTTCTATTACTATGATAACCTTTATAAACATGAATACAGACATTTGATCCTCACACATAAAAGCAGAAAAGACAGGAGACAACCTCAAATCAACATCATGCTTTAGTGGTTTATTTCCAAGTAGATTTCTTCCAATAAAAGTTGCCAAACAGACTTACAACCCTAAATGGAATAATGATTTTGAGAGTGACTCCAAATAGCAGTTTAGACTGTGTGCTCGCCTGACTGGTTTTCTAAATGCCTCAGTCTTTACACAGGCCTGGGGTAAGTCTGCAACTCTACACTGTCCTTACTTATTCTGGCATGTTTTAAAGGTCCTATATTACACAAAATTGTTTCTTGTGAGTTTTCATCTATGTTATAATATTGTTACCTCCTCAAAACATGCCTAGAGTTGTATTTTTTATTCTTTTTTTTTCACACATGTTCGAGAAACCCTTTAAGATTAGGCTGCCTGCATCTCCAAAGCTCAAAATGCATTATCGGCTACCTTTTACCTTAAGTTTAGTAGAGATGGGCAATTCCAAGGCTGAAATGATCCAAATGATTCCAGTGAAGGTGTAATAGAGCACTTCTTGTTTTACCACTTGACATCACAAGGTGGAACATGGTGTCTGGAGAGAAAAGAAGAGCCTTACATTTGTTGTGCTTGTGTGAGAATGTGTGAACGAAACAATACACAACTCCAGGTATTTTGAAAAGGAAATTACATTATAACATAGATCATAAAATACCACAATATTTGCCCTTCAAGAGACAAATGCTCTTCCGTATACGACATATAGATGCATAAATCGATAGATAGATAGGCTTTATTGATCTCAAAGGAAATACAAAACATCAGCCATAAGTCCATTTTGTCTATGCATACCCACACACCTAGTTATTCTCTGAGCTGTATCCACACATCCCACAGATCTTCAGCTCCTTTTTAGGCCCGGCTCTGCTTCAGTGTAAAACATATTTGCCTCTCATTGGTAAACACTGAAGCGTGTTAGGGAATGCTAATAGACTGGAGACACGTTCCGTCTGCTGCTTAATGTCAACGCCAAAATGTGACAACAAATGTTTGCGCAGCTTTGACATACCCGCAAACCCCTCAGAATATCTTAAAAGGACATAACCCAGAGGTGAAATCAGCAGAGAAACAGCAAAGAAGTTTTAAGTTAGACATGTTTTTACTTAACACCGTCTTGTAAGACATATTTGAATAAATTACTTTTGGCAGATGCTCAAAAGGAGTGGTTGCCCTAATTTCTGAAATTTCTGAAATGGGTCAAGTCTGGCTCTCCTTGTTCACATTTTCATTGTTCAAAATAAGCTTTATTGTTATAGAAAAGCAACAAAATTAACAAGAGATTAGTAATGGTCAGAGAGGTGCAGAATGATATCCACATCTCAGTGAGTATAACCCAAGGCAGCTGTGGCAATTGTAAAAACGCAAACCACTTATTTTTACTTTCTTATTTAAAGGTGCAGTATGCAAATATTCTACATGAAAAGTTACTGTTTTACCTGGAAGATTCCAGAGTATGACATTAAATGGACAAAGGTAACTGGTACATGGTGTATGAATGTGTGTGTGAACGGGCGAGTGGTTCCTTGATATAAAGTGCTTTGAAGGTGGAAAAGCGCTATATAAAGATATGACCATTTACTATTTATTAGTGCATGTTTATCAAGGTATTATTGAGCAGCAGAAATAAACTTAAATAAACTGCTAAAGCAACAGCATATCAATGAAGAGAAGCAGGTTTAGTGTAGCAGCTGTAACAGTGTCTGTGTTTCATTTAAATTTCACATCCTCATTCAAACTTATGAGTGATGCCAAAAACAGTATGCAGGCTCTTCAAGTCAAAAACAAGAACAGAACAAAGGTTCTGTACACAGGCACTGTAAAAGCTTGACTCTTAAAACCATTCAAAACACAATGAAAACCGTTAAGAATACAATAAACTACCAAAGGCTCATAGTCAGATTGATCCTTGTCGCAAATTGCAGCAGTTATTCTGTCAGATGATTGACCTATTACACCACAATAAAAACCGTATGAGGTTTCAAACATAATATCTTCACTGGATCCTTTTCTCACACAGACCTTTCTTATTGAATCATTTTATACTGGAACTGCAACTTCTACATCATATGCATTTCATTATGCTCCCTATTCTTCACTTTAAAGGCCTGGGCTTTCTCACCTTGGTGTTGCAAAATGTAACACTCAACATATGTGCATGTATGAATGTAAAAAAATGTAAATGTATGCGTCTATTTATCATTTTGGTAGTGTCCGTCACCTTGTTTCTATGGATATGTCATTGCTCTACTTGGAATCTTCCACAGTGTGAAATTAAACAGATGTACCTCACATTTGTTCAAACACCTAGAAAAACAAGCATTCTGACAGTGAGCGGAGTCGCCACTCCACAGATCTGACCTGCAACTTGCCATGGTTTGGGCTCCATGATGACAGAAAGGTTTAATGCCATACTGTGAAACATTACAGACAAAGCAATAACATCTCAATGGAGAAAAGCATTTGATGGAGTCTCCACTAGAAAAGTTACACAATGCACCTTTAATGTATGTGGTGTTTCTAACAGACAAAGCAAAGACCTCAGGGCACCAGTCACCGAGGTCTTTGGTTTGACTGGTTTTCAGTTTAGATAAAACAGTAGCTGCTAACTAACTACTAACTAACTGGTTGGTTAGTTTATATGGTGTAGTAGCTCAAAATGAGTTGGTGAATTTGTGTATGACTTTAAAGATGCACTGTGTAACTTTTCTGGTAGACAGTCCACCACTTGTTTGTATCTAGCAGATGTTATTGCTTTAGGCTGGAATGTTCTACTACACTAAAGCAATAAAAGACATCACTAGGCCGAGTTACAGCAGGTCACATCTGTGAAGAGGCAACCCCAGTAACAATAAGAATGCATGTTGTTAAGATATTTATTTTTCATTTAAAAGACCCTAAATGAAATAAATGCTCCATAAATGTTTAATATTTTACTGTGTAACTTTCAGAGCAATAATATCTTCATGGAGACAAGCAGCTGATAGATCAGAAAAGTTACATACTGCAAGCTGAAATGTAGGCACAGTTTATAGTAAAATCTCAAAATGGGTTCAGGGGTCCCCTTGTGATAACACTAATCATTACTTCAATACTACAGTTTCTTATGATATACAACTCTAAACATGCAATGACTTTGATGGAAAGAACTAAAAAAAACAACAAAAAAAACAATGAGAAATGAATTGAAATCCTTTAGAGGAGAACAATAGGGGGGCCAAGGCCTCAAAACTAGGGATGTAACAATAACTGAAATGTATCATCAAAAGTCTCACAATAATATCGTGGGCTGTCACAATATATGGAATTACAAGTTCATCTGCTTAAATGCAAGGTTTTACAGTAGCAACATCTTGTAAACATAGGAAACTACATATCCCATGATTCATTTCAGTGCAAACAACATGAAGAAATATGTTCTTTACTTGAATTCTTGGGATTATGATGGAATTCATTCACACCAAAATCTTGTCAAGGCATTTTAAAAGCAGAAATGTGTCCTATTTACAATTACATTAGCCACTTCAAAATATCGCAATAAATATCATACCGTGAGATGCATATTGAGATAATATCGTACAGAGAGATTTTTAATATCATTACACCCTTACTCAAAACGTTTTAGAACCCCTGGTCTCATCTGTCATAGGCATTCGGAAACCCTTGAGGAGTCATCCTGTATGACATCAAGGGGAGGGAAGAAGAGCTCTAGAGAGGAAAATTACATAAATATACAAAACTGGTTATGATTAAAACATGTGCTGAAATGAAACAAAACTACACAAACACTCTAAAATGGCTAAAACAACCAAGTTTCATCTAATATATAAGCATGAACGTGATACTTTATTTCACTCAAGTTAACATGGTGATTAGGAAGCCACAAAAAGAGGAATGTACTGCAGTGTATTAGCTGACACTAACAAATACTTGTCTAGCGGTTAGAAACGGAAAGAAAAGAAGGCACCAATGTTAGCCTTAAGTAATGGTCTGAGTGACAGCTAAAACAAAGCTGAGACAGAGAGCCTGAGAAGTGTGAGGGGGACAAAACAGAGAGGACCAGACAGGGGGAAGGACTCTAGACTTTTTCACTGGCTCCCTTCTTTTTCTTTAAGACGATTTGTACCACCATTCACTATGTCCTGTGCTCCAGCGATTAGAGGAAGTTTTAATTAAACAGATCAATTAAAAGAGTCGGTTTTGGAGGGTTGCTCTTGACACTTGATACAAAGTACGCAGTGTTCAGCCTATTTTATTACTTCATTGCTTTGGGGTTTCCTTAATCAGATATATGATTACCATAATGTATTGGGCATGAAGTTGTTTGGGATATTGTCTTCATCTTTGCATTCTTTTGACTGGCATATGTAGTATAGTTGGTTAGTGGTTAGTGTGTCAACCTCACAACAAGAAGGTTTTTGGTTCAGCTCCAGGTTTGAGGGATGCCAAGCCTTTCTTTGTGAAGTTTTTATTATTTACCTCCTGTCTGGGTATTAGGGACTGTATAAAATATAGCAACTGGACTCTTGGACTTTATATGACTCACTTAGGACTATTGTAAAGCTAAGACTGTAACTAAGGTTATTATTAACTTCTCAACTATGCCTTTATATCACACTGCAAAAACTAAAATCTAGCCAAGTTAAGTTACTTGTATTAAGAAAGTTTTATCATGATCTGAGCCAATTTCACTTGACAAGTAAATTGATCTACCAATAGACTTTTTGTACTTGAAATATGTTTTGCTACTCTTAAGATAAGAAAAACAACTCTCTGCACTTAAAATAAGAAACTAAATCTAATGTTGCTTGAATTAAGAGAAACATACTTATTCCATTGGTAGATAATTGTACTTGGCAAACTGAATCTACACAAAAAGTTAAATGCGCTTAATTGAAATAATTTAACCTTCTGCAGTACAAAAACTATCACTGTGTTTATTACTAATTCTTACAACTCTGCCACTGAGGTTATCTGGCCAGCTAGAATCACACGCTTTGACAAAACTTTACAAAGCTGAGATCTGGAGCTGTATTCTGTATTCTGTCTGATTTCAGAGGGCGTGATTGACAGACGGATTAACCGATCAGAGAGACACATGGTCTGTGTCAAAAACAAACATAGATGCTTACTTATTTTATTTATTTATTTATTTATTTAATGAGACAGGGACAGCGCACAATTTTTACATTAACCTTAACAGGAGAGATGCATTGTACCAGGTTGTAGCACCAGTGCTAATTTCCACCTGTAGTCCCTGGGCAGGTTCAGTGATTGATTGTATTTAACTGCCTACAGTTATCTTCCTGGAGACCTAGGTAGCATGTTTTGGGTTGCACATAAAAAAGGAGAAAAAAAACTTTGAAGATCTGAGAAACAGCAAGTTTCTCAAGTTTGGAACTGAGGATTTTCACACTCTGTGGTCTGGTGAAGGGGCTGTTCAGGCAACCACAGACACTGATCTTACTTCCTACGTATAATATGAAAAATCATCCCAAATTACATGTTCCCGTAAAAGTACAAGTTCACTTTTTGAATCTGACATTAATTGTATTACCAGTAAAAGTCCCATATTACACGTTTTCTGATCTATGTTATGATGCCTTTTCCTCATCAACAACATGGACTTATGTTTTGTTTCATTCACAAATGTTTAACACTCAAACACTGCATTTAGGCTGAGTTCTTTAGTCAAGCAGAAAATACTCTGTTTCACCTTGTGATGTCATGTAGTAATACAAAAAGTACTCCGCTGTGTTTTTAAACTCTTTACAGCTTCACTAGAATAATTTTGATAATTTCAGCCCTAGAATTGTCTGTCTTCACTGAACAAAAGGTAACTACTGCCTCAAGACATCACAAGGTGGAATAGAGTATTTTCAGGTATGGAGAAGTATTCAGACTAATAATAAAGGGATACTCAAACACATGTGAGTGAAACAAAACACAACTCCAGGTGTGTTTTTGAGGAGGTAACAGCATTATAACATTTTTTAAGCACCATTGTAATGTCAAACTGCAGCTGTGCCTTTGTTTAACACAATGTGAAGCCTGTGTTACTTGGTTTTAATGTATTCCTCTACACACTAGATGAACAGAAGCATAATGTATACACTCTATGTCTAGACCTGAGCTATAATGTACATCATCCCAAAATAATGGCCTTTATTGTTGCACACTTCTCCT
The DNA here is from genome assembly GCF_026225935.1 of Boleophthalmus pectinirostris. Lineage (NCBI taxonomy): Eukaryota > Metazoa > Chordata > Actinopteri > Gobiiformes > Gobiidae > Boleophthalmus > Boleophthalmus pectinirostris. Next base: position 26,164,051 of record NW_026571207.1, on the reverse strand, counting down.
TCACGGGTCGTGGGAGCTACAGTCTCTCCCAGCTGCTTTGGATCTGAGCTACAGCCCTGGTAGTAATTATTCACACTCCCATTCATTCCTACGGGCAAAGCCGAGTCACCAGTTCGCATGCACATGGTTTTGGATCAGAGGAAGCTACAGTGTCCTGAATTGACCGCAGGGTTACATTTCTCCATAAGATTGGACACTACATATTTGTGGACTCTCTCGAGCTGAGATGGACTCAAGTCTATGGCAGTCGTGAGTGGAATATGAATTTGTGGGTAGGTAGTGCCAAAGAAACAGCAGTTATAAGAAGACATAGTTTAAGGGGCTTTAAATGTTAGACAATTTTCTGATTTGTTATAATGTTGTTTACTCACAACATACCTGGAGTTTCGTTTTGTTTCATTCACACGTTTAACACACAAACCCTGCATGTTTAGGTTGAGTTCTTCTCTCAAACAGAAAACACTCTCTTTCGCTTTGTGATGTCATGTGGTAATACAGGAAGTGCGCTACTATGTTTTTAAACTCCATACACCTTCAGTAGAATCATTTGGATGATTTCAGCCCTGGAACTGCCAATCACTAGCCTGATTCATCAGCCGGTTTCACTTTGTGGAAACCGTCTGACCTTGCAGCATTAAAATTTGTTTGTTAAACTGCAGGTGTGTACTTTTTTAATTTAACCAATTGCTGCTATTTGGTCGTGACATATGTAATGCGCCGTTAACAGGGCTACCTGGTATATTAAGCTTTTCCCAAATCCTGTAGGAAGAAAAGTAATAATGTCTTTCCCCTTGAGAAAATTCAACAAAGGTTCTCTTTATTCCGGCTTTAAATCCTCGATCTCGGGAATCGTTGCCAACACAAAATGTATGACTCTTCGCTGATTGGCTGGTGCCAGAACTAGCACTTCCAGAGTATTTGCGAACCATTTAGTGTATTCTGATTCCTGACCTAGTCGCTGGAGATAAATGAAAGCCTGGCTAGCCAATCACTAGTGAACAAAAGGTAAAAGGTATAGCTGTTAACTTGAAAACTATACTACATGACAGCAAAAGGTAGAGTCCAAGTTGTAGTGTTTAGTGTAATTTTAGTGTAATATTAGGACCTTTAAACCATAAACCACCCTTTTAAATTGTTAGATAAAGTATTTACCTTCGAAGGAAATATGAGCACTATTCTTAGGGTCAGCTTCATAGGTTAGATAGTTGTTATTATTGCTAAATGTTTTCTGCAACAACAATCATACTTCCTCTGAATCTCTTCCCATAATGCAAACAATGCAGTAGTTTTATATAGCAGTTTTCCCGACACTAAAAGCTATACTGCATTATTCATCCACTCTCCACACTTGTATAGTCATTGCGCCCTGTGGTAGACCGACAGAAACCTAGACTAATCACTCATACACACCGCATTGACAAGGTGGGTGAAGTATTTTGCCCAAGGACACAGCAACAGTACTGATTCAAGCTGAAATTCCTTACCATTAAAGCCACTTCTATGAATACTGTTTCCCCTTCCCTCATCTCCCTCTGTTCAGACTCACCTGTGCTCTCTGGTCTTCTTCAGTCAGACTTAAAGGTCCTATATTACTCAAAATTGACCTTTGTGAGCTTTAAGTCATGTTATAATTTTGTTACCTCATCAAAAAACATACCAACTACTTGTATTTTATTTCAGTCACACTGTTACAATCCAGCTCTGCTAGGAACAGGGAAGTAACAAAAATAAAACTTAGATGTAAAATGGAATAAATTAATAATGTTTAAAATAACCTAAACTAAGGAATAGAACAACAGAATAAACTGAGTTTTGTGCCACAAAAGGGGTCATGCAGGCTTACACAAAACGAGTGGTTAACAAAAGAGACACACTAACTAAACTAAAACATAAGTGCTCCAAAGTAAACCACATAAACTTACAAACAGAATCGAGTGACCAAATTGAAAAAGGCAAAAAACAGGACTACACACACAAACACAAAATGGCATACTGGGCACCAAGGCCAGCAGCCCCGCTCATGGGCAGGCAGTCTTCATAAATAGCGGGAGGTGTCTGCAGATGAGGTGGGTGTAGACATGCCCCACTAATCACGAGCCAGGGCTCCCACAGCAGGAATCAAGGTGTGTCAGCAGAATAATTTAGAATTTAAACACACAAAACAATAATAATATACGCATGTTTGAGTAATCCTTTTTTTATTAGTCTGTCCACTAGGGATGCAATGATATCCAAATCTCTCAGTACAATATTATCACTATATGCATCTCACGGTATGATATTTTGGAGAGGCTTAGATAGGATACTTTTTTGCTTTTAAAATACCCTGACAAGAATTTGGTGTGAATTATTATTTGGTGTCATAATCCCAAGAATTCAAATAAAAAACATATAACTTCATGTTGTCTGTGCTGAAATTAACCATGAGATATGTAGTTCCTGATGTTTATTAGCTATTGCGGCTGTAAAACAATGCATGTAAGCAAAGGAAATTGTGATTCGATATATTGTGATGCCCCATGGTATTATTGTGAGACTTTTGACAATAAGATATCACAATATTTCAATTATTGTTACATCTCTACTGTCTACATCTTCTAAATGCTCTGTTCCACCTTGTGATGTCATATAATGGTAGTTTTCAATTTAAAAGCTATCCTTTTTCCATTCCTATAGAGGTTGGCAGTTCCAGGGCTGAAGTCATCCACATGATTCGAGTGAAGGTGTATGGATAGATTTCCTGTATTACTACATGAAGACACAAAGCGCAACAGACCATTTTCTGCTTGAGAAAAAAGAACAAAGAAATATGCAGGGTTTGTGTGTTAAACATGTGTGAATGAAACAAAACACAATTCTAGGTGTGTTTTCTATAAGGAATCAACATTAAAACAGATCAGAAAATGCAGTCATACAGGCCCTTTAATATAAATAATGTAAGTGAAGCAGTTTCACAGCAATAGGCACTTCAATGAGGGTGTTAAATATGAGAAAGAATGAATAATCAAATTAAACTAGCTAATGTATTACTTTATAGAAGAAACACAAGTTGTTGATAAGAATCCATGGTTAAACAGTCATTAAAAACAAGATTCGACTGGACTATTTTTATAGCATTTTCTTTGGCCTCCGTGATGTGTGTTTGACATTTGCCTTGGTAACCCTGGGTCAGGCGGGGCTCGTCTGTCAAAAGTTATGATATGAGATGAGTCTATACATGTACACATGATCTTAGCTGTGGGGGCGGGCAGACTATGTGGGGCCTGATTTATCGCGGTTGCCAGAAGTATATAGATCTACAGCTTGCGTCTGTGTTCTAGAATTTAATGCTGTCATATTTTCAGATATAGGGCACAGACCAACACACAGTATCTCTATGGGAGAGTCACTGTCTGTTTAAGGGCCCATATTGTGATTTTATAATGTTGTTTCCTTATCAAAAACATACCCCAGATTGTGTTTTGTTTCCTTCACACATGTTTAACACACAAACTCTGCATATTTAGTTCATTCTACATACACTACATACTTGTGGACTCTCCCATCAGGCTGAGATGGACTGAAGTCTATGGCAGTCGTGAGTGGAATATGAATTTGTTGGCAGGTAAAGCCAAAGAAACAGCAGTTAGAAGAAGACATGGTTTAAGGGGTTTACATGCTACACAATTACTCAATACACAGTGTTGGGGAGTAACAGATTACATGTACGGGAGTTACGTAATCAGAGTACAAATTATGAGTAACTGTATTCGGTTACAGTTACTGTTTCAGTGAGTGGTAATTGGATTACAGTTACTTTGCTGAAATAAATGGATTACACGGCGGTATTTTCCTGTTTTCACATTTCAGGGTATTCCCTTTTTTTTTTTTTTTTTTTCAGTAATTCCACTCATTGCTGGACACTAAACCAGGTCTAAACCAGGTCTAAAACCAGGTCTAAAACCAGGTCTAAAACCAGGTCTAAACCAGGTCTAAACCCAGGTCCAAACCAGGTCTAAACCAGGTCTAAAACCAGGTCTAAACCAAGTCTAAAACCAGGTCTAAAACCAGTCTAAAACCAGGTCTAAACCAGGTCTAAACCAGGTCCAAACCAGGTCTAAACCAGGTCTAAAACCAGGTCTAAAACCAGGTCTAAACCAGTTCTAAACCCAGGTCCAAACCAGTGCTAAACCTGGTCTAAAACCAGGTCTAAACTGGGTCTAAACCAGGACTAAACCAGGACTAAAGTAGGACTAAAACCAGGTCTGAACCAGGTCTAAACCAGGACTAAACCAGGACTAAACCAGGACTAAAGTAGGACTAAAAACAGGTCTAAACTAGGTCTAAACCAGGACTAAAACCAGGACTAAACCAGGACTAAAGTAGGACTAAAACAGGTCTAAACTAGGTCTAAACCAAGTCTAAACCAAGTCTAAACCAGGTCTAAAACCAGGTCTAAACTAGGTCTAAAACAGGACTAAACCAGGTCTAAACCAGGACTAAAACCAGTGCTAAACCTGGTCTAAAACCAGGTCTAAACTGGGTCTAAACCAGGACTAAACCAGGACTAAAGTAGGACTAAAACCAGGTCTGAACCAGGTCTAAACCAGGACTAAACCAGGACTAAACCAGGTCTAAACCCAAGTCCAAACCAGGTCTAAAACCAGGTCTAAAACCATGTCTAAACCAGGTCTAAACCCAGGTCCAAACCAGTGCTAAACCTGGTCTAAAACCAGGTCTAAACTGGGTCTAAACCAGGATTAAACCAGGACTAAACCAGGACTAAACCAGGACTAAAGTAGGACTAAAAACAGGTCTAAACTAGGTCTAAACCAAATTTAAACCAAGGCTAAACCAGGTCTAAAATCTGGTCTAAACGAGGTCTAAAACAGGACTAAACCAGGTCTAAACCAGGACTAAAACCAGGACAAAAACTGGACTAAAACCAGGTCTAAACCAGGTCTAAACCAAGTCTAAACCAAGTCTAAACCAGGTCTAAAACCAGGTCTAAACTAGGTCTAAAACAGGACTAAACCAGGTCTAAACCAGGACTAAACCAGGTCTAAACCAAGACTAAACCAAGACTAAACCAGGTCTAAAACAGGATTTAACAGGACTAAACCATGCTGCACGGACCCTGTCTCCTCCTCTTCTATCAATAATATTTTTAATACGGTGAAGTAAAGACTGGGCTTTTTTATTTGTCTTTTAGCAGACTTATGTGAAGATATCCTGGTCTTTGCTACTCTACAGCAAAGCAAGTAATCCAAAGTATTCAAATTACGTCACTCACATACTACTAAGTAATTTAATGGATTACATTACGAACTACTTTCTGGGGTATGTAATCTGTAATCTGTAAGGGAATACATTTTAAAAGTAACCTTCCCAACACTGACAATACACAATAAGTTTTTTGAGGAGGTAACAACATTCAAACATGGCTTATTGCTCACAAGAAACAATTTTGAGTAATACAGGACGTTTGAGACAAAAAAATCTGGGCTGTAGATCTGTAGTCATTTAATTGATTAATTGGTTGAGTGTCTTAGTCGATCAAAGTTTGTATTAGTCCATATTTGTTTAGATAATAAGGATTTAAGTTAGAAAACAGCATGAGAAAAGTTTGCGAGATTTTGTATTCTTTTGTATTTAGATGTTAAAAGACAGAATCTGTTTTTATATAAATGCATAGTTTCCAGATATTTTTTCTGGATAAGTAGCTATTTTACTCAAACTGCACCCATAAGACTACAATCTTATGGGTGCAGTTTGGGTAAGATATACATGGAGGTAACAGTTTTGAGAGATTTTGTCACGGCCCCTTTTTAGTTGACTAATTGATAGACAGGACATCTTTTTTTTAAGATTTGTCTTTTCTCCACCAAGAATTTGTTTAATTGACTGCAGCCCTAAAAATATCCAAGCATATGATCCACAAATGTTGAACCTTAATATTATTTACATTAGGTCAGGTTGCTTTACTTGTACCCGTAGGTAAATTTGCTTTGCAGATTTGAGAGGCTCGTCCCACATTTCACATTTCATTCATCCACAATATACACAATAAACGCATATAAAAACACAATTATAAATAAACTTTTAAAGAGTTATAGTGCTCCAGTGCAGAATGGTTTTGTTCTATAAATAATTCATTCATTCATCACGCTTGGCTAAAAATCACAGTAAATATTAAATATATAAAAACCATGATTTTCGAAGACAGGGTACTAAAACTGATCATAAGTGAAGAACTGATCATTCATAAGTAAGATAGCATCTGTAACGAAGCTCCTTTACTTCTGTACTTTTTAGGGACAGCCTCCACAATATTAATCTTAGGGCTTGAGGTCCTTTTTAAACTGACAACAGTCAAGTATTTGGGATTGCATAATGGCACCACATTATGCTGACAGAGAAGATGTTGAACTTTGTGCCAGTTTTTGCATCATGACTATTCCTACTTTCCCTGGTGGTGTGATGCTAACTGTAGGCTCTGCTCTGTCTGAGGCTTTCTTAAACTTTAATTTGAGCTTTGTTTTAAGTCCCAAACAACCTCCAAAACAGAATCCTGAAAATGTGCTATTTAAATTTGTAAAACATTTTTTCGTGAGTTTCAGACTATTTTAAAACTATTTTGCCTGTGTTTGTTAACGGGTGCATTGTGTCACCATGGTAACTGCTGCATGCATGTGTATGGGGGAATGTTCAGAACACCCCCAGCGTGATGTCACTGCGAAGTATGAATAGGACAAAACTTTCACACACACAAAACCATGTCTTACCAAAACATACCAGAATTCCCTTTATTTATTCTTGCTCACACGACATGCTGCCTCTAATCTTCGGTATGGGAAAAGACTCTCTGTTCATGAAACCGGAATTACCTCTTAAGTCTTTCAAAGCTCACATTACCATGAATGGCTTATCCTCTGAAGCAAAATGAGTGTGAAGTTTCCCCATTAGAACATATGAACGCGCAGTAAATCCTATAGACTTAGCTTGCACCTATCTCATCGGATCAGAGCAGATCTAAAGGCAGGGATGACCGCAAGTATTTGAGCTCCTGACATGACTTAAATGAAATTGAAATCTGCCACTTGAGGCGAACACAGAGATTTACAGGCTCAGAGGGACTAAACGATCAAGAAACATTGGAGATCTGCAGTGTTCTTACAGAGTACAATTCAATTATGGGTGAAAAACCAGGTATAAGAGTTAATGGGATTACAAGTCCTTGATAGCATCATACTGTTAGGGTTATTTCTCCTATATTTCTCCAATATTATACTATTATGTATTACAACCACTTTCACTGTCACCCATAATGTTACATATACAGTACAGTTCTTGCAGTAAGCTGTACCTGTGGCTGTTAAATAAGTAACTTCTAAGAATTAATTATTGCTTTTGAACATCACACAACAGAACTCGATATTCATTCACTCTCCAAATGTGGTTGGTTGACTCACCAGTCTCTTCTCCTTCTGCTTGAATCTAGAACAGTCTGGAATTGGACCACAGAGTGTGAAAAACCACCTTATTAACTTATGGTCCAACCACAGGCACTCATTTGTAACACGTGTCTCAGAAATCTGGCTGTTTCTCAGTCTTCTGTGTTGTTGTGTCCCCCCGCCCCCCCTTTCTTATGTGTAAGGGCCATGTTTTTGACACGGATGGACCAGGCTTCTCTCTGTTTGGTGAATCTAACTGTCAACTCAAATTGGGGGGACAGGATATGGTTCTTTGTAAAGTTTTGTCAAAGCGTGTGGTTCTGGCTGGTCAGGTAACAAACATGATGGTGGTGTTACGCCATGCCTGTTGCCACAGCTGCCCTCCAGCTGATTGACAGCGATGATACTGGTATTCAGTGCCAACAACAGCCTCTCCAGGCATCACCAGTTTTACATAACACATTTACATAAAAGTGAGTCACACTGTCAACTGCCTTTGGGCCATTCATCAGATTAGTTAAGACAACATTATTGCAAAATTATATCAAAGTGTTTAATTTACTTCTAATATATTTTAAAACTAAAAACTTTTTTTTTTCTTATATTACATTACTGCACTTTTGTAGAGCTGTTTCCTCCTCTGTGTACAATACACTCAGTGCTGATGGATATCTTCTGTCCTGTTTATGAGATAGTGAGTGGTTTGAGTAGCTGGCACTCTAGCGTTTACTCTGCACTAGGCTTTAAAAGGCTTTCATTGGAAAGCGTGACTAATGGGGCCATGTAACGCCACAATCAATCTCCGGCGCATATTAATTCACTCAAGTCTCTGTGATCAATTCCGCGGGAGCTTGGTTAGCCACACCTGTTGGCATTTGTGCTCTGAAAAATAGAGACAGCATGAAGATAACCAAGGCCATTTACCAGCTATCAGTAATTAAAATATATCAAGTTATGGCAGCGTGTCCAAACTGTGTATTAAATCTCCAAGACAATGAAATAATAAGCATGATGGATATGGACTGATATAATCTTGTGACACTATAAGAGTATTTTTTTTGCTTTAGTGAATTGGTGTGACTAGACTGGCATTATCTGTAATCAGTTTTATGCTTTTTATGTTGTTTGTCAATGGTTGATGTTTCTTACTTTATATCCTCTAACTATCCTTCTTATTACCCCTCATCATTGTGATAGAATCTGATCTAAGTTTGTCTGGTAGAGGATCTATACTTTTGTAGCTAAAACATATATTTTTTTCTGTTGGAGGTTGCCTTTCCGCAAATCTAAGCGGCAATGTGGCCTGGTGGTGTCATAATAATAACAGATTTTATTTATATCGCGCTTTTCCGGACACTCAAAGACGCTTTACAGAACAAATATTAAAACAGACAAAACATCAATAAACAAATAATACAGGAAAGATAAAACAAAGAAAAAAAAGAAAAGTGAGATATATAGAGAAAAATTAAACATTAAAAGCTGTTCTAAATAGATGAGTCTTGAGATTTGAAAGAGGGCTCTGCTTGTCTGATGAGTTTAATTTTATACTGTGGAACATTCCTGGCAAAGTAGACACTACATCTCCATGGAGACAAGCAAGTGGCGTACCCAAAGTTACATAGTGCACTTTTAAATGCAATGGTTGTTATGCTATACACGTAGTTTCCTAGAAGAGGGTAACAGAAAAATACATGAAGCTTTATTGAAATGTTTTTTAGTATTGCACCAAAAGGTTAAGGATTTGGTCCCGCTATATTGGCTGGCGGTGCAGTTCTTACCCAGAGTCTTCTGGCACTTTTATGAATGTATGAGTGCTTGTAAGTACGAAAAGGTGAATGGTTCCTTGATGTGCAAAGTGCTTTGAGAGCCCTCGGTGAAAAGTGTGATATCAATGCAGCCATTTAGACTTTACCCAGCCTCAGATCCAGAGAAGCAAGGACACAAGGCTCCAGACTCACTGCAGAATACGCCTCAAAATACTTATGCACAGATCATCATGAATATTAACATTACTCAAAACTGACTCTTGTGAACTGTTAGATGTGAGAATACTGTTACCTCCTCAAAAACATACCTGGAGTTGTGTTTTGTTTCATTCGCACATGTTTGAGTAATCCTTTATTGTTAGTCTGTCTACATCTCCAAAGCTCAAAATGTCCTGTTCCACCTTGTGACGTCATGTAGTAGTAGATTTTAAGTCAACAGCTATTTTTTACCTTTTGTTTAGTAGAGATTGGCAATTCCAGGGCTGAAATTATCCCAAGGACTATATTGAAGGTTTATGGAGTTTTAAAACACAGTGGAGAACTTCCTGGATTGCCACATGACATCACAAGATGGAAGAGTGTTTTCTGCTTGAGAGAAGAACTCAACCTAAATATGCAGGATTTGTGTGTCAAACATGTGTGAATGAAACAAAACACAACTCCAGGTATAGTTGGGATTAGGAAACAGCATTAAAATAGATCAGAAAATAGAGTAATACAGGTCCCTTAACTATGCACATTTTACTGCTGCAGTGTTTTGTGCAGTGTTCATTAAATGGAATTAACCACTGTGGCTGGATGTACCTCCTAATGTCTCCCCAAGGAGCTAGAAAAAATAAGCACATTACATATGGCAGAGCTTTAAAGGGGCACTGCGCAACTTTTCTGATGGCGGGTCAGTCACCTGCTTGTCTCCATAGAAATGCTATTGCTTTGTGTAGAATGTTCCATAGTATGACTGACATCTATTATCTATTCATTATGAGTGTTTCTATTCCTCAAAAATACAATGATTCTCTCTGTGTATAGGGTTGCCTCTCCACAGATCTGACCTGTGAAATAGCCCTGTTTCCAAGCAGGTGATGGACCCTCCTAGAAAAGTTGCACAATACACCTTTAAATTATATTACAACATTCTATAGGCCTAAATGGTTGGAGATACAAGGTAAGCAACATGACAATAGTTAACGTGCACAATTTGTGTTAATACAGCAAGTAAATGAAATGAGGTCCTTGCAGACATTTCTAAAAAAAAAAAAAGAAAAAAGAAAAGAAAAAGAAAATTCAAAATGGCTATTGACATGATATGAGCATTTGCAGAACTCATCAGTGTCTGTTTCTTTAGCCCCCGAATCCTCCATAAGTGTTGACTTTATTCATTAACCCAGTCATTGTACAGATTGGACAGAGATAATGTGTAAACAAAGCACAGTGGGGGAGCCAGTTCTAATATAACCCTATCTACTTTAATGTATGGATTATCTGTGGGGAGTTTCTAATAAAACTGTGCTAATGTCAACGAATAATAGGCTCTACCCTCCTCCACCTCAGTTCTTCACTTCATCATTTTTTTATAATCCAAAAGGTTTAATAAAGTGGTGCTCTATAAGTTGCTATGTAACTCTTATGAAAATGTTAATGTTTTGCTTGGAATGTTCCACAGTATTTTATAAACATATATGTCTTTCATTACTTGCTTTGGTGCTTGCTTGTCTCCCTGGAATTTGATACAATTTGTGCCACTCTGTCGATGACGCCATGCAAATAAACAGCATCTCCACTGAGAATAGAAGATTTAGGACCCTCCACCTAAAATGTTACATAGTGAAGCTTAAATGTGAAACATTTATGCGAGATGAATGTAAGAACTGACATATTAACTTTTATAACTGCAACCAGCTTTTTATTCCGTTGTTATCTAAGTGATCTCCTCTCTCTGGCTTATCTCTAGGGAGTTTTTGAGTTCATGAAAACGAACGGCCCATCTGTGGTTGATAGAAGATAATGAAAGACAGTAGAATTGAAGACATTACATAATTTATTTCCGTTGGAACATGACAGCACGTACAGTTCACTTGCACATTTTCATAAATAACAAATACAACACCACATTATTGTAACAGGCTTCATGTACACAGTGGTTTGTGCGGAAATAGCAAAAAGAAACATTTAGTAAACATGTGTTACCACTCTGAACAACTGAACGGTTAGAGTTATTTTTTCTTTTCTTCAAACAATGGCCAAAGCATTTATTTATTTATTTATTCGTCATAGGAATTCACATTAATAAACATGTTCACCGTTAACAACATCGAGACTGTAGCAGAAGATTTTTCATTTCGTTTTTAGTTCCAGACAGGAAAAAGGAACTTGGTAAGACACAATAGAGAGGACCGCGGGTACATGATGCGTGTAAAACAATTATTATTTTTCTTTTTTTTTTTTTTTTTTTTTTTTTTTTTTAAATATGTTGCCACGGTGAGGGCAGCTGTAGTCCATCATAATGACCAATTAGAATAAATATGTGCAAAAATGTGAAATTTGTAAGACTAAAAACACATGGGGTGGATAGCAGTGTAATTGATGCATACTTGCTTAAGAGCCAAGACTGTAACAAATGATTCTTTTGTGGTATATTCAAGCAATGTGGAATGTACGTGTCAGATAATCTGTCAAAGTATCACTGCCTGTAACTGAACAGTGTCCTTAAGGCTGCAGATATGGTGACTATAAATTACGTTTGTTAATAGCCTATTGATGCAATCATAAATAACACAAGGAGAGGGTGAAAGGTAAGGCCACTGCTAGGCGGGTGTATTTTTTACAAGCAAGAAATACCAAAATACACAATTTATACATGCAGACAATCACTTTTAGCTTTGAGTTCACAGTTTGAAAGAAAATAATATGGGTTAACTGTACACTGGAAACCGCTTCAACCTTTGCCCTGACTTTTAGTGCAGATACATAAAAAGCTGATGCAGAGTGAATCTGAATGATGTAATGGTAGGTGCCGCCGTGTTTATCTCAGTCCATAAGGTCATGCTTACAGTGCCAACGGTTTGATGCCCTGATGCAGTTAGTTTAGTAAGTCGCTCAGTTTCGCCTACAAATCTAAGGACAACAATATCTAGACTGACTTGTATTGAAATACCGAATCATCGCAACAGCTTTACAGCTTCACATCCTTCACCTAGTCCAGTAGAAAATGAATATGAGAAAGCAATGTTAAGTGATGGTGATTTAACTGCTATAGTCTATCCAACAATCCGTTAGTGTTATTTAGCTTTGGAGTGAGTTCTTATGAGACAAGCAGTAATAGAGATAGAGATATGGGATTTTAAACTTTCTCAGATATGCAAGATTTTGTTAGTAGCTACTGAGCATGAACATTACATAACTATAAACCACAGCAAGATAAATGGTTCATTATTGTTTTCATTTCCTCATCTGAAGCTTTTTTTGTCTTCTATATGTTCAATAATGGCAGTATCGGTATGACTCTCTCTAATGAATGCTATTATTTCAAATTGCCAATGTAGTCGCAGCCTCTTCACTGTCTGGGAATTAATCACAGGCTATTTCTACGCGCTGTTTATGACTGAGTGTACCCTGGTGCCACTGAGCGACTGAGGAAAACTGCCTCTCTGGTTTCAGTAAACAGTGTAGAAGCTCACGGCAACTACAACATTTAATACACAAATAAACAAACAAACAAACAGTGCTCGTGTGCATCAGAAAGTGCAACAGTTACTTATGAGCTTATGATGTTACTTAAAGGTGCATTGTGTAACTTTTCTGGCGGAGGGTCCGTCAAATACTTTTCTCCGTGGAGATGTTATTGCTTTGTCTGGAATTTGTCAGGAATTCACAGTAGGGTATTAAACCTTTCTATCATCATGGAAACTAAACCAGAGCAAGTTACAGGTCAGATCTGTGGAGAGGCAGAGTCTTGAGCTATAAAACCACATGTAACTGAATAAATTTAATGTAAGTTAGAGCTGTTTAATGTCAGGTGACGGACCCCCAACCAAAAAGTTACATAGCGCACCTTTAAGCTGGTATTGCATCTCAAACTGTACCAAATAGTAATTTCAAGGCATCGTTTCAATTGTATTAAGTCCTTCTCTGGGTGCGATGGGTCATTAAGACAAAAAAAAAAATGCAAGACTAATGCACACTTACCTATCATATATTTCAGACCATGGCTATAATGTTTGAGCACTTGACCACAAAGAACCTGGCAACGCTGATGAAGTAGAGCATCTTTTGTTTTTGTGGAAACGTTTATCTTGATGATTTTTTTTAAAAAAGTAAAAAATTTAAATTTGACCAAAAGGTAGGACTATATATAAAAAAATATGTCGTGACTTGAACTGAGCAAAACTGCACTGAAATCCCATATGGCACAGACTGGTATTTTGCTGAAAGTTGAACTCAGTAATATAATATATCTTTAATGCAAAACAGGTTCTGTTTTGTGACCAGATAGTAACTAGTTTGGCCCTGGGCTTGCAGCGCTGACAAAGAAGAAGTCTGGAAATCTGATAGACAGGCTGTGCCCCACCTGCTGTTGATCATCACCTTTGAGAAAAAAAAAAAAAAAAAAAAACATTGGCCAAATCAAATCCAAAATGCCCCCGGAATGTATCTCTTTGAAAGATAAGCACCATAGAAGTATCACATTTGATCCTCCATTACACAATATAAGTCCAGTCCACTGCATCCGTGTCCAATTGGCAAAGGCCATTGGAATTCACAGCCTCCAACCACGATCACTTTGAAGTAAAATTGTTAACTAGTATGGCTTGCCCACAGTTTATACAGGAGCCATCTGATCCAACGACATAATCCGTGAATGAATAAATTGTGATATGAGCCATGGGAGAGTGAATGGGTGTAGTGGTTAAATGGATATAAAACAAAAACATGTGAGGTAGATGTTAAGGCAAAATAATAACTGATTTACTATTAAATCTACAGTAAGAACTTCATGTTTGAAAAGAGGGAAATAGCCACTTTAGTTGAATATGTTGCATTCAATCATATTATAACCAAATAATAATAATTCTATGGTTGATCTTATGCATATCTTTAACCTGTTTAATGTCTTACCATTAACACAAAAGATTTACAAAATCTTGAAAAATGATATTTGAAGGGTTTAGTGAAAAACTGATACAGACAAACAATGAAAAGTCCTTCAATTACTAAGACAGGGCAGCACGGTTCAGTGGGAGGGACCCAACCCCGAGCAAAACACACCCTGCTTCAATATATGTATTTTGTGTTTGGACATGTTATAGAATAATAAAGACTTTATCCTCCATTTTACTTCTTGATATCACAAATTTGCTTAAAGTGAATGCAACATATTGAACATTATAATTTTCCTCATCCTCTTCAAACTCTAAACCCCAGAGTCGCCTTACCTTCATCTTGGAACACGTTTGTAACACTATTGTAAACATGTCTGGAATGGCTCCCAGCATTTTTTTCTTAAAGTACAGTTGTTACAGTTGTCAGGCTTTTGCTGCAGTTCCCGTTTGGGTCCACTACTCCAGCCCTGTCCATGATACTGCACACCCCTTGCCCCTCTTGCCCCGAACAGCCCTCCTGGTTGCCCCCTTCGCTATCGTCCGAGCTCCCTTTACTCCTGCCGTGGGGTTCACTCTGCCAACTGTGCCTACTGTACACGTATCCATTGATTGGCCCTGCACTGCTGCTCAGCCTGGTCCTTTTTAGACACAGAATTTCCTTGAAGGCATATCTAAATTCGGGACTTCGGCAGTAAATCAAAGGGTTGAAGGCGGAGTTGGCGTATCCTATCCAGTTGAGGATCCTAAACGTAAGATCAATGTTGTCTACTTTCCAAAAGGCTACCACGACATTGAGCAGGAAAAAGGGTAACCAGCAGAGAGTGAAGATCCCCATGATAATACCTAAAGTCTTCAATGCTTTATGTTCCCTTAGGCAGAATTTGGCCTTCTTCTGACCTCGCCCGTTATTAGCCTCTAGGGATTTGAGGTTGTTGTCGCTATTGTGGAAACGTCCAACACTTTGGTCAATCTTTTTCAGCTGGCGTTTTGCCTCCTGGAACACACGGCTGTACACAAAAACCATGATAACCAAAGGGATGTAGAAGGAGATGATCGAGGAGGTGATCGCGTACGCCATGTTGGTGTGAAACTCACAGCAGTTGCTATTCTCCATGCATTTCTGAGCTTCTTTGCCGTCCGCTATCCACCACTTCATGTGAATTGGCAGGTAGGAGATCAGGGCTGCGATGACCCAGACGAGAACTACCACAATACGAGCTTTGCATTTCGTCAGTATCGACTGGTAGCGGAAAGGTGACGTGATTGCTAAATACCTGTCTATCGCAATCACGCACAGAGTTTCAATGCTGGCGGTAACACATAGAACATCAGTGGCGGTCCAAAACTCGCACCAAAAATTCCCAAAATGCCAAGTCTTGAAGATGATATAACAAGCGCCGAATGGGACCACGATGAGCCCCATGACGAGGTCGGCGCAGGCGAGAGAGGTGATGAAGCAGTTGGTGACGTTTTGAAGGCGTTGGAATCTGGCGATCGCCGTAATGACGAGGATGTTGCCGAAGACGATGCACAGGACCAGTACTGACATGATTATGCCCAGCAGGATCATAGTGGCCTCGCTGTAGCCGTCCTCGATCGGCGGGGGATCAGAGGAGGTGTTGGTCATCTGCTCGCTCAGATTGAGGCTCATTTGGGGGGCACTGCTTCCCATCTGCAAAGAGAGACCACACACAGTTAGCTCAGAGGATAAGGGTAACAGGTGAGGAGATAGTATTACAAGTAAATGTACAAAAGAAGTCAGCATGTATATTAGAATGCAGCATGGTAAAGAGATTTGCAAAGTCCACTAAATAAATGCCAATAAACTGGTGAATAAAAAATGTATTGATTGATTTAGCAAAAGAAAAGCTATGAATACATTTTAGAATAGTCAGTTGTTTTTGCTTTTCTTTAAATGAAAGGAGAAAAAAAGAAGAATAGAACTGTAGAAAGGTGTCTCTGCAAAGTGTCTAAAATTGTCTAAAATGTATGATTAAGTAGCAATCAGTCAAGCAAGATGAAAACGTGTCTAGAATATGTATGCAAATTATATAAATGAATTTGTCTTTGACAGTTCAGAGATCAACAGATACACTGTGTCCGTGTACCTTATCTCATATCTGCAATGTGAAGTCTAACTTGAATAAATTTAACATCCACTTAAAATAAATGTTTTGTCACAGAAAAGACTGATTAAACATTTAGCTTGAAAGCAAATGAGAAGAAAAAGAAGCGTGCATGTACAAGAAAAAAGAAGGAGTTTAAAAATAAATGAAGTAAAAGTGCACAAACCTCCACAGGTAGTAGTCTTGTTGTCTGCCTCCCATAAAAAATGGAAATGTCACAGTTCAGGTTACGCTGCAACTATTTAGTGTCACATGTCGTCCCTGTCAGCCCGTCTCTCTCCCCCCTCTCACTCCTCTCTCTCTCTCTCTCTCTCTCTCTCTGTGTGAGTGTGTGTTTGTCTCTATGTCTCTCGCTCTCCCCAGCTCCTCACTTCAGCTGTGTTTCCTCTAATGTGTCTCCCGGGCTATTTGTCAGAGCCCTTATAATGTGCTGTGATGTCATCATGGCTCGGGCTCAGCCAATCAGAGCGTTCCACTGGTTTGTGCTCTCCGCAGTTTGAACACGCTGTCCCTCCAAGCCTGGGTATGGCTTTAAAAACCTACAGCCCTCCTCAATGGCTTCACAGGGCTTTTATTAGCATGCTAATGTAACCGGTAAATAAGATCCTTCTTCAAATGTATTTATTCCAAAATTCTATTATATTATTATACATTTCTCAAAAAAATGTGAAGGAAGAGAAAAAGAAAAGAGGTTCTACGGTTGCCACATGAAACAAAATGAATATAGTTTGCATAGGGAAGATCTTGTAGAATTTTGTACTATAATATTTAAGCTTTAAAAAATGGTTTGTAATTCATAGTCCACTGCTGAACTCACTCAAAATTACATTCACACTTTGTCAATTGAGTTTTATAAATAAGGCTACTGCTTAGGCATAATGACTGTTAATAGCTTAAATATTAAAACTCTATTCACAAGTATTAATTCATTTTAGTTGGTTTGTGGTCCATGTTATGTATTTTTTTTTGTCTCATATTTGCATAGTTCTGTCTTTTTGTCTTTTTTTACACACTTCCTGATCAGATCTGTTTGTTTCAGGACTTAGTTTCTGCTTTGGAGCTCTGTGTTTGAGTTGTGACACTAATCCTGCACGCACCAAAGCATGACAGCATGTAGTTACGGGAACATATATTTTCATACAAGCAAAACGTTCTTTATCCAAACACCTGGCTCGTCTTTTTCACACATTTCCATGTAACGTTAGACTAATGTTAGATAAAGCTAGAAATGATCTTTTAGTGCAATACATGAGCATTTATGTTTCTTCTTTATATCATGCAGCTGTAACTTCCATTTGTTCAGAATTCTTAAGCCATCCAACAGTCTAGTCAGTCTAGTCCTTGTGTATATAGACATTTTAACTGCAATACTAACTTCTGACTAGCCTGTTTTGCAGTGTTTTTCTGCTGTTTCTGCCATAACATTACAACTGTTTGCATAAGCAGTGCGCTACTTTGGTGTATGTATTCTGTCCTTTTCGACTTACATTTGAAACACCATTCTCTACATTTTTGCATCACCTTTGTCAACAACATCTACTTTCAGAAATTCCAACAAAAATATTCAGGTGGAGAATAATGACGGGGTGACCCACAGGTTGGCCAGCTCCCCCAGATGAATGATGTTGTTGTGTCCTTGGGCAACACACTTAACCCACCGCACCCCCCGTGTCTGCGCACACTGGTGTATGAATGTGTGAATGACTGAGTGGTTCCTTGATGTAAAGTGCTTTGAGTGCCATGAAGGTGGAAAAGCGCGATATGAGATCATTTACCGTTACAAATGAGAAAGGCAGGCATATAGGAGACCGGACGCTGTGGAGCATAAGTATCCTAACAGACTACAGAACAATTTGGCTCCTCTGTAATAGTTTTACATTGTTGAGCTCGTCTGATGTTTCTGTCTTCATGTAAAGGGTTTGAGTCATTATTTCACAAGTTAACTGCACTGATGTGGAAGCCTAATTGCCTCTGGACCATTTGAAATAAGGATTCACTGAAAAAAACAAAAAATCACTTTCACACTTTACATACACGCTATATACAAACTGGGACTAAACCAGGACTAAACAAAACTAAACCAGGACTAAGTCAGAACTAGACAGGACAAAACCAGAAGAAAACAGGACTAGACAAGACTACGCCAGGACTAAACCAGGACAAGACAAGACTAAACCAGGAGAATAAAACAGGACTAGATGAGACTAAACCAGGACTAAACCAGGACTAGACTAGACAAGGCTAAGCCAGGACTAAACCAGGACTTGACAAATCTAAACCAGGACTAATCCAGGACTAGACGAGACTAAACCAGGACTAAATCAGGACTAGATGAGACAAAACCAGGACTAAACCAGGACTAAGACAGAACTAGACGAAACTCAACCAGGACTACACAAAACTAAATCAGGACTAAACCAGGAATAGACAGGATTAAGCCAGGACTAGACAAGACTAAACCAAGACTAAACCAGGACTAAACTAGGAATAAACCAGGACTAGAAGAAAATAAACCAGTAATAAGCCAGAACTAGACAAGACTAACAAAACTAAATCAGGACTAAGCCAGGAGTAGACAAGACTAAACCAGGACTAAACCAGGATCAAACCAGGACCAGTGTAAACGCAGGCTAGGCAGTGGAAATTTTCACTTCACATTAGTCTGTTATGTAACATTAAAGGGCTTTGCATGACAGTGATTTGTTTTAACACTCTGGACAGATGCCGAGTATGACCTAAACACATTATATTGATTGCTTGTTACTGTTCCCATGTCTATTTTTCTTTACAATGTTTGAAAGACCAATGTCAAGTTTGTCATCCGTCTCCATGCAAGCAAAGGTTGCACTTCTTCGTATGTCCTGAATACAATTTTGTGAAAGATAAGATGATTCAGTTTAGGATTTCTTTCTTGTTGTTTGCTCATCTGTCAGAGTGGGTGTTTGTGGAGCTTAAAGCAAAAATAAAATAGTTTACAGAGCACTGACCTTCATTCAAATACGGCGCTGACGGCAAAGGGACCCTAACAGCAGTGTGCATGATGGAGTGAGGCATCAGCAGCCTCCGCCACTAAATACATAACTTGTTTTCTCATTAAACGCACCATTTAGTTTAAGAGAGTGAGGATTTTTCATGGGCTATTTGTGAGAGTAAAAACAAATTTTTTAGTTCATATGGTTTATCCTGAAGAATCACATGTAAGGGTTCATTAAAGGCGAAAAAGTCACATAACAGTTCCTGTAAAAGATGTTACATACAGATCATGAGTTGGTAGTGGTTCAGTGGTACAATGTGGATAATACAATTAAAATAAAAAATTAGATTGAAGACTTGGAAATAACTGACCACTATAAAATTTGCATGAATATTATTTTTTGTTATCATTGATCTAAGAAATGTTGGCTATTTTGACAAATGGGTATACTTCAATTCAATGTATTTTTGTATAGCCCAAAATTTATAAAAAGTGATGTGATTGC
This sequence comes from Boleophthalmus pectinirostris, assembly GCF_026225935.1. Lineage (NCBI taxonomy): Eukaryota > Metazoa > Chordata > Actinopteri > Gobiiformes > Gobiidae > Boleophthalmus > Boleophthalmus pectinirostris. The sequence continues at coordinate 26,144,145 of NW_026571207.1, read as the reverse complement.
TGACTTCACAGAAGGACCCATATTAGGCTCTTTTCTGATCTTTTTTATCATGTTTCCTCATCTGAAACATACTTAGAGAGAGGGTAAGTTCAGTGACAAACAAATCATATTAGAAACACATTTGCAAATCTAAATGTATTACTAAATAAGGATTTAATTTCTTTCCATTTATCTAAATCTATGAGCAGTCCACGCGGAGATGACCTCCCTCTCCCCAGGCACTTCCTCTGCTCTTCTATGAAAACATACATCTTCACCAGAGCATTCTCTTGAGTGTTTTCCAGTGGCCGGAAATGTGTACATGTACTGTATAAGCTATGGTAGATGTAATCTTCCTATGGTTTTCTATGGGCAGTTCCCATGAAAATAAGAAGGACACTTTCAGAATGTTGTCTGAGCTTCCATGAATTTTGTTTATATTTCTGGCCATAAGTTGTAGGGTTAGAGGGTTAGAGTGATTTGTAGATCTTGGAAAGTTTGATTAATGCATCAAATTGTAATTTTGAATTTCTAAAAAAAAAAAAAAAAAAAAAAAAAAAAAAAAAAAAAAAAAAAAACTAATGATTCACTAGGATAATCTTTTATTTATTTATTTTTTTTTTTCATTTCTTTGAAAAAAAAAAAAAAAGTTTCTGAGTGAATGAGGTTTGATTGCAGTTCCTCCAGAATCCTATTTTCAAATATTAACACTGGATACTGAAGGCTGTACCTAACAATACCTTATTGTCTGCTGTGAATGGGGAACTAGATTAAATTCAAATTTTTCCTATAGCTTTCTCAAACTCTTTGGCACATCACATTAATAGATTTTTTATACTGACCACCCTGGCACAGTCCTCCGATCTCATCCCAAAGCAAAACACGCAAACAACACTTTGGTCCAGATTTCTAATTGACAAAATGTGTTAAATAATTAAACACAGACAGCAAGTTGTGGTCTGTTTTGTCACAAAGGTTTGGGTAAACATCATGTACTCTTATTGATACTGAGGGTGGGGGGTTCTATACATGCATCTTTATGCTGGAATGTTTAGTAGTTACCATGGTGACACAGCCAAAAAAGTTTTAACATTGTCTGAAAATTTAAGGAAAAATACTAAATGGATTTAAATAACACATTTTTAGGAGCCTGTGATTAATACGCACGTTCCTGGTCTGTTTAGATGTTTGATTTTCAACAAAAAGGTGAGAGTGACTAACTGAAAAACTATTAGCTTGTGACTGTAATTTTATGTGAGAGAGACTTGTTCAACAGCACAAATCAGCTCACCTGATGTAGTTTAAAATAAGTCAGCTCTTTTTGGTCAGAATGTGTATGACTTTAAAATCAGATTAAAGTCTAATTCGAGTCACAGAGCCTCAGATTGAGTAGTACCTTCAGTTAGCATCACACCAACAGGGAATGTTGATGACATCAGCTGCAAAGTATCAACAAAAGATAAACACTGGACATGACCATCAAACTCAATGCTACTTCTGACTGAGGAAGAGATAAAATTGTTCTAAAATTACCCCAAAACCTTCACAGATGCAAAAAAGTAGAAAGTCTCATGAAAAGCAATTGTACCAAGCCTGCAGATCTCTGTGATTTAAACCTTTTTACTGGAGTGGAGTTTCAGTGGATCTGTCTCGTTTCCTCTGTGTGACAGTCTTCCTGTATCCTGTCAGCCCCAGACACAACCCAGTCTCTGCTGCATCACCTCTGGGCCACTCAAATCCTGTCTGTGCTTTGATACTGTCCATCCACAACTTTCTCTGTTACAAACTTCTTTCAACTTTCTCCAAACAATGTCTCTAGCTAGCTATATTTTTTTAAGTGCACATGACAGATTGGATTGCTCTTTTTACTAAAACACAGTTAAAGCTGCATTGTGTTACTTTTCTTGCAGAGGTTCTGTTAAACGCTTTTGTCTCCATGTTATTACTTTGTCTGGAATGCTTCACAATATGATATTAAATCTATCTATCTTCATGGAGACCAAACCAGACCAAGTTACAGGTCAGATCTGTGGAGAAACAACCCTCACATTCAGACTGCCTGTTTTTGTAGAGATTTTTGAGCTATAAAACCACCTGTAATTGAATAAATGTAAGGTTTAAGGTTTAATGTCATACTGTGGAACATTCTAGACAGAGCAATTGCATAGAGAAAGAAGCAGGTGATAGAAGCCCAAAAAGTTACACAGTGCACCTATAACATCATTCAAGATTTTGGATTGGATTCTCCAAAATAAAACTTTACTTCCTGTAATTTTCCAACATATTTTCCAACTTTTCTTCATAAATTGCTTCTTGATTGGTGTAAAACTATAATTTATATTTACAGCAACTATTATACCACCAAATTAAGTCAGAATCATCAAAACCGGGCATACACACTTTAAGTTGTCAGAAATAGTCTCGGTGTTGAGCCGATGACCCAGCATGCACCTCTCCGCTCCCTGCTGTATATATTTTTCCTGTAATCTGTGTGGAACAATACCTGGAGGCCTGTACCGCCCTGGGAACTGGGTTTGAACTGCTTCAGAGGAAATGAGAGAGGCTCCATCACAATGTTTTTCTAAATGTCAGCGCACATATCACTGTGGCCATATTGTGGTATTAAAGTTTAATTAAGTCAGTCTATGTACAATGCATTTTTTAGTCAGGATTTAGTCATAAAACAGGAGGGAGCGTTAGTACTTGCAATATTAAGTGGAAACTAGCAGGAAAGGTCCATTGAAGTTCGTAATCTATGGCCACAGGGGCGTACAGGTGCATTTTCTCCCATGTTATCATAAATAGAAAGACTTGAACAGGGAGGGCATCTGGCGTACTTAATTTTTACCATCTTAAAAACATGAAAAACTGTTTTAGTGGTTTGCAGTGGTCCAAAATTATTCCTCACTTACCTTAAGCATTTCGGGCATTCTAATTATTCATGGTCATGAGTTTATAAGCACTCTCCAAACTTTCAGGCCAGAGTGGAGTTTGGCCGTCATGGTAATGCTTACAACAAACTAGCATGCTAACCACACACTTCCTGAACACTTTATAATTAGATGCAGATGATACACAGCAGACTTATTTTGACCTCAAAATATCTGTACTGAGGAAAGACACATTTTGCTCAAATACATGGAAAACAAGTGCAATCAAAGATAGAAACCTGGTCCCCCATGAGGCATCGGTGGGGGCAGTTCATCATCATGGAAGCAGCTTATGAGGAGCCCAGCCCATATTACATGATCGTTATATCCACAACGCAATGTGTGTATCTGTACAGGCCCATGAACATTTGTGTGATATTGGTCACACATGAGAATGTCTGTGTTTACTAGCGTGTAACAAAAAATGTAATTTTTCATGAGTTCAGTATATGTTAGTTGTGTGACTGTAGATCAGTGTGTTGTGTATCACCAGAAAAAGAAGAAATGGAAATTATTTTCATTCCAGTTATAATTTTAATGCCAGACTCTGAAAGAGAAAGGAACTGTTAGAATTAGTGATTATCTCAAAAACTATTAATATTTTACTATACAAATGCATAGAATTATAAATAAATAATATTTTTTCTGAGATTTTGAGACCACTCCTGTTGCTCTAGTTCAATCCTTCGTGGCGTTATGACCAAAAACGCATATTTGACCTTGCTTACCTTGACCTTCAAGTGACCTTGATAGGTTTCAACCTGTAACATCCAGCATTCCCTGGTTATATGTATGCTAACTTGTGTGATGATTGGGTGAATATTTTAGCCCGCAGATGCTTCAGAAATTGTCGAAATTGCATATCCTTTATAATGGCGTGACCTTTCAATTGACCCGTGTGACCTCAAATGACTTTGGATCGTCACCAAACTTTTTTTTTGCGGCATCGGGAATGGGGGCTTGACCCACGTACCAAATTTGGTGACAATCAGTCCATAAATGGCGGAATTATTGAGGGTAGACAGAAACACAGACACACACATATACACACAGGGTGAATACAAAACCTGGTCAACCCTTCGGTTGATATAAAATGTACTGTTTAATGTTTATAATTCTTGGGTTATGTTATGTTGAAAATTTCTTACAATAAATATTTTAAATTCATGAAAGCTATATTTAGCTCATAGCAGTTACATAATTGACCTGGGTCATTACAGAGAACTGGATTCTTTGGGTGTGACCCTAATTACTGTGCTAAGCTGTCATTTAGAATCAAATTACACAGCAAGACTAATTACAAACCTGAACGACTAAAAACCTTTGAGTAAATACTTCCTGTCTGTACCTGGAGAAGGCCTGGTTGTCCATTGTAAGTAAACCTGAGCACACACGTTAGGTCTGTTTACTGGTGACAGATTTGACACAAGAGCGTAATAGTTTCTGTGTTTGTGGCAAAGGTGAGACAGAGTGACGCTCGTGTTACTAATGAAAAATGTCAACACATCAATAGAGAAATTGTAAGTACAGAGCAGCGGGCGGGGATAGGGGGAAGGTGAGAATTTTAAATATTTCTGAACACGTAAGCCTCAAATGTAGGACAATACAGAATTACACAGACACATTAATTAAACTAATTACAACTATGAGTCAGCAAATGTTGAGGAAAAACTTATAAAATGGGTAAAAGCTTATGAAATGACATTACCTAATATGTCCCTTTAAGAAAATCAAAACCAAAACCATATAAGCCTATGTCATTGGCGTGTCACATCAGGGCTTGAGCACATTTGTGTATTTCCAATGGCAAAATTTTATTAGTATTATTATTATTTTTTTAATATTACTATACTGTAAGATGTTTGAAGTAGGAAAAATATATTAATTTACGTTTAAAGGTTTGTGGTTTAGTTATGTGACTCAAATCAATTGAGCTCAAATATTTTCAGCATTACAGATTGACCCAAGCGTTAATCAATGTTACTTTTACTAGAACACATTTACGAGTTTCTTCTTATTAGTGGAAGTCATGCTGAGACAAAGGGAATGTTTTGTCTGGCTGCAGATCCATGTGTCATTTTAGTTTAATATCAGTGAGATTAAAATACTGCTCTATAAATTCTCTCCTTATTTTGAGTCAGTGGAACAAAGGCATTCCCACTGAGACTAATCCCAAGGCAAAACCACTAATTGGTCCAGTGGTGGGGGCCCCGAGGGAATAGCCTGAATCCAATGAGAGACGCAAATACACTGTTTGCATTGCCATACATTTGGACCAGTGGAAAGAATGTGCTCCATGTTTCTGTACATTCACATGAACATAGGGGACCAAATAGATGGGACCATATATGTCTATAGGGCCAATCGCTTTATGGGGATGTTACAGGTCATTGTTAGCTGAGTTTGTACCCTGATAAAACTGAGGAAGAGGTAGTAAAAACACTCATGGGGCTATTCAACAAGTCACGGGTTGTGCCTTTTACACAGAGCAGCTCCCTATAAACACATGTAAACAGACATTGAGTGTGGATACAAAGTGAAGCTTGTCCACGATATGGTCCTGTTAACACATGATTTAGACCACAGTAACATTTTACAAGTCTACAAGTATTTTTAATTAAGTTAATTAATTTGCAGATACCATAAGTGCTTCGAAAATATGAGAGAATGTATCAAAAGGTAAGTGGATTTGATTATGGGAGAATTGTTGGATATTTTTTCATTGTAAGCTTTATTAAAGGTGCATTGTGTAACTTTTCTGGTGGAGAAATTGTAACTGGGTCTGGAATGTTTCACAGCATGGCATTACACCTTTCTATCCTCATGGAGACCAAAGCATACCAAGTTATAGGTCAGATCTGCGGGGAGGCAACCACGCTCACAGAATAGAGTCAGAATTCTAGGTATTTTTGAACTATAAAACCATCAGTAATTTAATAAATATAAGGTAGAGCTGCTTAATGTTATACTGTGGAACATTCCAGGCAGAGCAATGACATATTCCTAGAAACAAGCAGATGACGGACTCCTAGTAAGTGTATATTTATTTACTTTGTTATGTCCCTTATATCCAACAAGGGACACAACCGTTATAAAACAATCATTGAGACTAAGTAAGTTTGGCAAGTTTTATTTTGAGGCCAAACCTTCACCAATACGTATACAAAAAAACAAAAACAAAAAAACTAACTAACAAACAAAAGGTTGTGCCAAATAAAAGAACCAAAAATATAACAAGCCTCAGTGTAATTTTGGGACATTTTCCAAACTAAACCTTCAATTTGAAATTGTTGAATAAATTATTAATATTTATTTTATTTTATTTTATTTATTTGTATTATTTATTTTACTGTTTTGTTTTTATTATTTATTTCCATTTTGGGTTATGGTGACCCAAATTCAAACACCAAAACCCGCCAGTATCCGAATTTCCGAATTTGTAGCTTCTATTTTGCTCCCAAAGACAGAACTGAAAGCGTCTGGTCTGAGTTATTGCACCATTACTCTCCGTGCAGTAAATCTGAGGGATATTAGCCTTAATTCCAGGACAATAAGAAGACTAAGCCCCGTGTTCGTGTATCTCCACAGTTAAGTGCTTGTAGTGGTCTGAAGCTGCATTTCTGCGGTCAATGGAGAATGGCGCTAGTCCCAGAGGATTCATGTTTGTTTGTCTTATTGATCCCCAAACAAAGGGAGCAGCACTTGTGCACACAGCTCCAGGAATAATTACAACTGTTTGCTCAGACTAAAGGTTGAATCGAGGGTTGACCCCGTGACCCCGTTGGGCAGATCCTCTTTTGTACAGCTGTGAGTTTAGCCTGAAATTAGAGAATAAGTACAACAAATTTAGGCGCATGAGCTTAATTTCCTGGTGTATTTTACGGATAATAAAACTTAAGCAGAAAATCGAGAAGCATCAAAGGTAGATAATAGAAATCTAATACTATATAATATCCTCTAAATGACTCTTATGGTCTTGTTTAATGCCAGAATGAAATACATATTAAGGTTAACCACTGCTCTAGGGCCTACGGGTTTGGTCACAGCACACAGGATACGCACTCTGTGTTGTCGTGAGATGGATTCCACTGACCTTTTACTGAATGTTTCTCCATCCTCTTTACCCCCATTTTGTTATCCTGTACTGTGCTAATATTATTGGTGGGCCTAATTCACAAGGCTCGTTACTGAACACTGCTAAACTGGTGATGCCAACACATTTGCATTTCTGTAATTAGTGTCTGATGCTTGTTTCCATGGAGATGTTATTTCTTTGTCTGGAATGTTTCACAGTATAGTATTAAACCTTTCTATCTTCATGGAGACCAAACCAGACAAAGTTACAGGTCAGATTTGTGGAGAGGCTGTCCCGCTCACAGTCAGAATGCCTGTGTTATGTATTTTTGATAATCAAAATCACCAGTAATTGAATAGATACAAGGTCAGTCTGTTTAATGTCATACTGTAGAACATTCCAGGCACTGCAATGATATATCCATAAAAAACAAGCATGACAGACCCACAGCCAAAAAGTTACATAATGCACCTTTATTTTTAAATAACTAATTTGATCCCAGTCTCTTGTTGTTTTTGAATGTATTATTACTATTTGTATTTTTTATAATATATTGTGTTTTGTGAGCTACTATGTTCAAATCATTTATCTTGTGTATCAGTAAAGTTTGTCTAAGTCTAAACACACACTTTTCTGACCCAGAGACCACAACCTGCTCGTCTACATTCCACAGTGTGGCATTACACTCTGTCTCAATGGAGACAGGTAAAATATGTCTAGAGACGAGCTTGCTCATGATAAGAATGTATTAGTCTAGACGTATTATTATTATTATTATAGTTTGCATCTTTAATTTAATAAATGCTAGACACTAGGAACGCCCTATGAGAACATACAATGCACTTTTAAGACCGCAAGATAATTAAGTAAATTCGAGTATACTTTTGATCAAGACGTAAGAGGTGATTATTTGTATTCGTTAATGCATTTTAAATAATCTATAAATCAATCTGTGAAAGCATTTGACTGGCCATTACTTTCCTCATTTACCTTTAAAGGATTCCAGCTGTACATTAAACACTTCGATCAATAATTCACACCAGATAATCTGGGAAGAATGCTGATAGCTATAAGGAAACCCCCAGAATACCAACCATGGACTCGGGTAAAAGAGAATATGATTTCTCACAAAGGAATAAAAATCAGATTGAACCTAATTCAAATTGTCATGGTATGTGCTTAAGCATGAGTGCCAGTAGTTTTTAAGTAAATAATTGAAGCTAAATGTTTGACAAAGTGACTGATGGAAATGAAGGCAGTGGTCCATGTTTTGAAGAGTCCAAAATAGCCAGTTCCCAGACATGTAGTGATGTAACAAGGAAAAGAACAGCATACAATTAAACAAATCCCAGCATTTCTCAGATACTGTTGACTATTCAATACTAATATTTACTAATACTTTCTTTTACTTTTCCATGCTACTACTACTCCTATTACTACTACTACTACTACTACTACTACAACTACTGCTTACATTGTGACTCATATTACAATTTGTTTTTGTTAACTATTAACTACTAATATGACAGCCTTGTAAGTAAAATGTACTTATGTGTTCTTTATACATAACCAAACATGCAAATAAGTGGTACAGACAGGAGTATTGTTTGGATGAAGTGTCCCAGCACATCTCATACGGTCCTTGTCATCTCCAATAACTACTACGACTACTACTACTATTACTTATATACATATTAGGACTATTACCCCTAATCCCTAATAGCAGTGTAATTAGACCTACAAATATAGCTACTAAACTAAATTAATCTACATCTATCACAACCATATATGAACATTATACTGTTTTTTGTGCTTCAAATACTTTTTTCCAAGATTGGGCAACTCTATACTACAACTAATATAGGCTATAGATCTATACTAATTGGTACACAAAGTAGCTTCAAATCTTTCTCCTGCAATCTATCGTAATGAAGGACCAAAAAGAACAGAGCAAGTGCCACTGTAATATAATTTGGAAATTTTTCAAAAATATGTTGTAATCCACTTGACTTATTGATCACTTTGGTCACGTGTAATTTGAACAATGACTTCTTGTGCTGGACAGACAAAAAGTAGTTTCCGGCAGGTTTGTCATTTGTCTGGCCTATTCCAATTATAGAAGCCAACGAACCCTCCCTGAAGCTAACCTGAAAATCTAATCAAGTGTAGCTCTTGCAATACCTTCCAATCAATATATGTCAATGCCCCTGTCATCAATTGTTTTAGCATTTGTCTTTATTATTCAGCACTAGCACATATTTGTTTTTGCTTTGGATCAATTGCTGTGAGACAGTGGTGGAACATAACACAGTAAAATTTGTAAAGTACTGCACTTATGTACACATTTTAGGTATCTGTACTTCACTATATATTTTAAGTGGATACATTTTACTTTTACTTCACTTCATCTGAGAGCAGGTATTTGAACTTTCTACTCCATTACATTTTTGAACAGGACTAAAAAGTAAAAGTATTTTTGTATTATTGCTTGAGACCTGCTGAAAAGGCTGAGGGTTTATTTTGTAGTTTGAGCAAACAAAAATATGAAAATAAAAGCAGATTGAAATGATTGATTTCTTCATAAATCTTTATCGAAATTATTACCCTTGAATCTTTTTACATCTCAAAATCTGCACCAAATGTTTTGCTTTTTACTCTTCAAATACATTTTTAAACATGTTCTCTAATATTTTTACTTAAGTAACAAAACAGAGTACTTCTTCCACCACTGCTGAGAGAGTCATATAAGTCAAGCCATCCTGATGCACCTCGTGAAATGAGCTGCGCATTACTTACTGAGTAAATACATCTCAAATAAACAAATATTTCTCTGCCTTCTTTTTACAGAAGCCAAGCCAGCAGCATTTAAACATTAAAATCCTCTGTCTGACCCCTATACACTGAGTGAGAAGTGATGCTAGACGCTCAGTGACTATCTCTCTGGTTTTGATTTCATTGTTGGCAGTTGTCCAGATGGTATAAATAGACACATGTTCACAAGAGGAATTTACTGTGGAATAGAGAAGCAGGGCTAACAGTGAACGAAGGGCACGCCACTGAATATCTATGGATTTCTATTCACTCATCATGGGCTCATCACTAGATCATTGGAAACATGCTAAACTGTAGCAGCACGCGACCAGGAGTCATTTGTCTCCTAAATGTCCTGTTAACACCACAGCCACATATGAGCAGTACATGCAAATACAGCAGGCTATGTAAAGTGCAGAGCTGTAGAAACCGCATAGGGAAGCCAGCAGATGGAGAATTTGAATGTAGTGATCACTTTGACTAATGTACATTTTACTGGGGTATATAATTTCATTTGGAAAGTGCAGAGAAGCAGGTCTACAGTAGCTCTAACAGTAGTTGTAGTATTTATAGTGCTGGTTTGCCTGACCAGCCAGTCCTTTTTACATTCTGTTCGAATCCAGGTCCGGACAATAAAGTGTGAATAACCTCTGTCCAAACCTCAGTCCAATCCACTTTATTTACATAGCACATTGTACAAACATGACAGTTTTCAAAGTGCTGCACAGACAAATTAAGACAGTAAATTCTATATAAAAAGCAATGAATAAAAAGCATTCGAATACAAAAATCAAAAAAATCAAAAAAACTTGAGATGATCCAACCACAGTCACTAATTCGTATCGTCATGTGTCTCTCAAATGCAAAAGACAGCTCCTGTCCAAAATTGCTGCATCATTTAGAGCAAAGTATATAACTTCTTTTACCTGAGATAATAGTTTAGTGCTTCGATTGTTGATTCAAAGAAAATCCACACTGTGTTTCAGTTCTTTACATTGTTTTTTCCCAGTTTTCCAATTTTTCCCCTTCCCCCAAGTGTGTGGTTCTGGCGTGTCAGGTAAAGTTGTAGAAATAGAAGTAGAAGTAGTAATAGTCAATTAAAAATAGTAACTATTTTAAGTTCTGTTGTAGTATTTTTTTTTTAATTCTAGTATGAGATTTAATATTGTAGTAAAAAGATAATAAAATATCGTCTAAGCATAAATTTTTCTGTTTAGAAAACCTTTATTGATCCTTTTTGATACTTCAACATCAACCTGAGAGGTTGTGAACAGTCCACGGCCACTAATTTGAACAATTTCATTTTCCTTTGCACAGGCATTCTGTATTTGGCAGCAAAATCTTTCTGAAAGGGGCTATTTTTGTTATATCACTGCAGAGTGTGTTGATGTGAATTCCGTTTGTCCTTGAAAGATACTGAAAATTACTATCTACAAACCAAAAAGGAAAAATAATGATGTCCTATGGCATATTTCTAAAGACACAATTTGCCAGATGCAAAACTTAATAAAATTTGCAATGGATTGCAATGAACTGTGAAATAAGGTGGATGGAAAAAGTTTTAAATAAAAAATAAAAAATAAACAAAATGAAATTCTCAGCTGAATGCAATAGTGAATGTAATAAAATTCAGCACTATGAGGAAAATAGGTGAAAACGTCTGGATTCACTCTCTCTCAAAGCTGCTCTATTTTGTTTAAGCCTTTATATACACTTGTGAACTTCTTATATGATACATGGCGATCTATATGAAAGATATTATAAACAAGATGTACATAAATGTAGCGCTGAGACCAAATTGTTTAGAAATGTGATACGTGTCTCAAGCAAAAGTCCAGACCCATGACTGCCCTGTCTGTTCTGGACAGTGAAGACTCGACCACACACAGAGATAATACATAACTTTTATAATATTACAGTGCTTTAATACATCTATCTGGGATGATATTAGGATGTCTTGTGTATTCTAATATGTGCTATGATTATTTGTATGGTGTGACCAGATCATGTTGTACATCATATTTATAACAATATTTATTAAACTGAGATCATTGGATAGCTCAAGAGGAAATATTTAATGAAACTACAGCATGGATGGAAAAATAAATAGATAAATAAAGTATTAATTTGAACTGTTAACGAGACAGAGCAGTTTTTCCTGTTTTGATAGTGACGGCAACAAATGGTATTCTATAAATAACAGTCCTACTTTTGAGAACAGCTACCGCACCTGGAGAGTCTGCAGTGTGAGGAATGTTGAACACTTTTGTACTCTTATATTAGTACGGTAAATATAATGGGAGTTCTTTTTAATTCATCAAAACAAGTATTCTGTTGTCTTTGGCTCAGTATCGTAGTTTAGTATTGATACTTTATAGTGACATCATGCTGGGGGTGCTGAGCATTTCGCCATACACATTTACATGCAGCAGTTGCCGTGGTGACACAATGCACACACTAGCAAACACAGTCAAAAAAAGTTTGAAAATTGTCTGAAAATTCAAGAAAAAAATGCAAAATGGATGTAAACAACACATTTCCAGGAGGATTCATGGTCTTGTTTAGGTGTTTAATTTTTGAGCTTGTGACTGTAATGTTACTTGAGAGGGACTTGTTTAACAGTAAAATCAGCTCATCTGTTGTAGTTCTAGCTAAGTCAGTTCTTTATGGTCAGATTGTGTTAAAAAGCTCAAATTAAAGTTTAACAAAGCTTCAGACAGAGTAGAGCCTGCATTTAGCATCTCACCCACAGGGAATGAAGTCCCCAGTGACATAAGCAGCATCTACAGGCTGGAGAGCCCCGGTAGTAAATGTTTTGTACCCGTTTATTTATACTCACTAACCTTCTTAAAATTGTCCACAGTACATAGTTGTAAATTTGGCCTCACAAACAAAAATGGTTTATTCCAAAAGTGGACCTAAAATTTAGAAATCAATTGTACTGAAAAAAGAATGCATGGGTGTTTATCTTTACACACATGGAAATCAGATTATTATCTGATTTTGAAGTCAGATTATTAGAATGTCATGTAAACAGTTGACATCCGATGTGAATAATCAGATTTGTTTTTATTTTGTTTAAACTTCCCTTTCCAAATACAACAGTTATGCTAAAATGAACTGAGTAACCAGGGGCGGACTGGAACCAAAAAACGGCTCTGGACTTTTCCCTCACAAATCAGCTCCCAAAAAAAAAAAAAAAAAAAAATTGAGGACCAGGGTGGAAAAGGGGCTCAAGTTGGTCCCAGTCGGCCCCACGGTTGGACAGTCATTCTGGATTTTTCCAGAACGTTAATTAACTAACATTTACCACAAGCAATTTTTGTGTGTGCATGTAAAGGCATGACAAAAATCAGATCACATTATTCGGTTATCTGATTTCTAATGACTATAAATGTGCTCATTGTTTGACCTAATTTTAGACCAAATTATTAAATCAAGATCAAATTATAAAAAAAAAAAAAAAAAAAGATATGCTTGTCACATCAACATTTCCAAATCTGTGGCTGGTCTCATGGTACACTTTGAGCTTTTTGCACATCCACTACATATGGCAAATAAACAAACCTAACCAAACCAAAATATGGGCAGATCTTTGTTAGTTGCTCACCTAAACTTACCCAGCAGGTCCGTACACATGCATTCTGGGTAATACATTTGACTTTTGTTGATTTACGTGTTAGAAATATAAGAGCCATGTTTGGGCATGAGCAGGTGCAGGGGAATGCAAGCCTGAGGTGTGAACTGTAAAGTCAAATATAGACATGTATGATGATAATAAGATTTGACATTTTTAAACCCATAGAACTCTTCTCAACATGCAAAACAAAAGTGATGTCATGTGCACTGTGAAACTCTTCCTCAGTTTTTCCTCGAGGGGTCACAGGTGGTCCGAGCCTGTTCCAGCTGGGTGTAAGGCGGGATCTGTCCAATATAATAGCCTATTATCAGCTTAGCACCCATGTACAGTGCAGTATAATGACAGATCCACATACAAAACCATTACAATTACGGGTCATTGGTTCATTTGTAGTATGTGTGTGGGTGTCTTGTACGGTTGGAGAAATAAATAGCTAGATTTGTTCATGCTTTTTAATGATTGGTGTTCACTTTTTTACTGTGCAATCATGTCATATCATTTTAAAAGTGCACTATAGCTATTTGTTTTGGGATCCCCTGCTTGTTTCTGTGGTTGTGTCATTACACTGCTTGGAATGGTCCACAGTATGACATTAAACAAATCTACTTAACATTTATTAGATTATAGACGGTTTTATAGCTCAAAAATACCGAGAAAAACATACATTTTGACTGTGAGCGGAGGGGCCTCTTCACAGATCTGACCTGTAACTTGGTTTGATTTGGTCTCCATGATGATAGAAAGGTTTAATACGACACTGTAAAAAAAATGCCAGACAAAGCAATAACATGTCAATGAGGAAAAGAGTTGGATGGACACTCCACCAGAAAAATTACACAATGCACCTTTAAAAACAGAGCAATTAGCTTGGTAAAGTTTTCATAATTATGTGTAAAAGGTTCAGAAAATAAGCCTGGACAATTTGTATGGGTGGGAGGAGCTGTATTTGAGGTGCAGTACATGTGCAGAATAATAGCCATGTAGTTAGGGCCATGTAATGACAGACAGCCACTTAGATTCACCTTCATTTAAAATCACCTCTACTCCTGTGTGGGAGTTTGTGCATGGAGGGAGCAGGGCCATCAGTGCATTTCCACATGTATTTTTGCACAGCCACATGTAATTAGGACTGTCCATTAAACAAAAAAAAAGTAATAAAATAAAAGTAAGGTCAACTGATACTTTGCAACTAAAGTAATCAACATTCCCTGGAGTGTGATGCTAACTGAAAGAACTACACTGTTAGAAGATCTGTTATTCAAGAGAGACTTTGATCTGAGCTTTATTTTAACACTGAAAGAGCTGGTTTAGTTGGAACTACAACAGGTGAGATGATGTGTGCTGTTAAACAAGTCTCACACACATAAAATTACAGTCTCAACCTAACTTGCATTAGCCAACAGTTTTTCAGTCACTCTCATCTTTTTGTTGAAAATTAAACACTTAAACAGGACCACAAACACTTGTACTGCTCACAGACTGTGTTGTTTAAGACTAGTTTGTGTTTTGTCTTTAGTTTCAGATGATCTTAAACAGCCGTTGCTCTGCACACGCACGTTACGCACAGAGCTTGCAGGGGCACCACCAAAAAATCTGGCTTGTGAATTCCTGCAAAACTATCCATCCAAAGTACTTTCAAATTCGTATTAATTGAATAAATTCTATTGTGCAATTATGTGTACTTATGCACATTATTTACCAAAGAAATTTGCACATTATTACTTATGAGGGTATATACTTGTTCTGTGTTTTCAGTGTTCAGTCCAATGTTCAGTCTGCATTCATTGCACAAATCTTTGTTTATAATAATGGTGGTGGTATTTATTTGTGAATCTTTTTTAATAATACATTACTTTAACTTTCATGTTTGGTGTCTTTGTTTTGGAAATAAAGTGAATCTCACTGATACATTCTGAATAGATTGTTCATTCCAGGCAGGGTGGTGTGGTGGGGCATCACAAGGCATTTGTGCTTAGGACACCCAAATGCCTATGGCCTTGATCTTAAAACCTTTTGTCTGTATATGCATTGTGTCACCATGTATCTCTAATGTCACTGCCAAGTATCAGTAGTTTTGCAAAGCTTAGCATATGATTTGTATTTGTATTTGTAAAACACCTTTTTCAGGACAATAACCAGATTCTAATTTTTGCCGCAGCTGTGTATCTTTTCATGCTTTCTTCTTTTTAAATGCAAATTAAGATTACATAATTAACTATCAAAACTCACAGAGGTCCTGCATTTGGTCATTTTTATCCAAAACAACCTTATAAAAATTTAACAATCACCTTGACGACCCAGCATACTTTATACCTGCCAATAAAATATGATATGGGAGAGTCCTTCATTATATTTTACTACAATTTAAACCTTGGGCTAACCCTGTAAGTTTTTGGCACATAAAATTTTAGTAAGTTTTTAGCTTTTGTGCACTGTATTAATAAAACAGTGTTTCAGTAATGGCCCACTAATGTGATGCTGCTTTACTGTGAACTATAAACCCATATCCCATTTGTTAGCCCACCCACCAACACCTCCTGCAGTTATGTAAAAGGCCCAGCAGGGGTTAAACATGATCACCACTGTTCGTGTGTTTTTCCATGAACAGATAAGGGTGCTCCGTGTGGTGCCTGGTCATCTGTGTAAATGTCTGCAGTCTGCAGTTGGTCCAGCTCCACATGAATTAAAGAAAGGAAGATGTCATCACAGACTAAAATAAAGGTTGTAAATGCTCAGAGTGGCAGGGGTGTTTAGTTAATCCCAGACTGGCATTCTGATGTTGAGATGCAGAGAAAAGCGTGCACACCATCTGCTGTCTTGCTGATACATGTTAACATATTAGTAAGATCATGCTAGACCTGCTTAAGTTATGTGATGTAAAGAAGCACATTTTCTATCCACAGTTCTTTGGTTTTCAGGATGCTGTATTCATCTAGTCTTTGTTTAAAGGTGCATTATGTAACTTTTTTGGTTTGCGGGTCCGTCACCTGCTTGTTTGTATGGATATGTCATTGTTCCTTTCCTTTGAATGTTCCAGTATGACATTAAACAGTTTTAATTTACACTAATTAAATTACAGGTGGTTTTATAGCTCAAAAATACCTACAAAACAGCCATTCTAACTGTGAGCCTTTCCACAGATCTGACCTTTAAAGTGGTCTGGTTTGGTCTCCATGAAGATAGAAAGGTTTAATACCATACTGTGAAACATTGCAGACAAAGCAATAACATCTCCATAGAGAAAATATTTGATGGACTCTCCACCAGAAAAGTTACACAATGCACCTTTGATTTACATGTTTTCACTAGCAAGAACCATAACCTCAGAATATTGTGTAAATAGACTCTATTATGTATAAAAATGATAATTATAGGGATCTGGCTAAGATAACTATATAAACCTCTTCATAAAGTCATGGTTTAGTCATATTTTAGGCTGAGTTTAGACCATTTAACTGCTGGTACATGGAAAGTGAAATATCAGTTTACGTGCTGTGCAGTACCCAATTTTTACTGTCTTAAAAAATATGAAAAACAGAACTAGTTTGTAGTGGTCCAAACGTATTCCTCACTTTTTCCATTCAGAGCATCCTAAGTATTCACCGTCTCAATTTTCATACACCAAAGTTATGCCCTCACAGTGATGGTAACAAAATATGCAAACCATGCACCAGCCCAGATACCTGATTTGTGGCTAACAAAAGCAATTCACTTTTTTTTGCAATATATTTGTTCTTCATTGCATGTATCAAAAGTTTAAACTAAAACAACTGTACTTAGTTTTAGAAGCCACTGTTTTGCTACCTATAAGATAAGATAAGGTAAGATAAGATAAGTAAGGCTGAAGTAAATATGTCTCCTGTGACAGTTTTTAGTGGAAGTTGGTAGCATAAACCTGTCCAACAAACTACGGAAGTCAATGTCAGTTTACTGTCTCCAAATTGCAGAGGGTTGGTCATCCATGGACATACAGAACCTTACCTGACCAGCCAGAACCACAAACTTTAACAAAACTTTACAAAGACGAGTGGATCTGAAGATGAATCCCGTCTCCTTGAGTTCAGAAGGCAGATTAACCAATCACAGAGATGCATGTCAAAAACAAATATGGAGGTTTACACATAAAGAAGGGACAAAAACAACAAAGGACTATGCAGAATCATTAATCGAAGCACCAAACTATTGCTTATCTCAGATCAAAGAAGTGATATATTTTGTTCTGAATGTTAAAGAGAATTTTAAAGAGGAGATGTCTTTGCATTTGTGTCATTTGATGTCTTTGTCTGCATTTGAGAGACACGTCAGCAGCCGTAGTTGGATTGGCTGTGGAAGGAGGGAGAATTTTCACACCCTTTTGGATTTGAACAGAATGTAAATTGTAGAATCTACAATCAATTGTAATGCTCATCAACCAAGCCATCTAAGCACAATGATTATCCAAGGAGTTTAGAGAGTACATTCAAATCGACAAACCGTTTACCATGTACAAGCCAGTTCCCAACCTTACACTTTACAGGTCAATAGCCTCAGTCTTCTTTTAAAGGCCCATATTGTGCTATTTTCTGACCAACGTTATAATGGTGTTCCCTCATCACAAACATACCTGGAGTTGGGATTTGTTTCATTCACATTGGTACGGACCCAGGCCTTCAGTTTTAATTTATTGTGCCGGCTGTCCTGGTTCTGCCCTTGTCCAAGATTGGTGGAGTACTTTTACACCTGGCCAATCCTGCCTCACCTTCCGACTCCTCCCTCTATTTAAGGAGATTGCCAGCACCTGTTTGGGGCTGTTGGCCTTGGTGGCCAGTCTGCCATTTTGTGTTTGTGTCTTTTGTGTCAGTCACTCGTTTATACTAGTATGTGTCTGACTTTGTTTTTGTGTTGAGTAGTGATGGGCAAATGAAGCTTCATGACGCATTGAAGCCTTTCATTCAATTGGTTCACTCTAGCGCAAAGCTTCTTGAAGCTTCATTTGCTCTAGCAGGACATCTACTGGACACAAAAATATCAGTTGACATGAATTTGAATTGTGTGACATTTTGCAGAAAGCCTGTGAATAGAACGGTCAGCAAAATAAAGAAGTATGCAAAACATGTATATTGTAGTGATGGCAGTGAACTGTGTATCTATATACTGGCAGTATGGAAAAATTATTATTTGAAAATTATGAAAACGGAAATCGCAGCAAAATCCGAACCACTTCCTGAAGCAGTCACGTGGTACAGCCGGGCAGCGAAGCCCGGCTGTACCAAGCCTGAAGCAAGCCTCGATACGCGCATCGCGGAAACGCCCCCTCCCTACTCGACACACGCCTCGAAGCCTCGATACGAAACGTCACATCACTAGTGTTGAGACACTTTACATTTTTTGGTCACTCAATTCTGTTGGTAGGTTTTTGTGGCTTACTTTGGGGCACTTGTGTTTTAGTTTTGTGTGGGTGTGTCCCTCAGTTTAACCACTTGTTTTTGTGTAAGCCTGTGTGACCTGTTTTTGTGGCACAAAACTCGTTATATGTTAAATCTGTTGTTTTGTTTCTAGTTTAGGTTGTTTTCTGTATATATTTTAGTCTGTTTTGTTAATTTACCTTTACATCACTGTTGATTAAACGTTACTTCTTTCATTCCATTTTTCCACCTTGGTGGACAAATGAACAAATGCACAAATGCTGCATATTTAGGCTGAGTCCTTCTCTCAAACAGAAAATACCCTGTTCTGCCTTGTGATGTCATGTGGTAATACAGGAAGTGCTCCATTGTGTTTTACAACTTCACACAAGAATCTTTTGTCTAATTTCAGCCCTAGAATTGTCCGTCTCTATGGAACTAAAGTGTGTCTGTGAACATGAAAAATACCACTTCATGACATCACAAGGTGGAACACAAGGTAGCATTTTGAGTTTTGGAGTGCAGACAAACAAATAATAAAGGGTTACTCAAATGTGTGAATGAAACCAAACACAACTCCAGGGATGTTTGTGATGAGGTAACAACATTCTAATATGGATTCAAGCTCACAAGAGTTCATTTTGCTTAATATAGGACCTTTAGAAACCTGATCACCAATCAGTGAAACCTCCCCTACACTGCTGACCCTGCGCTAGTGAAATAATGAAGATGAATGTAACGTGTCCCTTTGCTGCACATCTGTAACCTAGGCTGGAGAAAGATGGGCTGAGTACAGGAAGAGGCTAATTAGAAGTCATTATCACAGTAATGATTTTATGGCGCAATCTCACTCTCCCATAATCAGACATCACAGGTACAACTTGGTAGACAACTGCTGGTCTAAGCCAATTCTCCAATTCAATTCATTCAGTTCCTAAAAATATAAATAGGACTTTTTCATTTCCCCAAGAAAATAGAAGAACATTGCAATTGTTTCCATTAAATCTTGATTAATAACTGACTTATTTCATCGTGCAAAAACAACTTGATGATGCATGAACACATGTAAGCAGAAATGAAAGGAGTCTATTAAGTCCATTTGTTTGTGTTTTGATGTGGGAAAGAAAAGGTCTTGGCTGAAGTAAAATAGCACAGAGACAAGATGACAGAAAGCATATAAAAAAATAAGATTCATTTCATCATCTTATTCTAGGAAATTTGTCTATATGCTTTGAATACTCTTATCAGAAAAGGTTTCTTGAGGTGTGCAGAATGAACATTTTTGAAGCGAGTTAAACAAATGTCTGCAAACACACGAGGTAGAAGCAATATTTGACTTGACAAAATACTCATGCAAAGCTCTAGAATTATTTTTACTATTTCTTTTTGGTATGTATGATTGCCTATAGGGGACAAACTACCGGAAGCTATAGTGCAAACTGACACCTACATTCTTAAAATTCTTATCCCAAATGTTTGTCTGTCACCTAAACCCATTTCCCCCAATTGTTTTTATGACGAAAAGTCACAAATAGACCTGTTTCCGTCATGCTCACAGACAGTAGAATGTCACTGCAGGGCTTCTGTAGCCTTTCACCACTGTCTAGGTGGGACCATAAAAGGCAAAACAGCAATACCTGAATGGTTTGGGCAGGAAATGTATAACAAGATGCACAGAATCGTGAGTGGTGTCACTGTGTTTTTAATTATGAAAATAACAGCAATTTCCTGGAGCTTTATCCAGGGCTTTGCCTCTGTCTGAGAGATCTGCAGTAGAAAGAG
This sequence comes from Boleophthalmus pectinirostris, assembly GCF_026225935.1. Classification (NCBI taxonomy): domain Eukaryota; kingdom Metazoa; phylum Chordata; class Actinopteri; order Gobiiformes; family Gobiidae; genus Boleophthalmus; species Boleophthalmus pectinirostris. The sequence continues at coordinate 26,123,544 of NW_026571207.1, read as the reverse complement.
CAGCACTTTTGCATCGATACATTTTCCCATTTGGTTTGTTTCACCTTAAACTACAAAACTGCAAAACAACTTAATAATAATAATAAATTGTAATTCCCTTGAAGACACTTTAAGGAAATTGAAAGGTCATCCACAAAACAGTAACTCCTCAAGAAGAAGCATAACTGCTCTTTTTAACACAGCATGTGATGCAGGATATTTGAGTTAAAGCTACACCACGTAATTTTCTGGAGATGGCATGTCACCTGCATGCATCTATGGAAATAGAACATCAAAACAATACTTCTGAAGATTCTTCATGTAGATAGATACTGTATGTTTATGCCATACTGTGGAATATTAAAGCCAAAGGAGTCCCTTCTCCAGGCAAAGTAAAGTCAAAAGTCCAAGACAACATGATTGCTTCTAAGGAGCAATGGTAAGTTTCACTGTGTATTATCTGACTCTAGTCAAAGAAATATTAATGTTATCTCCTCAGCAGTTATGGTGCGGACTATTTGTTCTGAAGTCTAGAGTTATGACCAAAGAACAAAGGTCTACATTTTTAAGTAGAGATTAGATGAAAGTTACTGTTCAAAATATATAGTTTTCTGATGTACTTTTCAGGGTATGGTTTTCAGCGTATGGTTTGAAGTTGGAAACTGAAAATGGAATGTGAAAATTCAGAAAAATCAATTATGCTATAATTTTATACTTGAATGTGATTTGTCCAGAGCTGAATCAGTGAGTTCAAAGGTTTTGAAGAGGATACACCACCTGCATCTGCTTGTCTCTGTAGCATCTCTAGTGAGACAAGCAGATACAGATGAGATTTGTGAAGAGGTGACCCTGTTGTTTTTAGACTGAACATTTCACAGAAATCATCTCCCTAAGACAAGCAGGTGACATACTCTCTTCCCTAAAAGTGTCATAGTGCACGTTTAAACCCCTGCATGTTTAAACTACATTGTGTTGTGTGCATATTATGTGTCTGTCTGCCCCACTGTTTATCTTGAGCTGATGAGGAAGTGTCGCCTGCTAAAGCAAGACTACTAAAATAAGAGATGTTTTCTTGACTTTGTTTCTGCTTGGTCTTTGACTTCTGGTTCCTCTTTTGTGCCAAGACACACACTGTTTATTCGGTACCACCCAGAGGAAGAGAGGAAGAGAGAAAATTGAGGTTACGTAACCACTTAGCAGCCCTCTATGAGGTCGGAGACTGCTGCTAAAGCTCGGCAAATGTCAGCCCCCCTCATGTGGTGGGTGAACATTGTACTGTAATTCCCAGGCATAAATACTGATAAGATTAGGTCAAGATAAAATGAAAAAGTAAGATAGAGTTTGATTGATGTGACTTTATCGGCAACAAAAGCCAGTACAGATTAAAGGGCAAAAAGTACTTTTAAAAGGACTTTTAGAAGATACTAGTGTGTAAGGGAAGTTAAGAAGAGACAAACATAGCCACTGAAATGCACTTTTAAAATCGCATACACATTTGATTTATTTGGGGCACAATGAAAATGTAAATTAGAAATAGAAAACATTAAAGAACTAATTAAACTAAAGTTCGTTCCATCGTGATAATGAAAAACCAGTATAACAAACTGCATATTTTACATTGTCTAAAAATTATGATATTTTGGTGGTAGCTGGAACATTAATGCAAAATAAAGAAAATAAAATACAAAAGGTGGTTTGTGACAATATCGACAAAAGTACAGAGGCTCATATTATGCTGATCTATGTTGTTTCCTCATCAAAACCATACCTGGAGTATTGTTTTGTTTCATTCACACATGTTTAACACACAATACCTACATGTTAAGGCTGAGTTCTCCTCTTAAAACTAAAACACCTTGTGATGTCATGTGGTAATACAGGAAGTGCTCCATGTGTTTTTAAACTCCGTACACCTGCATTACAATCATTTGGATAATTTAAGTCCAAGAATTGCCAATCTCTACTGAACTAAAGCTAAAAGGTTCCGCTAACTTGAAAACTAACACTTCATGACATCACAAGCTGGAACAGAGCACTTTGGAGATGGAGACACTGACAGACTAATAATAAAGCGTTGCTGTTGGTTGTAGCAAATGAAACAAAACTCAACTCAAGATATGTCTTTGATAAGGTAAAAACTAACAACATCTAATAGTTTTGCATAACTTAGACTTAGACAAACTGTACTGATTCACAAGGGAAATTATGTGGACACAGTAGCTCACACATCACAATATATTATAATAACAAATAGAAAAAAAAAAAAAAAAAAAAAATATATATATATATATATATATATATATATATACACACACACAAATATATAGGACCTTTTAAACTTTTTGACCGTGGGGCACAGCTTTCTCAGAACAAAATAATCTAAGGTTCATTCACATATTAAATGCTTGTACTAGTATTCCCAGCCCTGTCATAATCTATTATTTAAAATATGCAAACACGCTCAGCTCCACCATGTTTACACCAGTGACCAGTGTACTGGACACAGCCAAAATTAGGTCACTGAAAGAGAATTTTGCTTTTATCTTATTATTATTATTATTTATATATTTATTTTAATTATAGCTCATGGAAGAACATATTTATTGTGCATCACAAAGATACAACTGACATGAGGTCAAATGAGATCAGCTCTCTTATTTGTCAGATCAAAGATTTGAAACACATGTTGGCATAAAGCTGAGGCTAGGCAAAGCTACAAAGATCACAGTTTTTATGTGCACTTTCCTAATTTTGATCCAAGTATTCAATATTGAAAACTGTTGTTTAAATGTATTTGACGTGGCTGCCGTATTGTGTTACATGCAGACAGACAATTTGATTCAAGGACAAATTTAGCTCAAAAGAAACTACTAAAACTTCATCTGATTTCTCAAATTATAACAGATAACTTTTTTTGACCAGAGTGTTATGGAGAAATAGACTTTTGAAAAGTGTGCAGTGTAGCTTTTTGTTGGGGGGAGGGAGTCAGCCACCCCGTGCCCATGGAGATGTTAATGCTTCATCTGGAATATTCCACATCACATTAAAGGGCCTGTATTATGCACATTTTTGATCTATGTTATAATGTTGTTTCTTCATCGCAAACATACCTGGAGTTGTGTTTTCTTTCATTCACACATGTTTAACTGACAAACCCTGCATATTTAGTTCCTCTCTCAAATGGAAAGTCTTCCTCCTTGTGATGTCATTTGGTGCTTCACTGTGTTTTTAAATTCCATACACTTTCGCTAGAATCATTTGGATAATTTCTGCTCTTTCAAGAAGACTCTCGCACACTGCCTCACATTTGATTTTCTTTTATTAAAACAAATTTTTGGTCCCTCTGACCTTCCTTGGCTAACATTTTCAGTCAACACACGTCTCACCCAGTCAGATGTGCAGAGTCTACACAGAAATGATCATTTCAGCCCAGGAATTGCATATCTCTACTGAACAAAAGGTAAAATGTAACTGTTAACTTAAACTACTGCTTCTTGACATCTCACAGTGGGACAGAGCATTTTTGAGCTTTGGAAATGTAGACTAATAATGCAGAACTACTCACACATGTGTGAATGAAAAAAACACAACTCCAAGCATGTTTTTGATGAGGTAACAGCATTCTAACATGTCTTAAAGCTCACAAGAATCCAATTTGTGTAATATAGGACCTTTAAACTTATCTATTTTGCTTATTCAATTGCAGGTGTTTTTATTGGAGCAGGTTTTATTCCTCCAAGTTACATTACAGTGATGCAACTTTAACTTGCCTTCTTTAAACCAGTTTTTCCTTTCGTGTGATGTCTGTTTTGTGTCTGTTTCACAACTGTAGTAAAAACAACAACTGCATATCAGAATCCTATCAAAACGTTGAACCATATCTTTATTTCTCAACCTGTGTCAGCTGGGAATCATCGTGAACATTATGTACAATTTTACTACTAACTGTCCAAAAGCTGAACTAAATGGGATCTAAGCTGTTGCAGAGGACTTTGTAACTTTGCTTTCCAGTCATTATTATTAGAAACTAAGTAAGATTTTTCCCTTAACTAACTCCCAAAATCCAAAATTATTTAAGACATGTGAAAAGTCCTTATCTTTCCGTGTCACTGGCCTCTTTGGTTCTTTGAGTATCAGTGGTGTCTGAGAACTGCAGTTGAGTCACTCCAATCAATCTGACTAGTGGACCTGAGCCTGCTGTACCTCTCCACGCTCCACTATCCTTTTTAATTCACTACATTTTGTCAATCGACCAAGACAGTGTCTGCTCCCCTCCCTTTCACGGTCAAAGCTCAGATGGAGAAAAATGTCCACAATGCACTCTCAAGGGCATTTACAAATATATTTTATGCCTGAAGACATAACCAAGATGAATGGTCGGTTCAATACTCATCTATCTGTCTTATTGTGTTTCGTTTTAATTGAATTGTAAGAAATATCTTGACGCAGAATTATATTACTATTTTTCGATAACTGTACACAGAACAAACTTCAAGGACTTGAATTAAAAAAAAAAAAAAATCACATGTGGAACAAAACCATGGATTCTGATAGTGATGCAGAATATAATCTAATGAAATCAATATATATTGCAAAAGGATTTTCAGGGCGCACTCACACAAGGATTTTAGAACTGTACAAGCAAGATTGCAATTACATATGTTTCTATGGCCTGCACAACAGAACCAAGCCACGGCCAGTAACGTCATCACACAGCGCTGTTAAAACTAACACTTTAGCAAAGAAAATAAGTCCAGAGACCCATGAAATGTGTATTAAATAGTGAGACAAATATGCATCCTCTTATGATACTCATTCTTCCATCAGTTTATGGATTAAATGACAGCACGGACGAGAGAGGATAGTATGATAGAGGTGGCAAAAGTTTTGGCTCTGTCACAGTCCTTATTGATGGTAAGCGCGGATTTGCCGTGGGTTTTGGAGTGGAGTTTTTTTTCAATGTTTTCCTTGTATGAGTAACATCAGTATCCTAAAGTTGTGCGTGTGTGTGTACATGAGCAACCGTGCCATTGGCCCACCTCCTCCAACTGAGCAAAAGTCCCAACAATGCCGTGCCTGGGCTCACTTCTATTGTGCTCACACTAGACAAACGTATCATGCTTTCGGGGCTATACGTGCTTGGGCAAGGTTCTAAAGTCCTAGTGAGTGCACCCTCAATGGATATTTTGCAGCTGATGTCATCAACATTTCCTGCGGGTGTGATGCTAACTGAAGGCTCTGCTCTGTCTGAAGTTCTATTACTCAAGTTAGACCTGTATCTCTGCTTTATTTTTACACAGTTTGACCAGAAAGAGCTGCCTTAGATGGAACTACACCAGATGAGTTGGTTTGTGTGCTTAAAAAAGTCTTTCTTATATAAAATTACTGTCATAAGTTGCTAGCATTAACCTACAGTTTTTCAGTCACTCTCTTTTTTGTTGAGAATCAAACACCTAAACAGGACCATGGACACTCGTATTGATCACAGGCTCCTGAAAATGTGTTTGTGAATCCCTTTTGTATTTTTTGTTGAGTTTTTGAGACTATCTAAAAACTTTTTGTTAATTATTTTTAATGTGTGCATGCTGTCACCATGGTAACTGATAGAAATACATAGAAACAAACCCCCAGCATGACGTCACTGCAAAGTATCAATAACTATCAAGACAGGTTTCCAGATCAGATTGTTTGTTGCCTCTTCCAAAATGGCAACTATTTTGTCATACGATCAAATGTGCTGACAATGTGATGTCTATATAACAAAGCAAAACTGTATAAATCTTACACCTCTTACATCCAACCTTCTCTCCTTTCATTTGGCTCTCAGATAAAAAGACATTTGCCCCCCTTGTTCATAGCACTATTTCACAATCTTATTGCCTCAGCCTGACCAGATGAAGTCTTGGGTTTGTGAGTTGGCATTGGTTATTCTCCTTGTTTGGAGTGAGTTAGAGCAGCACATGTCTCAGTTAAGCTTTATGTAGCCAGCAGCAGAGGCCTGGGTAACTGTAGCTCCTATTTAAAGAAGGTGACGTAAAACTTAAGTTGGAAACATTCACACATGGACGCGCATACGCAAGACCCAGCAGTTGTAAATCCCTGTCCTGGGGGTCTGCGTCACGGTGGTCACAAGAAAAACTGGAGTCCCACAGAAGAGAATAGAAGAGTCTGGGAGTAGTATGTTAGCAGTGCAAGTGTGTTAATACAGTAATTATGTTGCAGATTGTCAGCGATAGATGCAGAGAGAACAGGAAGTATATTATATGTGTAGCAGCAATAAAGGTTCTGAGGTAGGAAGTACTGAAAACAAATACCTTAAATAATAAAACATACAAAAAGCATAAACTAAAAGGTGGGGTACCAATTGTATCAGTATAAGTACATTGTGTTTTCCTCCATATATATTATACTGTAAATGCCAGCAGCACTATGTGACAAATCAGACCAATGTATGCTTTTTGCATCAAAGGCTTAGAGAGCATTGACTGTGATAATAGTCTACCCGTGGTTCACTTTGTATGTGATGAAAGCTGTTCTAAAGCTGTAAATGTAGCCGCGTGTTCATGCACTTGAATATTAACAATGTGCCGAAGGGTTTGTGAGAAACTGTTGGTAGATTTCAACTCCTATGTCCTCCATTTAAGGTTTGAAAATTAAGTAATGCAGCTTTAATATAATCTCTGGATAGGTTCCTCAAACTTCTGAATTTGTGTTAAATTTTTAGTGGCTTTACAATTACACACAGACAGCACACATAGCATTTTGACCCTAACAGCTTCTTTTTCTCTGTATTGGACAAGGCAAATTACATAAAAGAAAATTCAGATTCAGTCCCTTTAAATCTATCCCAACATAGCTATAGTGATACCTCTCTGAGTGACATCCAGTGAGGTAATATTTTGGATTTGCTTGACTCTCTTTCAGGAAACTGCCTTAACCATGACCAGTCCTATAAGTGAGGGGGGCTCCAAGAATGACATAGGACCTGCCTGTGGCTGGTTTGAGAGCACCACAGATTGACCTCAAGAAGCTGGAAAGCATGCCCAAGAAAAAGAGGTAATAAAAGGTCAAAAGTTTTATAGTGGATGAGGGTTATACAGTATGGACCTTGATATAAAACCACACCACCATTATAGCTTATTATACATTGTTAATCAGAACCAGGACTCAGTCTCAGAACTCAGATTTGCATACTGTCATTGAACCCTTGGACAGGACACACTCACCTTACCTTCATATGAGTGAGACTTTGTGTGGCTAGATTGGTGGTGGTGATCGCAGACAGGCAATGAATGAATTTTTTCTCTGCCCCTTAAGCTCTTGTTGCATGCATTGCTTTAGACATTAAATTGATATAGCTGATCTTCAAGTCTCCATATTTATCATAATATTTACTTTTTCCTCCTAGACTATAAATTTGCATCTCCCTGTTGCTCATTTAGCTAAAGGCCATTCCCCGTGTGGCTCTTACTGACAAGGCCAAACAAAACTACACCTAATTACCAGCAACCTTGTGTTAACCTCCCAAGTGCTTTGTTATCATCCTTCAACCTTGGATTGCACAGAAGAATGAAGGACTGTAGGCAGCCCTGGTCTTTAAAAATGAACCAAGCATTTTTACAGTGACTTGAGAGTAGACTTATGTTTGATTAGTCTAATTTTACATAATTGTTAAGATGATCTAATTCAGCGTATCAAGTGACAGTTTTGGATTTTGACTTATGGTGAGCCTATTAAATGGCACATATTACACGATTTTCTGATCTATGTTATGTTATGCATATTTTTCTCTCAAACTGAAAACACTCAGTTCCACCTTGTGCTGTTATGGGATAATACATGAAGTGCTCTACTGTTTTAAAACTTCATACACCGTCACTAGAATCATTTGAATGATTTCAGCCTTAGAAATGCCAGTCTCTACTGATCTAAAGGTAAGAGGTAACTGTTGACTACATGACATCGCAAGGTGGAACAGAGCATTTTGAGCTTTGGAGATGCAGACTGACAAATGTAAAGGGTTGCTCAGAAATGTGTGAACTATGGCTGTAACAATAACCAGAATATTGTGATACCGTATCATCAAAGTACTCACAGTAATATCGTAGACCATCACAGTATATCAAATTACAAGTCTCTTTGCTTAAATTAAGAGTTATGGAGCAGCAATAGCTAAAAAATGACAGAGGAAACTACATGCACCATGATCCTTTGCTTTATTTCAGTGTAGACTACAAGAAGAAATAACAGTTTTAAGCACTTTTAAGTCTTAGTTCTTTGGATTAAGTCTTGTCAAGGCATTTTAAGAAGAAAAAGTAGCATATTAGCCTTTACAGATTATCACAATAAATATTGTACCGTGAGATGTATATCATAAAAATATCGTACCAAGAGATTTAGATATTGTTACCTCCCTAATCGTGAGCCTCCCCACCTATCGTGAGCTTTCCCACGATATCACAATAAATATTGTACCTTGAGGTTCATACCGTGACAATATCGTATTGTGAGATTTATATCGTTACAAAACACAACTTCAGGTCAGTTTTTGATGAGGTAACAACATTTTAACATGACTTAAGGCTAACAACATTTTTTTTTTTTTTTTTTTCACAATATTGGACCTTTAACCAATATTAGTTTTCACAGTCCACAACACCATAGTGAGAAATACACAAATGAGAACAACTATTGAATATGTTGTAGTCTTTTCCCAATCATTCACTGGGATGAGTTTCTAGGCATATTTCACAACTTTTAGGATTTGCGGCAGAGTTTTGCCACCACAATCATGCTAAAAACAAATGCTAACAGCACAGCAGCATTACTTCCTGGTTCACAGGTGATAAAAACACTTTATAATTACACACCGATGACACACAGAGCATTTTGAGCCTAAGAGCTAGTTTTACCATATCTGTACTGGGCAAGACAAATAACATAAAAGAAAAATCAAGTACAGCCCCTTTAAATCTGTCCCGACATAGCTCTTTACCTCTGTGAGTGACTCCTATGAGGTCATATTTTGGGATAGCTGACTGTCTATCAGGAAATTGCCATGACCATGACCAGGGAAGCACCCGAGGAAAGAGGCCAATGCTCCTGTGACACGCTCCAAAACACAAAAACGTGAACACAGCTGCGGTTACCACGGTTACAATGGGGCTGTTTAAAGACGGCAGTGCAGACTTTCAAACTGTTTTGACTCAATCACTTTCCATAATCTAATTTCCTTCCTGCTTTTATCCTGCCTTTTTCAACCCACTCAACCAACCCACATTTAGGGCTGGGCAGATCACAATTTGTATTTTCATTTTTTTTTTTTTTTTTTTTTTAACCCAATCTACAACCAGCTGTGTGCCAGTACATGTACTTTGTTAGGAGTTGTGAGTTCAGACTTTGGAGAATAGAATTTGATTAGATTATGAGTCTAGTAAAAGACTAGTTTTCATCTGTAATCCTTTGCCAGATGTACAAAAGGGACCCTAGTAAGACAGATCACAATAAGGTAAATCAATCAAACATTAGATTAAAATGTAGATAAGTTTGAGCAGCAGCATCAACGCAGGCAGTCCAGACGGAGACACAAATGTTAAATATACAGAAAACTTTAAGAGGCAGTGTTAATATAAGTAACAGTAAAACATACAGGTAATAAACATTAGTAATAACATAGGACAAAACGTGTTATTTACAGACACGTGAAGGTGGAAAATTGACTGTTGTGAGCGTTAAGCCATGTTAGAACATTGTTACCTCATCAAAACTTACCCAGAGTTGTGTATTGTTTCATTCACACAACTTTGACTAATCCAGGTGGTCTACATTTCCAAAGCTCAAAATTCTCCATTCCGCCTTGTGATGTCATGAAGTGGTAGGTTTCAAGTTAACAACCACCTTTTACTCTTATGCAATTTCAGGTGTGAAATGATCCAAATGATTCTAGTGAAGGTGTATGGAGTTTTAAAGTACAGAGAAGCACCTCCTGCATTACCACATGACATCACAAGGTTTTCCTTTAAAGAAAAGAACGCAGCCCCCTGCAGGGTGTGTGTGTTAAACATGTGTGACTGGAACAAAACACAACTCTGGGTATGTTTTTGAGGAGGAAGAAACGTAGATCAGAGTAACATAGATCAGAAAATAGCATAATATGGACCCTTTAATTATAACAGTTTGAAAGCATTTAAGGAGAGAAGAACAAAGAAGCAAATATCACAGAAGAAATATCACATTCATTTGTTTTTCATTATAAACCATAGACTTAAATCAAAAATTGAGAATAATCGAGGAGGGGAAAACAACTAGTCATTGTTGTGAACCCCTGCATGGCAACAGCTGTAGGCTATAAAACCCAAAATTAACATGAGTATGAACAATGAACACACACGGGGCACCTTCCAGCCAAAACAAAAATATCTTAATGGAGACAATCAGTGCACCTTCATGAAAAACTCAGGACGACCATCTGGTTTAACAGATTAGGAGACAGATAATTTACAGTGATAGGTCCAAATAAATAAGACAAAGCAACAAATTATGGAGATAATTTGGCATTGGTGGAATCGACTGTAAATATTGTGTAAGACATTCCACTTTGAAGTTTTCTTTTCCTCCAGGCTCCCTTAAGTCCCTGAATATCCCTTTGAATTTCCTTCGGGACCAATAAAGTATCTATCTATTTATCTATCCATCTATTCATCTATCTATCTATCTATCGAGCGGGTGTCCAGGCTAAAAGGACAGGTTACATGTGAGAGCTGTGTTGTAAGCTGCTTCAGGGAGATTGTGTTCTGGAGAATTGAGCATTGGCAGCCGACTGTGTCACAAACTGTTCTGTCCTCTGGTCTGATCACATCATGAGGAAACACGTAAGTGTCACACTGCAGCCCCCCCATTGAGGACTTCAGTGGTGATTACAGAAATTAGTTTAGGTAAATTCATTATAAGTGCATAATAGGCTTTAAGTGAGAGCTGTTGGTTGTAATATTATAACAAGTTTAAAGGTCCTGTATTACACAACATTGACTCTTGTGAGGTTTAAGCCATGTTAGGATGTTATAACCTCATTAAAAATGTGTTTCATTCACACATGTTTGAGTAATTCTTTGTTATTAGAGTATGTCTACATCTCTAAAGCTTAAAGTTTAAAAACATAGTGGAGCACTTCCTGCACTACCACATGACATCTCAAGGTGGAACAGACAGTTTTCTGTTTGAGAGAAGAACTGTGTTAAACGTTAAACATGTGTGAAGGAAACAAATGAGGAAGACTGATTTATAAAGGTGGTCTATATAACTTTCCATTGTGTCCATTAAGATGTTATTGCTTTGCCTGTCATTACATTTCTCTGTCATGCTTTTAATTCATTGCATGTGTTTTATTGCTCAAAATAACTTGAAAAAACATGCATTCTCACACTGAGTGAACTCACTTCTTCGCAACTCTGACCTGTAGCTTTACGTTGTAGCCTCACCTGCTTTTCTCAATGGAGATAGATAAGTTATATACCATACTGTGACAGGCTGATAGCATGTTCTTCAACAGAGGGGTTATATAGTGCACTTTTAAGAGTGAATTTGTCTGCAGTGACGTGTAGACAACTATATGGCGATGTATAATGTATGGTGCTTTTGTGACTACCTGTGTGAACAGTTTTTGAAACATTTTGTTTTTTGAGCTCAGTTTTAAACATCACGAGATAACCAACTAAGAAGTGCAGCACGTGCAATTCAAAGGACACATGTAAGGGACTGTTGGATTGTGTGAAATGACCAGTTTGTTTTTCCCTTATCCATGGAGACTGTGCAAGAGGCTAGCTAAGGAACAAACTATGGACACTTGGGATGCTACACATGTGGCAGCAAAGGTGGCAGAAGACCTTCCAGAGAAAATACTCCAAGACCTTCCATAGGAAATACTTAGAGGGAAATAAACCACTTCATAACCATCTGAAACAACAAGGCCTTTCCTGTTGTGCTCACCTGGTTCCCACTGAACACTGATGTGCTGCTGCAGGACACAGAGGATGGACACTTTTGTCTTCCTCTCCTCAAACTGCCCCGACACAGATCTGCTGACCCTGTCTGACCAGTCCTTCTGTTAAACTGCACCAAGACCTTTCACTGAGATGCAAAGGCCCCCGAGAAGCACAGTGTAAATGTTGCTGCAGCAAAACTTGAATTTCTCTCAGGATCAATAAAGTAACTTTCTTTCTCTCTCTCTCTCTCTCTCTCTCATGCTTAGAATACACCAAAGTCATGAATCAGATGTAGTATTGAACAATCACACCCAATAATCTCATTACTTCACAAAGATGCTATTTGTTCACATGTTTTTGACCTTTTCACTATGTCATTTGGTTGCAGGGGAAGATTTATAGCACTAAAGACCATTAAGGACCACGAGGACAGACCACGAGAAGCTTGTCATAATCAATTACTGCTTATAATAGTTTAAAGAGTTTTTCTTCATCATAAGCAGCTTTTGTTTGTGGTCAGTGTTGATATTTTGGGTTTAGGAGGAGTGTCTAAAATTAAATTGTATGAAACTTAGTTGCTGGTCATTTATACTGAAGATGAACAAGTTTAGCAAGTGTAGTAAAAGAGTGATGAATCAGCATTTTAAAAATTAAGTTGGTCAGACTTTTTAAACATCACATATTGTTGCTTGAGCCTGCTATATAGTTAAAATGTACGACACCCATGGATCATTATGTAATCATATAAACATTTAAAATCACAATAGTCATCTAAAGCAATTTTATTAAAAAAACCAAAAAAAAACAGACTACCGCTTTAGAACGATGCGGTGCCCAACTGAAACCTGAAACTGATGTTGCTGTGAACATCAACACGAACAGAGTTGATGTTAGGGGTTTGTTGGGGCTGGGATGTAAATGGCTCATATCGTGCATGCCACAGAAAGCAGACACCTGTCCCAAGGCCTCTGGGGAACTAAAATGTAAATGCTCTTCTCTGGTTTCCTTTCCGCCCTGTCTGAAGTAGTGATGTGAATTTCCGCATGTCCACATGTCCGCCCAAATGGAAAGCAGCGAAAGCAAGGATTGTCTATCTGGGACTCCCGGCGAGCATTTAATGTGTCCATTGGAATCAATGCAAATGGGCCATGATCAGCCTGGAGCAGCACACACGTATCACTACATTCATCCTCAAACACGCTCACATGCCTGCTTTGCCTCATATGTTGGCTATCTCGGGGATGATTCAATGAAATAAAATACACTCAAAAGAAACACAGATACCATGTTTAAAAATAAATATTAGGTTTATTAAAGCTGGGTCTTTGCCAGACACGCCCACATAACTCCATGATGACATATCACCACCAACACATCCGTAACACCAGCAACTCAACTGATATCTGCACATCACGCTAGCGAACAGCTGCTTTTTTTTTTTCATTCATACCAAATGACTAAGCTGCTGAATGCTAGGCCTATCATTGATTAAGAAAATAAAATTGTAGAACATAGTACATCACAGTGGGCGCATGTCAGTGGTGGTGAACACAGGGCATGATCGGAAATATGGTGTCTTGAAAATAAGTGAAGTGAAGATTACTCATGCACATGTAGGAATCACTCCAAATACAACTTCCAGAGAGTAAATGATAAGGAGGAACAGCTATAACATGAGTAAAAGCTCTGAAAATTCATTTTGCATGATAGGTGTCTCCGGTCTCTTTTGTTAAACATCTGCAAAACTACCCAGTTTTTATTTTTATTTATACAATTTATATATTTTGTATTCTTTAAAACACTTTGAACTACTTTGTGTACAAATTGTGCTAAACATTAAGCTTAACTTGTTTGCCACATATGTGCTATCAACTCAAAATTTACTGATTGTGTTTACCAGGACCAAACTGACAGCTAGACCACCACCAAACAAGTCAAGTTTTGTCTGGCGTGTATAATGCAGCTTGCAGAGAGAAAAAGCTTACACCTCAGATGTGGTCCATTGAATCCAATAATTACTTAAACAGCAGGAAGTCTGTGGCATCCTCATGAGTCAGCATGGGATACTCATGGTTACTTTGAATGGAAGATTAAGCATGTTCCTTGCGGTACAAAATGTTCTTGTATTATCCACTTCAATTTATGGACATGATATTCATCTGTAGAGCAGTGGAAAATCACAACATTTGCTTCCAGCTGCTATCCAGATCCTTTTCTCCACGGAGGTGCAGTTTTTTTGCCTGGAACGTTCCACAGTACAGCATTAAACATATAAGTCTTACTTATTTAATTAGCAGTGTTTTTACAGGTGCTTAAACATGCAATCTTCTCCAACGATATCTTGAATGTCATACTGTGGAATCATTAGGCAAAGCAATAACATCATTAGGATACAAGTGTGTGGAAGACCCCCCACCAGAAAAGTTACATAGTGTACCTTTAAGCTAAAACCATATAATATAGATATATAATATGTAGCACTCATCCATGCTTAGTTATTCAGAAATTGTATTAGATGACCAAAGAGAAAGATATATCTTTGAAACAGGTTGAGTCATTTTACTTAGAAAAACAGTCATTTCTGAGTAACATAGGGACATGGGACATGGGAAATGTCAGAGGACACATGCAGCCAACCACAGCCGTAACAAGGAAGCTTTTCAGTGCAAATCTTTCTGCAAGTCATCTCTTATCTCTATGGCTCAGGAAGTCGAGCCCAGAAGTCTTTCAGCAAATGGAAATAACCTTTTCCCACTTTGTCCTTGCTGCAGATGCAATTATCGCTGCACCATCTCAGATCAGCTCATGGAAGTGGCTTCATTGGTCTCTGAATCGCCCGCTAGGTCTCTATGTGACGTTAGCTTACCATGACCGCCCATCATTATTACACTCAACGCTAGCCTTGAACAGGAATGAACAAGAGGGGAGGTCACAATGGCTGGTGCAAGGTCCAGCTCTGATTAGGACCCATACAGTGAATCACTCAACTATTCACCTCAAAAAATCCTTTAAGGAAAGATAAATGGTGACGTCAGTGTTGGTAAATGAAACAAAGAAAATAAAGAAGTAACAGATGGGTTGAGATCACAGGATGCCCAATGGCTTTTACTCAAGGTTCGCACAAAAACAAGTGCATAAGGAGGTATTGTTAAGGCTCGCATTAGAAAGGTCATAAGAAAAAATAAATAAAATGATCAAAGTGAAAGCAGCTATCATCCGCTGAACTTTTCACACCAAATCAAGAAATGACCTAAAGCTTCATGATGAGAGTAGGACATTGTTTTTCAAGGGCACTTCTCAACATGAATAAACAATGTCAAATACAATCTATTTCCAGCCAGTGAACAGACACAGTGCACTGGAGAAAAAGGTAGCATTCATACTTTATAGCTGATGCCAATAATATTTTTTGGGGGTGTGAAGCTAACTGAATGCACTGCTCTGTTCGAAGCTCTGTTACTCAAGGTAGACTTGATCTGAATTTTATTTGAATCTATCTGACCAGAAAGAGCTGAATTGGTTAGAACTACAGGTGATAATGATTTGTGCTTTTAAACAAGTCTCTCACACATACAATTATAGTCACAGGCAGCAACAGTTTTTCAGTCAGTCACTCTCGCCTTTTTGTTGAACATCAAACAGAACCACGAAGGCTTCTGTTGATCACAGGCTCCTGAAGATGTGTTGTTTAAATCCATATTGCATTTTTCTTGAGTTTTCAGACGACCTTAAACTTCTTTGTCTGTGTTTGCTAATGTGGGCATTGTGTCACCATGGTAACTGCTAAACATTCCACCAATAGAAATACATAGAATACCCCCAGTGAGATGTCATTGCAAAGTATCAATGAGAAACATCCATAGCTAACCAAGACACATTTCTGAGACAACCCTCCCATAAAATCATACACCTTTATTTATGCATTCTGACCAAGTTGCCTGAAATGTTATACACTTTTCTACCTTCATAGAGACAAGCAGGTGACACCATCAAGCCACATTACAAGTCAGATCTGTGAAAAAGCAAGACCACACTGTAAAAATAAATGTCAAGCATATGTCTCAAACATAACAGAAAAATCATAAAAATCTGACATACAATACACTTAACTATATTCAGTGTTTGGGAGTAACGGATTACATGTACCGGCATTACATAATCAGAGTACAATTTATGAGTAACTGTATTCAGTTACAGTTACAGATTCAATAAGTGGTAATTGGATTACAGTTACTTTGTTGAAATAATGATTACACAGCGTGTTTTTCCTGTTTTCACATTTTGGGTTAAACCAGGACTAAAACCAGGACTAAACCAGGTCTAAACCAGGACTAATCCAGGTCTAAACCAAGTCTAAACCAGGACTAAACCAGGTCTAAACCAGGACTAAACCAGGTCTAAACCAGGACTAAACCAAGTCTAAACCAGGACTAAACCAGGTCTAAACCAGGACTAAACCAAGTCTAAACCAGGATTAAACCAGGTCTAAACCAGGTCTAAACCAGTTCTAAACCAGGTCTAAACAATATGGCACCTATACAGTCGGGTAGACATAATTGAAGGCAGCAGTGATCATATAGAAAGCATTTCTCTATCAATAATATTTTTAATCTGGTTAAGGAAAGGCTGGGCTTTTTGTGTCTTTTGGTATAAAAACATCTTCGTCTGTGCTTCTCTACAGCAAACAAAAGCCTGTTCATGGCGACTTGGGCTCAACAGCCAATTTGAAGAGACCAAACAAGAATTTGTAGGATGTGGTCGCTACATTCATGTAGTTTTTAAAAGCAAGACAATATCAGTTAATTCAATGTCTTCAGATTACGTTACTCACTTTAAGCAATTTAATGGATTACGTTACAAACTACACTTTGGCGTATGTAATCTGTAATCTGTAGGGGGATACATTTTAAAAGTAACCTTCCCAACACTGACTATACTATAGAATAGTGAAAAATATGTACACTTATTTCAGTTTTATAAAAACAATTATAAAAAATATTGACACACACACGCAAACAGCTCTCTCAGCCCCATATTCATCTGTGTTACATGAACCCAATTTGCAGACTGCGCTAAACCAGTGATACTCAGTGGTCACTGAGAGCAGAACTAAAACGTCTGAGCTGCAAAGTCACAGAAAAACACATGATCAAAGTCTGAGAGTTCTGATGGTAAACATGTTTTTGGGAGATGATTGATCAGATGTGAATGAGATTAAATGTTCAGGAAAA
The DNA here is from genome assembly GCF_026225935.1 of Boleophthalmus pectinirostris. Lineage (NCBI taxonomy): Eukaryota > Metazoa > Chordata > Actinopteri > Gobiiformes > Gobiidae > Boleophthalmus > Boleophthalmus pectinirostris. The sequence continues at coordinate 26,106,353 of NW_026571207.1, read as the reverse complement.
CTGTTTGGGATTTTGTGTGAGCTGTTTTTCAATTTTCGACAGTGCGTGTAAAAATTATTGAAAGAAACTGTCCAGTTGCAGTTTCGGGTTCTTAAACTTTGTATAGAGTTGAGCAAGCAGTGGACTCCTTCTGTTTTAATGTACATTTTGTGTCCTGAGTCAAACCTGATGAGCAATCATGAACTGAAAGCAAAGGTTCTTTGCCAGAAGCTTCAGTGACTAACAACTTTTCAACTTACATAACTTTTCAAAAAACAATCATAAATACCACAGATGATTAGAGGTGCGGGCGTAAGGAGAATGCATTTGGACAAGTGTGGGTTGAGTGAGCTCAGTAGACTTTGACAGAAGGGCATAATCTGTAAAAAGTATGTCCAGATTTGTAAGAAGCTTGAAGTGAATCATTTCCTGAACTGAGTGGGGCCTCTCAAAGTTTCTGTTCCTGGGTGGGATTTCTTCCACATGTAAACTTAAAACATGCACAATCTGGAGAAGTTTCTTACAAAGACAATAAAGCATGTTTTTATCGTGACACTTTCTGCCTGCCCATAAACCTTGTGCCAACCGCTTAGGTTACGCAACTGAGAAATCCAGTTATTCCCAAGAAAGATTATCGCATAGTGCTTTTTCTCTTGATAACACATTTTCATTCAGAATAAAATACAAAAAGATGTGCTTATGATAATAATTCAGACAATCTCCACAAACATACATGCTGTCTCTCCAGTTTTAGTATCATGGCCCACATTTCTTAACCTCGTTGGAAAAAAAAAACCTTTGGATGCCCTCTCCTTGGTAAATGGTGCCAGTTCAATCTCAAATAGTTGGCAGGGGAGCGGGTGTTGGTATGTGTGCGCCCACCCTGCTTCACATTAAAGAGGTATACACACACACACAGGACCATCTTATCTGCCCAGACACATGATAGGCCCGTCAGAAGCAGTCACCATGAAGCCCTGTCCCACTGGAGTGTTCCTGATAACTGCAGTTCAGGCTGGGACAGGAGGTCGCTAAAAACACTCTTACAAACCTGATACATACTTAAAGGTCCTATATTACACACTTTGACTCTCCTGAACTTTAGGCCATGTTATAATGATGTTACTTCATCAAAAACATACCTGGAGTTGCGTTTTGTTTCATTCACATGTTTGTGCAAACCTTTATCATTAGTTTGTTTACATCTCCAAAGTTCAAAATGCTCTGTTCCACCTTGTGATGTCCTGTACTGGTAGTTTTCAAGTTAACAGCTACCTTTTACCTTGAGTTCAATAGAGACTAGCAATTTCTGAGCTGAAATCATCCAAATGATTCAAGTGAAGGTGTATGAAGTTTAAGAACATACTTCTTGTACTACTATCACAAGGTGGAAAAGAACTGTTCTTCTTTTTGTTTGGTGCACTTATAGTTTGACACTTACATAGTTTAACACTATGTAACACTAAAACAAGGACAGGGCAGACAAAATAAATAGTGAGGATATAGGCTGTGAGTTTTGAGCTGTTCTTTGAAGGTGTTTGGTGAGTCTGAGTTTCTGATGTGAAGGGGGAGAGAGTTCCAGAGGGTGGGGGCAGTGATGGTGAAAGCTCAGTTCCCCAAGATTTGGTGCTTTGATGATGATGTTTTCACTTAAGATTTAACATCTGGGCTTTCCTAGTTGCAGTGCTATGTCAATCACTAAAATTAACATGCCTAAGATAAAGCCAAATCAAACTCTGCATAATAAAGACACAATTAAAAAATCAGCTCTGACTGTCTCACCCATTCTGCGTGAAAACCACAAAAAGCATTTACTTACCTTTGAATAGCAAAGAAGAAATGCAATTCTGTCAACTGGATAAAAGATTTTTGATTTAATACATTTTGCAGTTCATCCAAGCTGCTTGTTCAGATTGCTGTGGGACACTTCCTTGTATCTGAATGAAGGGAAACTACATTGAAACTACTCTGAAACTAACACACCTACTTGTTTACAGTTTCTGTTTGTTAGCTAGGTCTCATTGACCTACACTAAGTGGGGACTATGCCTGGGTCATATTAGCATAATAAATTCTACTTTGCTATGGCTCCTACCTAGACGACTGAGGGATTTTACAAACATTTCCTTTGAATGCTCATGGAACGTATGGGAATGCATTAACTGCCTTTGTATATAGTCGCCTGCACAGTCTTTCACATGTTTTACAATAAACATTTCATCTCTGACATTTTAAAAGCTTCATAAGTCTCCTATATTTGAATAACTATCCCAAATAAATCCATCTTCACGTGCAACCATATTACTACTACGTTTGTGACCTAGAACAGAATGTTTGACTTTAAACTGGTTCGTCTGGTTCACTGTGTTGAAACTAGAATATTTCGTGGGAGGTTATAGTGCTTTTGAATACATGTGACCCCTCTCCATACATAGTGAACATAGCTGACATGCATAGTGCATATCTGCTTTTCAGATGTGTGCTAAAGCTGAGGTAGATTAAAGTGTGTTGTTTCTATGGAGATGTCACTGCTCTGCCTGAAATGTTCCACAGTATGACATTAAACATCTCCACATTATATGGATTTAACTACAATGGTTTTATAGCTCAAAATTATTTGCAAAAACAACAGGTATTCTTACTGTGACCAAGGTTGCCTCTCCACAGATCTGACCAATAACTTAACTGTGAAACATTACAGACAAAGCAGTAACATCTCCATGGAGAAAAGCATTTGGCGAACCCTCCACTAGAAAAGTTACACAATGCACCTTTAACAGATTGGATTCAGAGCATCTCTTTATTCTTAGAAAGAGTTAAATTAAATTGACATGGGTAAAAAGATGGTGTATTTAATGAACTGGATGTATATGGCTGAGTGGTGCTCAAATTGGAGAGTGCTTTGGTAATTGCCTCAGAAAGCACGCACTCCTCTAAGCGATATCTCTCTTCATGCAGGTGTCAAGCTAATTTACAGACGCTTTATGCAACTTTGTCTCTTGCACTGCACACGGTAAGAGGTGTATGGAATAAAAGTAAAAAAGGAAAGTAGCAGCTTATCTTATAACTCACTTGAAGTTAAAAGAAGTTCAAAAGTAGTAGTACAGATTTTTGTTATAAATTCAGTCATGTAAGTATTCAGCCTGGAGACGCACAGTTGTTTTATTGAATGAGTTATCTTTGGTTTTCAGATCCCAGTGATGAAGGGCGTGGCCGATTAGATGATGTTTAGGAGATGTCTAGGGCATGGACACTGGAGGTGGTAGAGGTGAAGCCAAGGAGACAAAGGGGACGATGAGAGGATGAGGAGAGAGAAGGGGACGATGAGAGGATGAGGAGAGTGAAGGAGATGATGAGATTAAGATGAGAGCAAAGGGGACGATGAGAAGATGAGGAGAGTGAAGGAGGTGATGAGATTATGAAGAGAGTGAAGGAGATGATGAAATGATGAGGAAAGTGAAGGAGACGATGAGATGATGAGGAAAGTAAAGGAGATGATGAGATTACCAGGAGAGTGAAGGGGACGATGAGAGGATGAGGAGAATGAAGGGGAGGAGAAGGGGATGAGGAGAGTGAAGGGGACGATAAAAGGATGAGAAGAGTGAAGGGGACAATGAGATGATGAGGAAAGTGAAAGTGACAATGAGACGGTGAGAACCTGAGGTGGGTCTGCGGAGAAGGTGATGTATGGCACAAACCAAAGCAGCCGTAGTGGGGGTTTAAATTGGGCAGACAGGCTGCTAACTGGACGAAGATAAGGTGTGGTGAGCAGCAGGGAGGAGTATTTGGAGTGAGGGATGAAGACTGAACAGCAGGCAAACTTTGGAGAATCGGTGAGGTAGACAGGAACCAAGTTAGGTCTTCCAGGCTGAATGAACACTAGCTCCATTATGTCAGATCTTGTAAGCTAAGCAAAGCAGGGTGTGGTTAGCACTTGGATGGAAGACCACGGACAATACCAGGTGCCACAGTTGCGTGGTAGAGGGTCTAGTTGAAACTGTTGTTGTGTCCTTAGGCAGAACATGTCCCCCATCTTGCCTATGATTGAAGGGATGTCCAATTGGAATTTGCGGATTAATCAACTAGAACCACCAGAGGGCTGTTATGATTACCTTTTCTGTCTTCTCCAATTGTACTTTATTGTAGTGAATTTATCCCCTGCATTTGATCCATCCTTCAGGCATGCAGTCATGTTTCAAATAGTCTGTGTCCTTATAGTGCAAATGAAAGTGTAGTGTAAATGACTACTACTACTACTACTACTATTACTACTAATACTAATCCAAAAATGTTCTTCTCATCTTCTTATGTACATTAACTTCTTGGGTTCTTTTTAAAGACTATGCAGGAGGTATTTTTACCTTGTTGACATGTTTTGGCCACTAGCTGCAAGCCATTTTCAGTCTGTCAACTGTCCTGAACTACTACTACTACTACCACTACTACTATTACTAATACTACTACAAATACTACTAATACTACTAATACTACTGATACTTTACATGTAGTCTGTGTTTCATGAGGCAAACCAGAATCTTACAAAAAGTTTACATTTATTTATGTATACAAGTATATTTAATGGCTTATATATGTTGTGAAAATCAAACATGCTTAACAGATCGTGCAAGTATTTCAGTGAGATTATTATTATTATTATTATAACTTGCTCCTTTGTGCATATTGCTCCTAAAAGCCTGTCTGTTCACACGGCTCTGCTCTGATGCTGCTTAGAACAGTTAAAGCAGTGGGAAAGATTTGAGGCCCGAGTGCGGCCCACAGCCCAGTGAATAGACCCCATTTCACAGTGATTTAAATGTCTTTGAATCGACTGGTACATTGGTATGACTCACTCTTAGCCGATCTGCCCGGTTGCCATGTCGACAGAAATGCATTGAGAGCCCAGGGACGAGGAAAGGCATGCTCTGGCCGTATAACACTTTACTTAAAAACATAATATTACTAAACTCCTGGTAGAATGGACTGGAATAATAGGTCTCATACTTTAACCTAATAAAACTTTTAAAAGGTTAAATAAGAACAAAGAATATAAGAAGACTGTGTATAGTTTAAGATTAATTTAAGTAGAATCCATTTTCAACAGCAGAAGGGAGACGTGGATATGTTTAAATATTTCATAGTCAGCAATTTCATTCATTGAGAGTTTTTTTAGGTGCTGGATTTGGAACAAATGCGTATAAATTATCTAACTTCATATTTTATTTAGGACACTATCTAAGCTAAAGCATCTATGAAAATGTATGAATTAATGAATGATTGCATATTTTTAGCTTTTAGATCTTTAGTTCCTTTCTCGCCTGTAGAACTCTTGTCTCATATATGTAACTTATTTTACAATATAATAGAAAAACACATTCCTCATTGTTTTGTTTTTTTTTCACAAATGTACACTAATTATAGTAAGACAAAGTTTCATTTTTAATAAATACAAAGCATTATGAATAGATATTTGAAATTAGCAACTTCAAAAGAATTGGCTCCCCTTATCTCATCACTAGTTGTGTAAATGACAAGGCAAGGCAAAGTAAGTTTATTTGTATGGCACAATTTGTACACAAAGTACTAAACAGAACCATTTTGAGCCTGGATTTAAACAGCGTCAGAAGCCTGTCTCACATCTTTAGAAAATCTATTCCAGGTTTTAGGTGATTTAACTGAAGTTTCTAATAATCTCTTCAACTGTAACTTATCAGATCCTTCAGTTAAATGTGTGGCAGTGGGGTAATATTTTTAACATAATGGTCCAAATACAGCCATCCAATAGTCCTGTATCATCTGAAGTGTTTTCATTTATAACAGGCGGCATCGGGGAGTGCTTGGTTTCCTGAGGTTATAGTTGCTCTCGGTTCTACAAAAAATATTATTTTTTTGTATTGTCCTTTGCTATTTTAAAGCCTTGCATAACAGGCATTTTTGAGGACGTCAGAGCGCATCTGACAAAGCATTACAAGTAGGACACAGGATCAGAAAGGCCATGCTGTTTTATGTTGGGATGAAAAGGAAGATCGCTATCGTAGGAGGAAAGGCTACAGTGGAAAACGTGATAAGTTTATCTTTGTACTATAAACCTTTTTACCTTTTTATGTAAATTTAGGCAGTGAAATGTCCCCCCCAATTTTTTTTTTTTAAATTCACAAAATTCACAAAATGACCAAAGTTTACTCCAAAATTAGTAGTATCATTTGCATGTCCAGATTGGCTTTGCTTGGTCTGAGTATCACAATGGGCCTTTTAGGAAGATGCGAGGGTCAATAAAAAAGGACTTAGCCAAATGTTTGTCCATTTTGAACAATTAGAGCAAAAGGGACTGGACCAGACACAGACACAATAGAAGGCTGTTTTAGATTACGTTTAAAAAGCTTTCTTGACCGTTTGCTGTATAAAAAATATATACAGAAAAAGGTAGGAGCAGTCAAGGTGGACCTCTGCCAAGAAGTCTGTAGTATTGCCCATACCTGGATATAAACAAGATTGTAATATTGTAATTAAATTGCGTTGTTGTTATGTTTTGTTTCATTCACACATATTTCACACACAAACCCTACATCTTTAGGTTGAGTTTTTGTCTCAATCGGAAAACACTTTGTTCCACCTTGTGATGTCACGTGGTAACAAAGTGCTCCACTGTGTTTTTAAACTCCATACACCTTCATTAGAATCATTTGGACACTTTCAGCGATGGAATTGTCTACTGAACAAAAGGTAACAAGCAGCTGTTAACTTGAAAACTACTTGAAACAAAGCATTTTGAGCTTTGGAGATGGAGACAGATTAATAATAAAGGATTACTCAAACGTGTGAATGAAACAAAAACACAACTTCAGGTATGCTTTTGATGAGGTCAACAAAAGCTCACAAAAATCCATTTAACATAATATAGGACCTTTAAAGAAGGTCTGTATAGCAGAATGGTAAAGAGACTGGAATTTCATCACATCTTTTATATTCTTCTACTGAGCTACCCTAACAGCTCATATGGAGGTGGAAAAAAATTTGCATTTTTTACTGCATTAGTTCCCCATCAGTTGCTTCGTCCATATCAAATAAATACCTCAAATAAAACCTTGCTCCATGGCTGCACATCTTGAGAACACAGTTATATAGATTATGCTGTAAAAGCACAGATAGAAGCATACAGTTCAGTTTTTTTGTTTTTTTTTTTTTTGCCGAATGGAGTGTTATCTAAAGAGACAACCCACAAAGTGTTTCATCTGTAAATGTTAGGGAACAGCATGTGTTCTTGTTTGTTTGTCATATACATCTTATTGATATTAAGTAGGACTGGACTGCGGCACTGGGGCTCTGCTGTTATTGCCTTGTCTCTTTTCATCAAGTGGTTAGAGCCAAGTGCACCGGGCGCTAAATGAATATGCAGGGATACAGATTGTGCTTGGTATTAAAGTGTGTGTTCATAGTGTGACAGTTTTCTTGTCATGTTGTTTTGCTGTAAAACTATGATATAAATGCATGTGGTTCTCAGGCAGTTATACCCAAGAGTCTATAAACTGTCCTATCTGTGAGATCCCCTTCCTGTCTTACTCAACTCACCGTTTTAACTCTCACTTCCTTCCCACCCAACAAGAGTCCAAATATTTTATACAAAATTGATCTGATAAAAATACAACCATTTCACCAAGGCCAAGACACACATAATTTCTAGTGATCCATTTTACTTTTCTGTATGACATCAAAATAGTACAATAGACATGTAGAAATATACAGTGAACAAACATAGACGTGTACTTTTACTGGAGTTGTATTCTGTTCTATGCCCTATGGGGATAATTGAAGTTATTTAATTGAATGGGACATCCTTTAGGTCTGTTCAAGAATGTGATTAGTTTGAACATTGGGAAATCAAATTAGAAGAGAGTCTTTGCCAACAGTGTAGTGGTGTTGAAGGCAGTGTACATATGCAGTTGTTTCCACCTGGGCATATAGGGTTCACCTTTCAACCACATCTACTGTATTTACCAAATGTCTCTACCCTCTCTCTCCCCATTTCTTACTGCAGTGGGAATTTCCTTGCCTGGAATGTTCAGAATGAGATCTCTGTGTTTTTAAACGGAGGGATAACAGTCTGGTTACCACTCCCTTTTTTATGCCTCAAGTCAGGTTCAAATACAGCAGTGCTATCAGATATGGATGGGCCATGCTTGTCTGGGACTGGCTAATCTACCTGTCAATCACACCCATCTGAACTCAGGCAGATTCAGATTTAAGTCCTGTCCAATAAAACCTTTTGAAAATATTTGCAATTATTTAAAGGGCCCATATTTTCTGATCTATGTTGTTTCCTGATAGCAAACATACCTGGAGTTGTATTTTGTTTCATTCACACAAATCCTGCATATTTAGTTTACTGAGTTCTTCTCTTAAACTGAAAACATTCTGTTTCACCTTGTAATATCTTGTAATACAGGAAATGATTCACTGTGTTTTTAAACTACATACACCTTCACTTAGCCAGGCTGGCGCCACCTAGTGCCACCTAGTGCCTCCACCTAGTTTCATTTCTCTCCAGCAACTAGGTCAGGAATTGGAATACACTAGATCAGGGGTGTCCAAACTTTTTTCAGCAAGGGCCATGTATCTAAACACAGACAAAACAGAGGGCTGATCGAGGGCCGTAGACTGGTGCTCAGTACAGTTGAATAATTGAATTATGTGCATTTTTAACACGTTAAAATGAGCCATCAGTCTTTATTTGTGCTAAGATCCTTAAAACCACACACTAAATATTAAATATTCACTTTATCAAGGTCGATTTTCAAAAAACTTGCAATAATAAGCTTATTTTTCATTGAAGCAATGTAATTTGGGCCAGTTCTCCTGGAAGCCTGAGGGCCAAGAAAAATTTGTCTGAGGGCCGCATTTGGCCCCCGGGCCATAGTTTGGACATGCCTGCACTAGATGGTTTGCAAGAATGCCGGAAGTTGTAGACGGTGCGAAGTGCCGAACCAACCTGAGTTGCAATAGCAGACTGCATACACTATCGTCCTTTGGACATCCTATATCAAATACAAACTTCACATTTTGTATTGCACCTTTAATTTGCAAGTTCATCTCACAGAAACGACAATGATGGTTGACAGACATTTTCACTCTCTGCTTTGTTTGTTGTTGTGACAGCATTTACTTGGACACCACTGAGCGTTCCGGCGCATTACATACGTCACGACCAAATAGCAGTGATTAGTTAAATTTAAAAAGTACCCACCTACCGTTGAGCAAACAAATCCTAATGTGGTTTCCACAAAGTGAAACCAGCTGATGAATCAGACTAACCTCCACTAGGATCATTTGAATCCTTTCAGCCCTGGAATTGTTAATCTCTACTGAACAAAACATTAAAGATAGCTGTTAACTAGAAAACTACCGCTTCATGACATCACAAGGTAGAACAGAGCTTTGGCGATATAGATAACAAGACAGGATTACTCAAACATGTGTGAATGAAACAAAACAAAACTCCAGGTATGTTTTTGATGACGTAACAACTTTCTAACATGGCTCAAAGCTCACAAGAATCAATTTAGTGTAATACAGGACATTTAACAAATACAAAAAATAACATGAACATTGATTACAGCATGGTTTACAAGTTGTGTCTCAGCTCAGATTATTTGCCGAATGTCTCTTTAAACTCTTCACCTTGCTTTAACATGTAGGTACAGCTATATGATGAGTTCAACCTCCGAGTATAAGTCTTAAGTGGATAACGTCATGTAATTCTTTAGAAGTTTTGAAGCTAGATAGTCTTTTAATGAAATGATTATCCATGTAATCACAAGACTGTGCCTGACCGCATGGCCAAAACAGCAGGACGGGTGAGCGCCCTCTATGACCCCGACAAGCTAAATATTTCTGAATACATCTTAGCAAATTAAATCAAAACACAAATGGCGATATTGATTTGAGTTCGTGTCCCCAAGGTCTAAATAACTGATTAAGATACAGCGCCTCTTTCGTTTTCATTCACTTCACTTCAGACTTGAACTGCAGGCCACAGTTTAGCGGGCCGGTCTGCAGCCAAGACTCTGCCATGAATAATGCATGTTTATCGTTCAAAGACGCATTAGCGCTGGCTCTAATATTAGCGCGTGGTGTGGAACAGGGCTGCTATAATTAACACATCTGAATGCTCGGCTTCTTCACCTCATCTCTGACGTGTTGTTTACGAAATACGAATCAAAAGGCTTAATAGACTGCATGCACCTGCGCTCACCTGAATATAAATAGGAAGATTTAGGTAAAAGTTTCATGGCAAAAAGAAGTTAAAGGACAGGAAACTATGTGCATGGATATATATTTATTTACACATTTCATAACTCTGAAGTGAACTATGTCAACTCGAAGCTAATGTCAAAATGAAATTCTTGACTATAAATGAGATATAGCCGTAATAGCATTTTTAACCCAGCGCTGAAAGCTACAAAACCACTTTAATTGTGTTTACTCAACAGTGCCCGCTCTATGTATTACATCAATGAAGTTGCTCCATCTCCTTTTGTTTGTTTGTTTTGAAGCACAAATGACATGATGTACCTTTCGAACTCAGCAGGTGGTTGCTATAGCAGCGAGAAGAGGAGAAATATAGAGAAAGTGAAGAAGAACGAAAGACATGCTAGCAACCAAATGAAACATATTAGTGAAATTCTGTAGAAAACTTGATGAGTAATGTTATGTTGAGATCCAAGACTTCTCCAGATGAAATATGAATAAGTGGAGAAAAATGTTTGCACTTAAAGCTTCAGCAATCTCTAAGTTTGTTTTGTTAAAAGACGCTCGACGTAGCTTTTCTGGGAGGCTGGTCAGCTTCTGCTGTGAACGTCCCAAAGTATGGCATTAAATAATCTTGCATGTATTCAGTTACAGGTGTTTTATTGCTGCTGGAAGCGGGGTCCAAAGATCTGACCTGTAACTTGGCAAAGTGTTCATGGATAAAGGTTAATTTTTTTTTTGTTTTTTTTTACAGGCAAAGCAATTTTTTTTTTTTTTTTTTTCATGTGGCGGTTTTTGATTTTTTCAGCCAGTTTCATTCGTGGAACCGTTGTGCCCATTAGAATTGTTTTTATATTTTTTTTCCCTGCTTTTATCATTTTATTTTTAAAGGGCTTAACTTATTTAAACTTTTTTGTTTTTTAAATTTGTCTTCCCCTGATAAAATTCACCAAAACATTTTTTTTTTGTTTTTTTTCTTTTTATTCTTTTTCTTGTTACACTAAGCTTCTTGCTTAAGCTTCCTTTCACTTTAAGCATAGGTCATCACGTCATGAAACTTCACTTATTCATTTACTTTACCAGATCTATTATGATCTAGTTTACGTCCTTAGATTATATATATTCATTTTTATTTATTTGCTATCTTTATCCCACATTGTAGATTCATTCACTATCCATTTTGGTGGTTACCAGTTAGTTAGCTTTAGCTCTCTTACATAACACTCTTTTTATGTGATTTCTCGATGTGGTGGTCCGAGCGTTGTGATATTCTTTCGACAGTCCCTTGTATACAGCTTATCATATAGCGACCACATTCATCGCTTCATTTTGAATTTCATGAAGCATAGAACCATACACTATTCAGTGCAGTTGCTTAACCTCACAGATCTTTTATAGTATACTAGATCTTATATGTCTTTTTTATATAGCGCCAACTTATTTTTATATCTCTTTTTATATTATTTCATATTACATTATTCTGTTTCAGCCATCGTATTCTTATACAATTAGTTGTGACACTAGGCCACTTCATGTTATGTTCTGATAGGCTATAATCTAACTATTTCAATTAAGTAATAATAATAATAGCATTAAGGTTGATGCACGATACAATTTGATTAACTTTGTTGCCGTTGGTGTGCATTTTATTTTGTCTTCTATAAAGGATTGACCTAATTTTGTCTTATTACCTGCCTTAGCAATCGTCTACTGACCAATTCATTTTAATATAGTGCATATAATTTTTTTGGATCACTCACTCTCTATCATCTTGATGTATTTTTCCTATATATATTTTATATTATAGATTTTTCCTCTATATCATATTTGGAGAATTATCAATTACCAATGAAAGTAATATCTTAGTTGATTTTCGTGTGCTCAAGTACAAGCTTCTCTTAAGATTCTTCTACTTGCGGCTTATCCCTATACATAATGCTTTTACACGTTGAACATATATAAAACCCGTTTGTACTCGTTCCACTATATCTTAGTATTTTTCCTAATTTATGTATGCCATCACAATTATTTACGTTATTGTACATATGCAATATATATATATAAAGTCCACTATCTCTACGATTTAATACTATTTAATTCTTTCCTGTATAACCTTATAAACCTATACTTACACGACCATAGACGAACATTTAAGTTCTTTCACTTCTTCACCATATATTGATTTTCTATCTACAGTAGTCAATTCTAATTCCAACTTGTAATGTCCTCCTTAACATGTCGTCTAGCTTTATAATATCTACTTTACTATAACATGTACTTTTCTATATGTTTATTCTCTATTAAGTACCGTTATATATTACAGCCTAGGTCTATAGCCCTCCATTCTCAACCTCGTCGTGAATATTAAAAATTAGCAGGAACAATGAATTAATCTATCTAAGATACAAAATAACATTAATTCCATTCCCTTCTCTTGTTTTCTTTACCTCTTTTCGCTTTTTCTGAACTATCTTCTAGCTAACCATTATTGTTACTTTACTTTATCGACTATAGCAGGCCATCATTTCACAGCTTGTTTCATTAAAGTATTGATCAGTTACAGCCAATTATATTCTTATTTTGATGTAAAGCTTTATTTCTTATTAATTATGTTTCTTTTATGTCATTTTCGATTTAGCTTAAGTTTCTTTCTTTATGTTTTCTTTCTTGGTTATTCTGGTTTTTTGTTAGTGTGTTTATTATATTTGTTTGAGTTTGCGTTATCTGCTATGTTATTCTCTCTATAGGTTTCCACATTTTTATATTTTTTTAGGTAATTTTTTTTAAGTTTTTTTTTTTTTTTTTTTTTTTTTTTTTTTTTTTTTTTTTTTTTTTTTTTTTTTTTTTTTTTTTATTTATATTTTTTTTTTTTTTTTTTTTTGTATATTTTCTTTTTTATTTTTTAAATATCCTTTGTTCTTCACATTATTTTTTTAATTTACTGGTACTCCTATTATCCTTTGATAGCTGACTCACATAAATATTTATATCAAAATTAAGTTAATTGTAGTTGTCTTTTGTATTTTTTATTTATTATTTTATATTTTTATTCATTTCTTATTCATTTTAATATTAATTTTTTTTTGTGTTTGGGAACATTTTTATTTATATTTTTGCGCATTTTATTATAATCTTGCAGTCCTACTCCTCTAGTTACAGCGCGCTGTTGTTATTGCTGCTGGAAGCAGGGGCTCATACACATAGACCATTTGACCCTCACTGATAACTATGGGACAGACTCCAGATATGGACTTCCATAGGGATGACAAGTAGTATAATGCCGCCCCATGAATCGACAGAATATCTCTTAGTGACGACGTCATTAGACACGCCGAAAAGGACGACTCAGACAACAGAGTTTCCAGAAGGATAAGCATTGATGGGCAGGGTAGGTCAACCTGTCTCAATGCAGCCACGTGAAATGTAAACACATTATCTTTACGTGAGGCAACTTCCGTTCATGATACAACAGACCCTTCCGCTGCGACGCATAGTCAGACATTGCCTCGACCATCTCCTATCGTCTCGTTTATAGGGTAACTTTGTTTATTTTACAAGTGCCCTAAAGCTATCTTGCCGTCATTGATGCTATGTGTAATAGTCGCCGATGATAACAGAGACAAGGACAATAGAGGTAACGTGAGAGTCCAGAGATGCCAGGGGAGTGGCCAGAGTGCGGGCTGCAAACTGACTTGCCATCTGGAACAAGGTTTAAATGGGGAAGGCTGGATGATGATTGGTGCAGGGGAGGTGGGGGGTGCGAGGATGATGTATGAAAGGAGTGTGCAGGTGAGCTCTGAAGAGAGGAGAAGGGCATGTGAGCTGTTTTTTCCATGATGTATTTAAGCTTTAGATCTATTTTTGGGTGGTTTATGTGAAAAAAAATAAAACTAAGAGAGAGCGTGTGTGTTGCTAACTAGGAGGGCAAATATTTAACTACATTAATATCTTTCCCATATAGAATCCTGTATAGGAAATAGATAGTGGGCGAATTTTATCATTCAGGCATCATTTCCCCATATGATCCCGGAGATCATGACCAATAATTCCAGTGTCATTTGCTAGTCCACCGTGCTTGGTAACCACACTCCATAATAGACTTTTCGTGAATCCATTGCACAAACTTTCAGACTGAGATTAGTGTGCTCTTACTCTTTGAATTGAGCTGTCAAGCAACATAATCCACTGCGCAGAGTTCTTGTGCATAACAATCATAGAAAGGCTCTATTAATCTCATGCTCTCGTTATGCTAGATCGTCTGAGTAGAATATTACAGTTGAGAGGCAGACTAGGTTAGGCCACCTGCCTCTGCGTGAGTAGTGGGTCATTGATACCTGCACTCAGATAAACACCTTTTGATATAACAATAATGTTACTTATGTATAGAGATACATAGTCAGTTTTTAATTTTGTCTCGCTTGTATCCTCAACATGCAGGAACCCGTAGAGATCAATTGGGCCTCTATTGACTCTCGAAGATACTATATTTCTATGATTTCAGTGAGTATACATAGATGGGGTGTCTCGAACACCAAACAAAACTAGCATACAAATAGCCAAAGCAAAAAGCAGTCAAGCTTAGTTTATAAACAAACTTTCAGGAGCCCGCGATCAATACAGAATACTTCATGTTAGTGACGAGTTATGACTAGTGTGTAACCTAAAGGGTGAAGGTACATCATGTTGCTCGTAGCTTGCTCGACGTGCTCAATTTTATCGTGTGATAGCCACTCGTCTAGCACTTACAAATCATCTCAACCATCAGTACTTTATCGTCAGGTCAGTATTACACAGTGGAACTGTTAGAAAAGAACATCTTCAGACAAAATAAGTGTCAAGAGATAAGATGACTGCATACTAATAAACGGAGGTCAGACTCAGTCGCCAGTAGCAGAAGCTAATCGGACACTGCATGGTTCTTTCAGATGTAAGAATTCGACATCCTACCAGGTTATAAAGTCTCATCAGGGTCACACAACAGCTGTATAAGTAAAAATGACACCAATACTGAAGTCAAAAATACAAAAAGTAACTTGTATCTCTTAAAGAACCGCTACTATTGAGTTTGTTAATCTCCTCTCTTAATATTCATGTATACTGGTCTCGCTGCTCGAAGACTATAGTGTGAATATAGTGAATTGTATTCTCCCTGGATTTATGGCGTCAAATGATTTCAGAATTCAAGTTGTACAAGCTGAGACAAATCTCGAGCTATATCTGATACAAAGACGTTTTCATAGCATCATCCAAGCAGCTTCTTAGCAGTTCTTGCTCGAGCATTGTGTGAGCACGTGCTTATATAATTAACAATTCAACCTAATAAAACATACGATCTCTTTAAGTACAGTACTATTGCATATCATAACTAGTAAATATTTATTCTCTTCTCCTGACAACCTGGAGGTAAAGATGATGTCATATATACTTATGTCATCACTAAATATTACTTAATACATGTCAATTAGTAAGCCTGTCTCGTGCTTGCTGTGGGCTCGTTCTCATTGGACCCTTTCTAGTCTTCTCATCTCTACACTGAAGACCTCTCTCCATGTGGTGTTACAGTACCAGGTGAGCTTATACTGTCAGAAATGAATGATGATGTGATATGGGTGTCTGTCAGTGCCTGTTGCCAAGTGTTTTGATGCAATTAAGTTTTTTAGGATGACATGATGTAACTCACCTGGCTAATGACTCACTCTCCTCAGAAAATACCTAAGAGTTTTTAGCATTTACATGAATTGTAATAGATGCACTATGACTAAGATTGGAAACTATTGCATTTCACTTTCACAATCCGGTTTGCCTAATCTATTATAATTTAAGGTACTTGAATCTAACAGATTTATTACATCTCAGTTGGTGAAACATATATATTTGGTATTCTTGTTTATACAATGTGGTCCTCGGTTGTTAACAGAGACTCACGTTGTGATATTTATTCGGACATTAAGGTCTTTCCTTATCTCCTAGTGAGCTCGCATATGTGTGAGATACGATTGGTTGGTATTACAGCGTTTGATTACATATCTCCATTCCAGTCCATTTAGTATTTGCAGAGGTCGCTGGTGCTTAGAGCTAGCAATGTCATGGTCCACTCTCCTCGCTGCTGAAAAAATATTAGTTTCATATACCCATACTTTCCTCTATAGCATCTGGATGGTGTAAATCTATTACTTACACCAGATGTATGGAGGGTGTAAATCTTGTGATATAGAATAGTAATAAATTCAGAAGTAGCAAACCAACACCATAGCCACTTTGAAGGGATCTCTACTAGTTTACCCAAAGCTTAAGTGCCGCAAAATTTAAGCAAGCGAGTGATGCTAACGTTCACCTGTCATAAAATGTCATTGTGCAGAGTAGATAATATAGATTCCCTATCAAAGCTTATTTGATGAGGTTCATATGCTGAAGAGGTTGAGTGCTCTATTTTTAACACAAACCAATAATATTCTCACTCGCGACAAGACGATTACTCATTTAAACCAACCCCATCAAATGAACATAAGTATATTTAGCACCTTCTTAGCCCTTTCTGCGTCGCTCTTCGTGGAGTTGTTTTCCTCTTGATAGAACTGTTTTGACGGGGCGGTATAGCTACACGTATGCGCGACATTTGTCTCGAACTGTCATGATCACATACTCTGCTTCACCCAAGTCACCTTTGCAAAACACAGACTGTGATGGAATTTTATTCTAAATCAAGTGCTATATCTACCGAGCGACTATGTCCTTACCTTCTGATTCCTCAATATGAAGCACTGTTAGAGAATCTCTAGGTAATAACCTATTGCTTCATAAATTTACTATGAACTGTTCCATTTTTTATAACTACTGTTTATCTGTTCCTTGTGTGATAAATCGTGACTTTCCGACACATTTATGCATACATCCTGAACTGTTACTCCAAGTCAACAACTGATAATGTCACATGTAGCCAAAACTGTACTCAAAGTACACCAATAAATCTATACAGTTGCGTTAATTAACAAACATAGTAAAAAATCTTACGTTTACCTTTTGTTGAGAATAATGTTTATCATAGCTGATAGTCCAGAAAAAAAAGTATTCTTGGCGATTTAATTGCGTGCTATAAGACTTATATTTGTATCTTAGTTATTCTCTCCCTAGATGTAAATAGTAAAAAATCAATTATAAATGCTAATCTTATAACATCTTATTCATATAACCTGATCAATTTTTCAAATTATTATTTCAATCACTATCATGTATATAGTATATTGTTTATAAACATATAATTAACCAGTGAAAGATGAGCAAAAGTACGTACATAAAGGCACTTTACTACTAAGTGATCATGAACCAAGACTAACCAGGAACTGAACAGGACACTAAACCCAAGAGTGCAGTAAACCAGATCTAACAAGCCTAAACAGTCGTACAGGGATTATTGAACCAGGGGACTGATACCATGAAGGGAACTTAAATCACTAAGACACCTCGATGAAACAGGTAGCTTCAAAACCCAAGACTATAACCAACCAACAGTACATAAAATGCATAATGTACTAAAACCAAGGACACATCATAACGAAGGCCTAAATGAAAGAATTACTAAACGCGACGACTAATACCCTATCCACTATAAAACTAGAACTACACCAGTTACGGAACTAATGATTAAATCCAGAGTCTAAAACCTCCAGAATCAAAACCAGTGATCTAAAACCAGGTGGTAAAACCAAGTGAGTCTTATAACCAGAGCTTAAAACCAAAGACTGAGACTTCAAAACCAGAGCTAAACCAGGGATGGGCCGAGGACTAATTTAGGACTGAGACTAGGAGTGTGTTTTTAGTATCAATATCGTGTAAAAGATCAGTACAGTTCTCAGTTTTCAATTAGTTGATAGTTTATGCTATTGTACTTAAACTGCTTAGACTTTTAAGATCAATTTGTTTGACTATATACCTCTCGATGTACAGAGACTCAGAAAGGTCCACATTATATCACAAAAGTGGAGAAGAAGTACATTCCCTGAGCTTGATATTTGATTATGCGGCGTCTATACTCTTAGCTCCATCGTAATAATTTCGATGGTGTCATAATCCGAACGATAACACGGAAACTAATACGACAACTCAATCATAATCCCTACACTCAATACATCTTACTTCCTGCTCCTATACCTGACAAGATGAGCTAGGTAGTGTCATCTAGTAAAATATCTTATTGACAGAGGACATAACGTAGTTGAATGTATGTCTGCACCATACCTTCTTTAATCAATTTGAAAGCATTGCTCTTCAGACGGAAAGAGCAGTTCAATCATGCGCCACAACCATCTAAGGAGAAAGAACTTCTGTCTCTGCCCCTAATAGTCGCATCGACTTAGTGTAAAAATTCGTCGGTATGCCACGTTCAGTAGTAGCTCACTGCGCGTGCAGTTACCTGACAATCGCAGTATCGAATGAGTGTGATGACATACATGACGCACAATACGCTCTTTACATACGCTCTGCTCTATAAAGGCTCCTTTCAACCTGAGGAAAGGAGTCTTGGGTCTTGGAACATGCACCCTGAGGCATTGCCCTCGTAGTGCACTGCATAGGAACTAAGAAGAACGAGCATTAATGGTGATTGGTTACTTGATACATATAGTAGCTTTGTAGTAGCACATTTTTATTGCCTATAGCAGTACCCACATATGTATGAGACTGGACCTGCAAAGTGACTATTATAGATTTTGTTTCATATAGTTGTGCGAGCACAATTGTGACGGCCACAAAAGGATGATTGAAAGAGAAAAGTGAACATTTACCACAGCAGTGAGCATAATGATTTTCGTTCTATCTTAATGGTTCTAATTGTTCAGTGCTAAAACATAGACTTTATGCGAGCCATGGTCGAAATGCATGATTAGCTTTGCATCCATCTAAAATGCACTACGGCTCAGTACCTGCTTTTTGAATTTCGTCTATCCACCTAGCAATGCAAACAGTTCAACTGGAGCTTTATCTTTCGGACACAACAAGTACAGGGCTCAAGTTGCTACCTACGAATGCACTCTTAGAGGGAAAAGAGAACAGAAAGCAGCAGACATGGGCCAGAAAGCCACTTGCGTCTGTTGTCGCAGAATCATCAAATCGGACTTCAAGCGAGACGATCTAGAGCCAACTAAAGCTACACCAACAGAACAAAGCAAGATAGCAATACAGAGAACCCAGCGAGGAAAGGCGGAACGGTGAAACATATTAACCGTCTATATGGCGTGTGTTTGCTGACAAACCTCCACAGAGAACGATTTTTAACGTATCCCATCTGAGATTCATCTGGCGTGTCTATTGTGACAACCTACAAACAGCATCTAGACAGACACCTGATCCTACGCCAAAGAAGAGACAAGTATACACCAGAGCCTCACAGAAACAACAATGCAATGATAGTCTCATCGCGTGTGTCAGTGCGAGTATAGATCTTGCAGATGAACGAGTACATTGGAATAAGGACTAAAAGAAGTTAGTGTGCCAACTAAACAACAGACGAAAAGAAACAGACAGTAGGGATCTCGTCACAGTACCTCTCCTCTGCATCTATATAGTCATAGGAGAACCAAACAGGACTCACTACAGTTTAGACAGCAGATACAGAAGTTTATCAGTCTTACAGAAGGTAGCGAAAGACATCAAACTGTTTGTGGTGCAGAGGGAGAGTGGAAAGAGGAGCGGGCAGGTGTGTTGTTACATGATAATTGCAAATCCTTGCTCAAACAAGGAAAATGGGGAGCCATACAGACACCAATCTGTTCACTACTCTTACACTCGCATCCATTCAAACCTAATGCAAGCAACTAAGACTCAACGCTGCAACTATATAGAGATGTCTTACCAGGATCAGGCTTCGCAGGGATGTGAATGATAGCATCCCTATTTAATAGGACCATGAGGAATAGTCTGTTATGCTAATCCGCAGCACACCACAACTCTGCACCGTCAATAGGGCCGAAACTAAACTTAAACGAGAAGCACTGGTTAAAACAAGTAGATTAGTTTAGCCTCCTCCATGCAGATATAAGGAACAGCTTTTCCGAGCCAGATTCTGGAACCAGAACTGAGAGCGTAACCCGCAGTATGCTGATTAGCCCGCTGCATACCAAACGTCTTCAATTAAAGACTGAACTCTTGTCCAATCGACAAATATCTAAAATGTTACGTCCTTCATCATCCAAATTGCCTCCATTAAAACAGTAGAGTACAACATCTCATGGTGGTGATAACAGCCTGCCATGAGCAGCGCTTCTCTTGCTCATTAGTATTCTTGATTCCAACAGGCAATACTCCAAGTATCTTTAGAGGGGAAGAAAGTGAGACATTGCACATTGCCATTCTTCTGAATCTTGGCTGTTTCATGTTATTATGTCATAAATATAATTTTCCTCTCAAAAACAGTTGTCCACATACCCTACACGTGCAGTCCCCTATTTGGCATGGCACCTCTCTTAACGAATGTGGGCGAACAACACTCTATATTAATTTTTGTATCTTTTTATCGATAGAATATATGCGTGTAAAGAGTAGGAGAACTGATTGAGAGGGTGGCCCAGTATTAGCGCTCGCTATGTCTGGCAGCCGCCCTCTCCCATACTGACTGCCCTCACCTATTCCTCAACGTATTTCTCTTTGATTTTAGGCTTACGCAGTGCTATAATTGAGACAAATAACCAAAATATAGAGGCTAATGAGATCGCTGTCCGATGACTGTTAGTAATTTTGTGACAACGAAACTTCAGGAAATGCAGCTCCTCTTGTACTGAGAAGCATTCAGAAGAAAGCTCCTGCACCTTCCTGGACAGTTTCTCATTTTTTCTGTTGGTTAGATCTTCATCAACATCATCATGAGGTTAGCTTTGAGCTCTTTCAACTCCAAGTGTTTTTTGTTCATCTTTTACCTGCCTATTTTGGAATTGGCGAGCTCTTGTTTTAGCTGCACATTTTCCTGTACTTTAGACTTATACAGGTACAGGCTCTCCTTATATGTCTTGTAGTTGCTTGTCCTTCTTCTGAAAAGTATCAGTGAGTCTTTGCAACTCTAAGTCTTTTCCCTTTGTCTTTTCCATGACATTTTTGGAGTTGGCAAGCTCTTGTTTTAGTTGCACATTTTCCAGTACTTTCGAATTATACAGGCACCAGAGCCTCTTATGTGCAGTAACTTCTTCTTCTAGTTGCTTGTCCTTTTCCTGAAGAATATCAGTGAGTTTTTGGAACTCCAAGACTTTTTTCGTTTGCCTTTTCTCTGACTTCTTTGGAGCTGGTAAGCTCTTGTTTTAGTTGCACATTTTCCTGTTTTGTAAATTCATGCAGGTACTGGAGTAACTTATGTGCAGTAACTAGGTCTTGGAATTCTTTGTCCTTCTTCTGAAGAGCATTAGTGAACTCCAAAGCCTTTTCTTTGCCCATCTTCTCCTCAGTCTTAAGCTTGCAGTCCAAAACAGCTTCTTTGGATGCAAGCTTGGCCCTTGTCCGCTCCAACTCTTCATGCAGTGCACTGACGAGGGCAATGCCCTCCAGGGGTGCATGTTCCAAGACCAGACTCCTTTCCTCAGGGTTTGAAGAGCCCTGGATGTTGGGAGACATCAACTGGGTCTCCGCTGGCTTCTGAATGCCGCCTCTTTGTGTGGGGCAGAGCAGAGTCTCCAGGTCGAAGCCCTCGTTGTAGAGGTGGGCGTCATCCTCTAATGTATAGAGATGCCAGGGCTTTGTTGAGAAAGTGTTTGAGTTGTCGATGTTTGTGTACGTCTTCACCAATGTCCTGAGTAGTTATGAGCCAAAACCGGTCTCTTCTCCACTGTGATCAAGGATCTTGACCTATGGGTTTGCAACATGATTAGCACAGTTAGAAATGAACTATCCACCTAACAATTAATAAAACATTACAATATAATATTGATTTAACACAAATATGTGTCCATCTGTTAGAGATAGGTCAGCATTTATTTTAATCTGCATTCTCGTGTGTTGAAAATATGATTGTTGTATGTGAGTACACATACAAGTGAGTACAGTATACTTATTACTATGAATACATATTGCTCTTGTTTCCTCTTCTGTTTTATTCTATTAGTGATTTGTCAGTTGCTCATCCTTTCACTGGTTTTATTTATTTATATATTTAATTATATTAATTTATGTTTTTGTTTTATTTATTTTTTTATTTTTTTGAAAAATACAAATGCATACACCGCCACAGCAGACAAGGCGTAAAGTGTGTGTGTGCGTGTACGTGTGTAAGTATGAGTAAGAGTGAAGTTTCAGCATCAGTAAGTATAAATGACTCATTGTATATAGTTATATAGAGATTCTTAACAGTGTATTGGAAGGATAAACTCAATGTTGAGAATAATGACAAGTATGGAAATAATAACAGTGCATATGTCAGTCTGTATAGTTACAAGAGGGAAAAGGAGGAAGTGGGGGAACCTTGTTATGTTGGTTAATGAGTTCTTCGGATTGGTGTTTAAAGCCTCCCATTTATTCATGTGCCCAAAAAACCTATAATTGGTTTTAAAATAAATACATTTTGATGACTGACGCTACCTCATTTTGAGATCTTTGGTAATGAAAGCCAAAGGGTTGTGTGCTTTTAGTATTTCCATATATCCCCATGCACGTAAGAATATTTACAATTTAAGGAGAAAGTTACCATCTAGTCAAGGGATCTCAAACTGAAATGGAGCAGGGGCAGAAGTTATAAAATCAGTGTTGGTCAGGGGCCACATTGTATACAAGATATTATATTATACTGTATATATATTTTTATAGGCTACAATTGATCATAATTATTATAATATGTTATAATCATAACATACTAGGATACTATATTAGTATATATATATAATGCAAGACAGAGGCCTTCATCAGTTTAAGAAAATAATGTGCTAGTTAATAAAAGTAATATTCATGATTTATTACAGACTTTTAAGCAATATTCTAAATCCTAAATGGCTCTGTGTTTTTTTCAGTTCAGATGTGTTTTCAACCAGAGCACCAGGGTCAATCTTTACTTTTGCAAACACATTTAGGGAACAAACCATTAGCCTTTGGGTAGATCAAGTACTGTATGAGTGGTGCACTATACAGTGTGATGGTAAATTATGTCTCTCTCCATCTACTGTATCCTTGGCTCATGACGCTGCTCCTCTGGTTTGACAGTCACTCCTGCCTTTTTCTGAAGATTCTTTTCTAACAGTCCACGTGTGTAATGAACGTTTCTTGGTTGAAGTAAGTTTGAAAGTCCATATAGAAGCACTGTCTGCTCCTCTCAGTCTGTCCTGCTGCATGTTTTTACCACTGCTGCCCCGGCATTTTATGCATTTTGTTTTGGTGGACCACTATCAATGGAAATTAGAAATTGTCTTGTGGTCCAATAGAAATGATCTCGGGTTCCTCATTTGAATTGCGGGACGCAAGTCTGAGACCATCTAAATTATTTTAATCAAGGTGTATGGAGTTTAAAAACACAGTGGAGCACTTCCTGTGTTACCACATGACATCACAACGCGGAATAGAGCATTTTAAGCTTTGGAGTATTTTTCATTTAAGAGAAGAACTCAGTCTAAATTTGTAGGGTTTGTGTGTTAAACGTGTGAATGAAACAAAACATGACTCCGGGTATTTTTGTGATGAGAAAACAACATTATATCAGAAAACAGTGTAATATTTGCCCTTAAGATTAATGCCTTTTTTAGTTTTATTTTTTTTCACATAAACCACCCAAAAATAGATCTAAGCTTAAATACATCATGGAAAAAACAGCTCACATGCCCTTTCTCCTCTCTTCAGAGCTCACCTGCACACTACCTTTCATCACATCATCCCACTGCATCCCCCCACCTCCCCCTGCACCCAATCATCATCCAGCCTTCCCCATTTAAACCTATGTTCCAGATGGCAAGTCCAGTTTGCAGCCCGAGCTCTGGCCCACCTCCCCCTTGGCATCTCCTCCTCTCATCGTTACCCTCTATTGTCCTTGGTCTTATCATTTACCACGACCAGTGTCCAGGCTCCGAGCAGAAGGCACCTCTTAAATGTCTTTGCACATGCCCATCCTGCTATGTCCTCTGGGTCTGAGTGTTAAAGATATTCTGTCATTAAAGCTCTTATTATGCTTCTCTTTGTTTCTGAGTCTCTCTATATAATGAGAAGTGGATGTTATGGTTTAGGGCTAAAAGAGCAAAAAATGTCCAATTATGATTATTCAGACAAGCTTTGCGATTGCGATAAAATAAGCGATTTATGTTTTATTTGTGATAGGATTCTGGTCGCAGTTCACATTTTAAACACGTCCAGAAGAACTGACAAAAAACTGAACAAGGCTTATGAACTGACTAACTAATATAAGAATCACGTGTATTTCAGAACATGCTTGTGGAGATCTTAACCATTTATATGCAGAAACGGATAAAATATTGTCTGTTAATTATGTCCATTAAAATGATCTTGAACCCTTATTACGGTCTTGTGAAAATGAATTGGTAACTCAAGTTAGTAACTTAACTTGCACGAGGCTTTACAGGATCTTATCTTGACATAGATCTTTGAAAAGTGAGGAAACTTGGCAGCTGGTGTAATGTTTTTATTTCTGAGAACAAAAAAATATATTAGAACCTTTGTAGTCATACGTAATATTGTGTACATCATCTTGGAAGTACTTTTAGTACAGTTTATTTGAAGTGACAATGGAGCAGTGGGTCAAGACTGACACAGAATCCAGATTTTTCTTTGTTATGTAACTTCCATTTTGTTGTGAGGCTAATATAAATATAATATAGGCTAATCTCAGTGGAGATTGGTACATTTAATCCATTACTGTGGAGCATTTTAGCAAGTATATCTCCTTGGAGACAAACATTTGCCACGCCCCCAACCAAAAAAGTTACATAGTGCACCTTTATGCTATTTTTAGTACTAAGTGTTTTTACTCTTCAAATGCAGTGGCCAAAGTTTAACCTATCAGATGTGTGAAATAATATAGTATAATAGTATTAACAGCATTAGTACATAAATAAACTGTTGTTAACATCACATATGTCTGTCCTGCCAAAGAAAATCCACTATCAAACTGCATTTGTATCATCAGTCTGAACAAATTGAAATCAATAAAAGAGTTGGTGAGCTTTCAAACAAACTGGACAAAATCATTTCTCATGGGATTAGATTAGCAATTTATGTTTTCGTGACTGGATTCTGTTCAAAATGTTAAGCACGTCCCAAAAAACTAACAGACAGACCGAAATAAGCCTAAGAAAACTGTTTAATATGGGACCTAAACATACATGAGTGTTTCACCCAGATGCAAACATAGTTTTGTACAAAAATCTCTTCAACATTTGCACATTTGAAGCTGTAAATCAAAGTGAGACGTAAAAATCAAAGGTTTGGTCTCTTTAACATTCCCTGGCTCCACTTCACACACACTCTCCAAATATCAGCATGTCTGTTTGATAATACACACACACACACACACACACCGACAGACAGACACACACAAAGACAGACAGAAATAGTCTCCATAATTACTCATAAAGGAAATGAACCTGGGTCAGTTTGTCAGTTTAATTTAACCAAAACACATTTTACAACAGCACATTTTTATGCTGACTCACTGGCTTATAATAATAAAGGTGCACTAACTTTTTAGTGGGGTATCAGCCACTCTCTTGTTTCCATGGAGATATTATAACTTTGCTTGGAACATTAAACAGTACATTACTAAACTAATCTATTTTAACTCACATTTAGTCTATTACATGCATTTTATTTCTCAAATATATGCACACAAACAGACATTCTTACTGTGAGTGGCATCGCCTCTCCTCAGATCTGACTTGTAACTTAGCTTGTCTTGTCTGTAGAGGCTGAAATGTGTTAATGCCATACTGTGGAACATTTGAGCAAATTAGCGATTACCTCGTGCCTCCGCTCAATTTCATTTCTCTCCAGCGACTAGGTCAGGAATCGGAATACACTAAACGGTTTGCAAGAACCCTAAAAGTGTGAGTTCGGGCACCAGCCAATCAGCGAAGAGCCATACATTCTGTGCTGGCAACGATTCTCAAGATCGCAAAATTTAAAGCTGGAAGAAAAAAAAAAAGAATGTTTGGTGAATTTTATTAAGGGGAAAGATGTTATTGTCCTTCTTCCTACAGGATTTGGGAAAAGCTTAATATACCAGTTAGCCCCGTTGGCGGCTCATTACATATGTCACAACCAAACAGCAGCGATTGGTTAAATAAAAAAGTACCAAGTAAACGAATTCTAATGCTGTGAGGTCAGATGGTTTCCACAAAGTGAAACTGGCTGATGAATCAGGCTAACAAAGTAGTATATCTCCACAGAGACAAACATGTGGCAGGCCCCCAACCAAAATAGTTACACAGTGCACCTTTATGCTGTTTTTTTTTTTTTTTTTTTTTTTTTTTTTTTGTATAAATTGTTTTATCATTTTCAAATCCATGGCCATAGTTGAACCTAAAGAGGCCATTACAGACACTGCTTTGGAGCGATTTTTTAAAACATATGCAATAAAATGTCAAAATAAGCCCAGGGATGTGATTATAACCCTAATTTAGACCCATTTACACAGTGAATCAGTTAAAAGAAAAGCGTTTTTGGCATTTAGTAGCTCTTTACAGCTTGTTGTCCAAAGAACTATCAGACACAAGCAGTCCGTAGTGCCAGTGGAATTTCTGTCAGGGCTCCAAGTCTGGATAAGAGGGAAGAGTGGGACATTTAGGTAAAATGAATGAGATAGCTAATTGAAAGTGGCACAGAAAAAACTAAGAAAAGCAAAAGTTCTAAAAAATAACACACTTTTCATCTGTTTTGCACACAACTTGTTCAAGCTCAAAAATACCTTAAAACATGAATTCTTATCATGTGCAGGATTGCTTCTCCATAGATCTGACCATTAATCTCCATTGTGATTACCACATTTATTCCTATGTTGTTTGAATAATCAAGGCAAAATCTCCATGGAGACAAGTAGAAAAGAAAAGTTACACACTGCACCTTTAACACAGTAGGAAAATGCACCATCAGAACAGCCTGTGGGTGGTTATGAAAAATTAGCCACGACATAATCTCAATGTAGTTCCAAGAAGACACTTTAGATTAGTGAATTTACTTTCTCATGCCAAACAGAAGACACTGCAGTAGCTCACCGCTCTAGTGTGTATAAGAAGGCACTTTTCTTGTATTGATATCTTTTTGAAGCAGCCAATAAAGTGTCGGGCAAACACTCGGCCATCATGCTCTGATAAAGTAAATACAGTTCGGCATTTTAATATTAGGAATGTAAATATGCTATAGGGCTATTAAGGAGGCCATGTATCAACGTTAACATGCCTGAGGTTACTATTCAGGGCAGTAGACAGAGGGTTTTAGGGGCCTGGAATTGGACCGTTTTCAGATTAATATATATTAGAGGCCATTTGAAGATTCTTGTCGCAGGCCCACAAATTTCTTTCGACGGGCCTGTTGGCGTTTGTTGGGGAAGCCGAGTTTGCATCTATCAGTGAAGGCAGATAGCGTCTCCCACAGATCTTTGGACAGGAGACAAAGTTCCTCTATACCATGACTGCATCCAGCTGCTATGATCATTAAGGCTCAAGTTTCAAACACACTACTGTTCCTCATTTAAATAAGGTATGTAGCTTTTCCATATACAACGGAAATAAGGGCTCCACTGACTGGGGAAGGGAAAAATATGCAACAACTGTAAATAACAACCTCTTTTTGTAATAATTTTGTATTATAAAAAAGTATCTTTCTGAATACTTTCTGAATTTTCAATACATGAGTAATAATATATTTGTTTTACATTTTTGCTTACTCTTCCAACTTTGAGTAACAACTGATAAAAGCTTTATGTTGACAATGCTTTAAACATTTGAGTTTCTTGCTTCTCAATATGATTTTGTTTTTCTCATTTTGGGGTCTGTCCTTTGAAGATCAATCAAATGTTGTTACACCCAAACCTTATACAGTTTTTATTATTTAATTATTCTTGAGTAATTTCTTTGACCACTGCTTTGTACTTCTACATTGAGTACTGTTATATTGAAGTAACAGTACTCTTATTATGGTACTCTTTATTCGAGTACTGTTATTGTTACAGTAACTAAATCATATCTGAAGGATGTTCAAGGCATTTAATATGTCAGATTAAAACTTTTGTCAATTTTTACTCGAAATTAGAAGAGTAAGCAAAAATGTAAATATATATATTCTCATGTAGTGAAAATAGAGTCTTTGTAAACTATTTGAAGATGTGCTTTTTTATAATACAAGATTATTACAAAAATTTTGTTATTTACATAGTTTTCCCCTTTCCAGTCAGTGGAGACCATATTTCTGTTGTATATGGAAAAGTCACATACTTTAATTATCCAATCTGCTATGTAAAACAGTCTGTTCTAAAATAAACAGCTCTAACAATGCCAGTTTCTACATTTTATAAGCTAGTAAAAAAAGTTTAAGGGTGAGCTAAAACATCTGATAATCACTATCCTCTGTCTCCTGACTTCAGTGATATCATACAAAGGGATTTTAGCAGTGGTGGATGAAGTGTTAAATTTTGTGACTTAAGTAACACATGAAAAAAATCTACTTAAGTAAAAGTATTAAAGTACCTATTTAAAAATTTACTTTGAGAGTAAATAGTAAAACTACTCTGTGCAGATTTTGAGATCTTATAAGGCTTCAAATGTAGTGATTTTGATACAGATTTGTGCTGAATTTTGTTCAACAGAAACAACTGAATCAAAGCTAGCTGTTTTTATTTGTATATTTTTCTTTGCTCAACTTACAAACATGTTCAAATAAACCCCGCAGTCATTTCAACAGACCTCAGACTATAATAAAAGATACTTTTACTTTTCAGTCCAGTTCAAAAATGTAGAAAGTACAGATATACACTCTCAAATGTAATGAAGTAAAAGTAAAAAGTGTCCACTTCAAATCTACTTAAGTTAAGTACAGATACCAAAAAACTTTCTTACTTAACTACTTTAATTTTGTTACCTTCCACCATTGGGTTTTAGGGATCAGGTTTTGTAATATATTCCCCTGTACTGAGTTGAGTCGATTAGAACATTTTGTCTCTCATTTGTCTCACATTAATTCCCGCTCTAATAGTGTGTTAGGCTGAACGCCAGGCTCCCTGTAGAGAGACAGACATCTGCCCCTGCTCTGAACACGACCAGGGCTCAGGAAGGAACACAGTCATTACAACAAGAAAAAGAAACATTTACCAAACAAAGGGTTCAACCTCATGTGGGTTTTGGCACCTGGTTTTTCACTTGTTTAAGCCAAAGGTGGAATTTTTTTTTTTCATATTACGGCTAAAAATAACACTTCTAACTGTAAGCAATCATGAGTGGAAGCTTGTTGGAATTGTATGTCTATGCCCACACACAAACAAACATGGCTAACCCCGTGGACACAGCTGCACTCCATGTCCTTTTATACCACCCACACATTTCAATATTGTGTGCCATTTATACTCATAATACATAATAAGAATGGGACCAGCATGCACCAGGACTTTTTAAAGGTCTTCTATTGTGCAAAATTTATCTTTAAGCCACATTATAATATTGTTACCCTCTCAAAATCTACCTGGAGTTGTGTTTTGTTTCATTCACACATGTTTACCTTTTGTTTAGTAGAGATCAGAAATTCCATGGAGTTTTAGCACTGACTGACAGTTGAGCACTTCCTGTATTACCACGTGACATCACAAGGTGGAAGGTGGAGTGTTTCCAGTTTCAGAGAAGAACTCAGCTGAAATATGCAGAATTTGTGTGTTAAAGATGTGTGAATGAAACAAAACACAACTCCAGATATATTATAACATAAATCATTAAATAGTGTAATATGGGCCCTTTAAGAAATGTTTTACGTCGTTGTACTTTGACAAGATGAGAGATGTGGGTAATTTATTTTAATTGTTTGTTTGCAGGAAAAATGCAAATTACAAAAAGGTGGGAAAGGAACTGGTTTTCGTGATGTGAACGGAACAGCACAGAGCATGAATTCTCTCCAACATGCCTTGTGTTTTTTTCTGTAATATGTGAAGTACATTGTGGTTAAAATTTCAACTATCAGGCCACTCTTGGACAGGAAAATCTTTAGTTCCTTTTTATCTCTATGAACAATAGCGAGAACAGATGTCCATTGTGGCATTATGATATTTTCAGATTGATTTTTTTCAGCATCAGAGAAGATGATTAGTTCCCTAGTCTGGATCATGGAACAGCTTCTTTTGTTATGCACAAAGCGGGCTTTATTTACTCTGCCATTGTCACTTGGAGTATATAGATTTAGCCCAAGATGGTCATTTCACTGCTGTGGTGAAAAGACAACTCTCCATGCTCAGTGTTGATTTAATACAGAAAAAACTAAATTGCTGCTGTGTAACTCTTCATCCTTTCTCTCAATCGTTCTCTCTCTATCTATTTATCTCTGTATCTTTCCATCGCCATCCTCTCTCTCCCGCTTCTGTCTTCCTGTCTTTCTAACTCTCCATCTCTTTCTCCCTTTTTCTCTCCCCTTCCACCTCTCTCACCCCCCTTATGTCTTCCCATCTTTCTCGCTACCCATCTCTTTCTCCACCCCCTCTGTCTGTCCCCTTCCCCTCTATCTCTCATCCTCTCTCCTCCCCACCTACCCTCTCTATCCCCCTCTTCCTTTCTCTCCCATTCACCATCTCTCTCTCCCCTCCCTCTCTCTCTCTCACTACCCCCTCCTTCTCTTCTTCCTTCTGTTTTCCTATCTTTCCCACTCCCCATCTCTTTCTCCCCTCCCTCTCTCTCCTCCTCCTTCACCTTTTTCTCTCCCCCTTATGTCTTCCCATCTTTCTTGCTACCCATCTCTTTCTCCACTCCCTCCCTCTGTCCCCTTAACCTCTATCTCTCATCCTCCCTCTTCCCCACCCTCTCTATTGCCCCCTTCTTTTCCCTCCCCTCTCCTGTCTTCCTGTCTCTCCCACTCACCATCTCTCTCTCCCCTCCCTCTCTCACCCCCTCCACCCCTCCCTTTCTTACCCCCTCTCCCCCTCCTTCTCTCCCTCTCATTACCCCCTCCCTCTCTCTCCCCCTTCCACCTCTCCCTCCCTTCCTCCCTTGCTTTCACTCTCTCTACCTCCCTATCTGTCCCACTCCCCATCTCTCTCTCCCCTCCACCTCCCTCTCCCCCACCCTCTCTCTCTCCCTTCCTCCCTTGCTTTCTCGCTCTTTACTTCCCCATCTGTCCAACTCCCCATCTTTATTCGCTCCCTCCCTTTCTCTCCCCCTCCACCCCTCTGGCTCTCATCGTCTCTCCCCCAGCCTCACTCTCTTTTGCTCTCCCTCACTTTCCTTATGTCTTCATATCTCTCCCCTTCTCTCTCCTCTTCTCCCTCCCTCTCTCTCTTTCCCTCTCTGTGCCAGTCTCGTTCTCTGACAAACCACGATAAACGATGCGGCTCGAGCCTTATGTCGTCTGAGAGGGGATGATACCAACTGTGGAGCTGGCTTCCTTTACAAACTATTCAAACTACTTTTTGAACTTCATGAACTCAGAGTCAGACTTGCAGCACACCCAAGTTCCCCATTAGAATACTTTCAAATTCTTGCAATTTGCTCAAGATTGCAAGATAAATTTGTGCAAAATGACGATGGTGATAGAACCCAGAAGGTAGAACAGGTTTTGAATAATTTGAGTGAGGCAATGGGCGAGACTTTTGCCTGGGATCCAAAATATACACTTCTTCAATACTTTACAAAGATCTGAATCAGTTCCGATGGGCGTGACTGACATGTGGATTAGCCAATCAGGAACACGCATGGTCCGTATGAAAACGAATATGGCTGTTTATGAGGAAAAAAGAAAGGGGAGAAATCAAATATCACAATGGACTGAAAATCAAACCTCTGTTGATCTGAGATGAGATAAATGTCATTTCATTTTAGATGTGTCACTGAAAAAAAACAAATCTGTGTGCATGATCACGTAGAGTTCTGGCTTGAGACCTGACAGAGAGAGTGCTGACCGGATTGACCCTCTGCCTGGCAAGCGAGACATGATATCATCCACTATCTCCATGTGTAAAAATACTTATGTAAGTGTAAATAGATAGGTCTCTCTATGGAAACCACAGTCTATAGAACATGCCATAGAAGCCGCCTTCTTTATCATAGGGGCCCTGTTGAGTATTGCACAGCTATAAAGGGCAAAATTTACTCTCTTGCTAAACCATAATAATACAGTATATGACGTGTATTGTTTGACTTCCATGGAGCAGGTTTGAAAGAATTTCCTAGAACAAAGTCTGACAGATTTTGTGAGGTGAAAATGATCTGTCAAAGAATGTGTTTGAAAAGAAACGAATAAATAGTCTGTACTTATAACGCAGCTGTCCAAACGTCTCCTCTCACAAAAAGGTGAAAATCTCTAACTTGACATGTTGGCTTTTGTTCTGGGTAAACACGAGAGAGAGAGAAGTTGGAAATCTGCAAAAAATGTGCAGTTTTATTGTTAGTCATGAAAAGTTCAAGATTGGGCTGTTTAACTAAAATCACGTGAAAAACATGGCCCAAAAATTTATGGGTTTCAGCATCCTGTTCTAAGTAACGTTTTAAGACTTTTTCCCGTTCAAAAGATATAATATTTTATTTTAAATTGTCAGTCACTATGGCAACACTCCTCACTCTGAAACATATAAAAGATGAGAAATTTTACAACATAGATTAGAGTCTGCAATGCAGGCGTAACTTCTGAATTGAAATTCTGAATTTACATTTTTTTCCAAGCATCACATCAACAAATATAACAAAAATACATAAGCAAATTATACTCTCTCTATCTCTGCATCTCTCTCCCACACCCTTCTCTCTTCCTATCTTTCTCGCTCCCCATCTCTTTCCCACTCCCTCTCTCTCTTCCCTTTCTCTCCCCTCTTCTCCCTCATCTCTTTCTCCCCTCCCTCTCTTGCTCCCCTTCACCCCTCTCTCTCTTCCTCTCCATCTCTCGCTACCACCCTCCCTCTCTCCCTCCTAGAGTTTTCTTACCTTACAACCCTCCTAAATTACAAATAATCTTTAAAGCAGGCAGGGTTTGAGAGGGAGGGTGTGTGGTCTATACATTCTGATAAGTAGATTTACAGTAAATATATACTGTTGAGATGGTCAGAAAAGGAAACTCATTTTGAAGTTGCCAATAGCCGTGCATATAGAAAATATCAAATCAAACTTTATTTATAAAGCGTTTTCATACAAAAATGTAACACAAAGTGCTTTACAGTGATTAAATACAATCCCACATTTCCTTTCACCCACCCACCCAAATCTCACAGCTGCCCAACCAAAAAACACAACACAACCAAACAACCCAGACACACACACACACACACCACACGCACACACACACACACACATACACACGCACACTAACATGCTAAAATACATAAAACCACACATATTAAAATGTGAGACTCAAGACAGGTGGACCAGTTGAAATATCAGAGTTGTAAAGGTTTGAATCCAATTTTCAATGTTTAATATCCATAATTGCATTTGATTCATTGACACTAAACAAGTTGAAGTTACATTATCATTTAGAGGTCCTATATTACGCAAAATTGACTCTTGTGAGCTTTAAGGCATGTTATAATATTGATACCTTATCAAAAACATATCTGGAGTAGTGTTTCGTTTCATTCACATTTGAGTAACCCTTTGTTATTAGTCACTCTACCTCTCCAAATCTCCAAATGCTCTGTTCCACATTGTGATGTCATGTAGTGGTAGTTAACGTCTACCTTTTACCTTTAGGTCAGTAGAGATCGGCAATTCCAGGGCTGAAATCATCCAAATGATTCTAGTGAAGTAAGTAAGTAAGTAAGTAAGTAAGTAAGTAAGTAAGTAAGTAAGTAAGTAAGTAAGTAAGTAAATAAGTAAGTAAGTAAGTAAGTCTTTATTTATATAGCGCTTTTCACAAATATTTTCTGTCCTCAAGATGCTTTACAGAGCATTATTCAGCATTATTCATTCACTCTATACCTGGTGATGGTAAGCTACTATTGTAGCCACAGCTGCCCTGGGGCAGACTGACAGAAGCGCGGCTGCCATGGCAATCGGCGCCATCAGTCCCTCCGACCATCACCATCACTCACGCACACACCACTTTCATACTAGGCAATGTGGGTGAAGTGTCTTGCCTAAGGACACACACAATGATTGAATTGATTGTATTTAACTGACCTTGACTATCAGCTGTTCTTGGAGACCTGTAGCATGTTTTTTGGGTAAGTAAAATAAGTAAGTAAGTAAGTAAGTAAGAAAGATTGACTTACTGTATAAATAAAGCACTTTTCACAGACATTAGTCACAAAGACGTTTTACAGAGCATTATTTCATTTTTTAGTGAAGCGTATGGAGTTTAAAAATACAGTGGAGCTCTTCCTGTATTACCACATGACATCAGGAGGTGGAGTGTTTTCAGTTTGAGAGAGAATTCCACACAAATATCTAGGATTTATGTGTGAATGAGACAAAATACAACTCCATTTATGTTTGTGGTGAGGAAACAACATCACTAGTATAATGTAGATCAGAGGATAGTGTAATAGGGGCCCTTTAATGTGACTGTGTATGTTAAAAGATATTTTACAACATTTTACAATACAGCAATTAGACTAACTACTAGAATTCACTCTTGCTAAACTCATATCTGCATTAACATTTTATAAAAACCTGATTGTATTGAACAGGACATAACTAATGGCTCACTCCTGTTGTATCCCTACTGCACACATTACATCACTGCTCCTCTCTCTGTATTATTTCCATGCCTCTCACAGATGAGATCACTCCAGTCATTTCACTCCAGCTGTTTTGAACATCTGGCTGAAATTCTTTAGTTTTGGTCCATGGTGAAAAAAACAGCTGCAGAACATCAGCCTCTCACACTTTATGCAAACACATAAACCATTTGAATCCATGCAGGGAAACGTGTATGTGTTCAGCCAGTAACGAAAACCTGATCACCTACAAGAATTTGGTGTCTGGGGTCTAAACTAAATATTGCCTGCTTCGTGTCAGACTACCACTATTGGCTTATGTTGCCATCTCGTGGATAAAGGGACACATTACACGAGTAAAAGGAGAGGTCAGTGGCTATAGATAGTCACTCTTTACAAACCTTTTACTTACATTTAATTGACCATATTAAGAATAATTGTTTAGTATGATCTAGGGGTGTAACGATATCCAAGTCTGTAATACGATATCATCACAGTACGATATTTATTGCAATATCGTGGGAAAGCTCACGACATGGTGTGGAGGCTCACGATTAGGGATGTAACAATATCCAAATCTCTCTGTACGATATTTTCACGATATACATCTCACGGTACGATATTTATTGTGAATTATTGTGAAAAATATGCTACTTTTTCCTCTTTAAATGCCTTGACAAGACTTAATCCAAAGAACTAAGACTTAAAAGTGCTTAATGTGTTATTTCTTATGGTAGTCTACTCTGAAATGGAGCAAAGGTTCATGTTTATGTAGTTCTCTTTGTCTTTTTTTGGCTATTGTTGCACCATAACTCTTAATTTAGTCACATAATAGGATAATAAGAAGAATATATTTAGCACTTATTGATAAAGTATTATGCATTATAGCGTCTACAACTGAATCGTAATGTTTATCTAAAACAGGGGTCTCCAACTTTTTTCCTCCGGTGAACTACTGTTACCTTAACAAGACAAAAATGCCTGAGAGCTTATGTTAGTGGTTGCAAGAAAATGAGTAAGCACAGCGAGCCTTAGATGGGGTGCAGTTAGATACTTTTAAAACATAAATCATTTTCCATTTATTAGTGTACAACGTTAGGCACCAAAAGGATATATTTACCATGGTAATTAATCAAATTGGAGTTATTCAGGAGTTGGAGAGCTACTGGTTGTAGGTCCCTGATCTAAATTATAATGAATAGGCTAGTCAACGCCAACAAATACCACAGACTGTATGACATCATCCAAAATACTTCTTCATGAGCTGACAATTAATAGGATATATACCTGTTTGATACTGCAGCCTAAGCAGACAGTCATTGTTCTGTTCTGAAAGTTAAAACAATAACTTCAAATAGGTCCTTACGCGAAATTATAGGCTATGTTCTATGTATAAAAGTACCTATAATGTACCCTTTCCTGCTTTAAAATTCCCACCATAGTTTGGCCACACCGTCAGCTTTTCCCGTCTGCCTCGCGCGCTGCAGCGCACGTGTTTATCTGCTTAGGACTTGAGCGAGTTCTACCGGTCACACCAGGCTGCCGTCAGCGCGCGCTCACAACACAATACCCACCTGCCTTACCCCTACGTAACCGCTTCACGCATATAAATACGTGCTAGACCTGTTAGAAAAGATACAGATTAGACACATTTATGAACAACTGTCTCAAAAAATGGCACAGGATTGGGTCCGTAAAAGCTGTTTAACAAACACTGTCACCGGATGCGCACGAGAAACCTTAGCCTACGGCGACAAAGGTGCGGGTGCGGCCTCCAAATATTCCCAGGTCTGGCAGGTATTAGTGATGTTGTAAGAAAGGCACTCGCATAACTGCACAGAAGCACAAGTGGAAGTGAAAAGGTGACAGATGACCTACCTTTGGAAAGCGAAGTTCCTCTGGACTTTTCCTCGCGATGATGGGGAAGTCTCGGTCAGTTGTTTATTGCGGTCATCATCTTGTTTATAACTGGACTCAAATCACAGTCGCGTCATTTGACCCGCGCTGTTATTGCCGAGGTAAGATCAGATTTTAAGATATTTTTGATGATATGATATTACCACTACTGATAGGTCTAATTATTTCAATATTATTTTATTTGCCTATTTTTAATTCAATTATATTTTACGCGTATTTATTGATATTGATTGGATTATCTGATTTTACTCATATTGATCAACCCTTATTTCCTATCAGATATTATTTTATCTGAATAAACACAAATAATAAATAATAATTTGATATAAATTTCCTGAACACCAACAATACAGACTTCTTTACAATGCAATCTAACACAAAAATAGGCAAAGTTTTAGTAAAGAATCGACTATGGACCTCTTCATTAAAAAGATCCAACCTGATCATTGATGGTTAGAAATGACTGAAATTTGAGCTTGATTTAATATGCTTTATTATAATTATAACTGTGTGCTCTATTATCTCAGATGATGCTTGCCTTTTTCACCCTGTGGTCATTACTTCACATCACCAGTCAAAATCCCACAAACTGGACCCTCAAAGACAACGGTAGGTCTTTAAACAGCACTTTCATTCTGATCTGATTTGATTTTTTATAATCTGAATTGCACTAGTTTTAGTTTTGGAGGTGACTGGAGAGGTTGGCCATCATCTTCTCAGCTGTATCCACTCGGAGGAGGAGGTTTTGAGCAGAGAGGACAAGGGCTCTGGGATCTTCTGGAGAAAAAATGGAGGAAAACCTCTGTCAACTGGAAATATACTCACTATCACACTACAAGAGTCTTCAGGAGGAGGAAATTACACCTGCCACAATGCAGACGGATCACTCCTCAACTACACAACAGTTCTGATCCGTGCAGACCAGGGCAAGACCAAGAGGATCCTCGAACCAGGTGCAAATGTTGTCAAACAAATACAACGTCAGGGCAGATGTATAATAGATTTCACAAATGCTAATATTCATTTGGTTCTGTAGCTCACATACACTGCTCTGCTCCAAACTATAACGGCAACTTTCAGTGCTCCTGGAAGTGGCATCCCAGTCGTAATGGAAAAGTGGCTTGGATCAAAGTTTGGCGGTGAGTTACTGTTTCCTTTATTTACTCAAGCTCATCCATGCGTAGCCATTGTGAAAATCAAAACATTTTAGCATGTGCCATGTCAGTACAGTCTCTCACTCATCCAGGAGTGTTCTGTAGCAAACCTTTGAGAAAGCCTGCTGGATGGTGAAACATATTTAACTTAAAACCTAAAGTAATTAATCTATCACAAGGGAGAACTATAGGCTACATTACTTTTCAGATCTGTGGAAAGTCATCCCTCTTCATGATGAAAAGTATTGTATTTTTTAGTAATAGAAACACCCTTGATGAATAAAGGCTAGAAAGATGTGTTTAATGTCATACCATGGAACATTCAGACAAAGCAATAACATTTCCATGAAGACAAGTGGGCGATAGAATCTCCACCTGAACAGTTGTGCAGTGCACCTTTAAGTATTTAAATTTAGGGTAATCAGGTTTCAGATTTAATGCTTTGATTTATTTCGTCTATTTCGCCTCCTTACTGAGAAATTTGGCTTGGTACAGGGAGGAGTAACTTTAACATAACATACAGACATAAAAAAAAAAGACAAAAGAAAATTATCCCTGCAAACTAGTTTATATGTCTTAATATTAACTCCATCACGGTGTCTGTTGTCATGTTTCTCCTTGTGTCTGTGTGGGTTTCCTCAGGGCCCTCTGGTCTCCACTGCTACAGACAGGTTGCCCCAGTGGCAATAAAGGATGGGTCAAATGCAGATTTCCCCACGGGGCATTAAAATATAGCTCAACCTTAATATGTACAAGTTTAATTAACAG
Source organism: Boleophthalmus pectinirostris (assembly GCF_026225935.1). Taxonomy (NCBI): domain Eukaryota; kingdom Metazoa; phylum Chordata; class Actinopteri; order Gobiiformes; family Gobiidae; genus Boleophthalmus; species Boleophthalmus pectinirostris. The sequence goes on along the minus strand of NW_026571207.1, from coordinate 26,067,498 downwards.
CAAATAAACAAACCTTGTACATTTGTGAATTTCAGCCTCTCATTAAACCTGTGCTTGTCTTATTTTCAGCAACAGTGATAACCCACATGACCCACATGACTCACGTTGCACTGAAGACTCAGAGGGCAGACAGTGGACTTGTCTCTCCAACCACAGTATCATCAGCTGCTCTGTGGACCCTGATGGAAACAGCATCTCCTGCACAGACATACTGCACTGCCCCTATGCTGAGGAAGTCCATTTCATTCGGATCACTGTCGATGTGGTTAACGACTTCCTGGTGGAGAACTACTCAAGGAGCTTTTTTTTGTCTGAGATCGGTAAGACACACACAAGATTAACAACATTTGACTGGTTTCTTTTGCATTTCTATTATTGCATGTTTCTGTCCTTTTCAGTGAAACCTGGCAAAGTGCAAATTAGTAAAGTCAACAAAACAGCCATAGAGTGGACGTATCCGACATCATGGGACAGTCCTAATTCTTATTTTCCACTCACTTTTCAAATCATACAGCTCAAAAAAGAAAAACCTTGTAACTCTGTAAAAGCTCACAGGGTAAGGCACTCATAGAGCTTTTCTCTTTAAACAGATGGTTTTCAGACTGGGCAGAAGGTCAAAGTGCCAGATAGGGGACAGTTTCTGCTGTTGATACTTTGCAGTGACATCATGCTGGGGGGTGGGGTACTGTAAACATTTGACTATTAGAGATACATGTAGCAGTTACCATGGTGACACAGTGCACACATTAGTACACAGACCAAAACGTTTTAAGATTTTAGATTTCAGAAAATGTGTGAAAAAAAAAAAAAATTTATGTGTGAGAGACTTGTTTAGCAACACAAATCAGCTCAAATTTAGTAGCTCCAACTAAAGCAGCTCTTTTGGTGTTAAAATAAATTATTAATTAATTACATTTTACATTACATTAATTACAATTAATTGCATTAATCAAATACATTAATTACAATTTTAGCTGCCCCAATCATATTAGATATTATTAGCCTACAGAATTATATGGCATCTGAAACACAACAAAAACCACTCAAAGCATTTTTAACTTATTCATTTCACTTATTCACACTTAGAGTAATATATTAATTTACATAGTCATATTTTTGTTTATTTTCAGATTAAAACAGTAGACTGCACTGAGAACTGTTGGTGTAAACGTAAAAGCAAGAGAAACACAGTCTGTTTCCGAGCCAAGGATGCTCTTTCCAACTCACAGTGGAGTGAGTGGAGCCAGGAGAGGTTGGTGGTAATGTCTGTGTTACTAGCTGACGTGTTTTTCATGTACAATAATGCATACCATCATAATGCTATACAACAGTTATTAAATGTGTGCATTTCTTAGGATTTCATCCAGAAAAAAGCAGAAGAAAAGGGAAAAGAACCAGGAGCATCAAACAACATTTTAGTTGGCTGCATTCTGAAAAAGATAAAAAATTTGAATTTTAACATATTACAGTTAGTAACATATTACATTAATACATGTTTTAAATTGCTAAATGTCAATGTAACCATATGACCATTTCATACGGTGCCCTGTCTCAGAATAGTTTCTTTACGCTGCTGCACCACATGAGTGTTCTCATGAGTCAATGTGCACCATTGCAAACATGACAAATCCAGAACTGAAACCTGGTTGGCTTTTGAGTTATGACATTTGAAAGAACCACATGCATGTGGTTTTATTCTTGTCTGGAGTGACCTTAGTTTTCTCTCTTATCATTGAAAAACAAGTTTAGAGATAAAATTTTATAAGCTTTTTATATAATTAAAAAACATATCACAAAATATTAGTGAAGTAAAACAAAAAATATATAAAGAGATTTGACTACAACCAGGATCAAACCAAGTTTAAACGCAGCCTAGGCTCAGTCTCATTAAATGTGACAGATTCTAATATCAGTGTAACATCACACTGTATTGAATATGGATCTAGAGAGATAAGGTTGAGTTCAAATCAGCTTTCTCATTGAGTTCCTCAGAATTAGAATTGGGATTGGGCAGTTAACAAAGAATGTGTCAGTTTTATTGTTTGATTGCTTCTCCATTTAAAATACCCCCAAAGCCCTCATTTATTGTCACAGTAATTTAACTGCTGTGACTTCAAGTTTGAGGTGAACCATGCCTTCATTTACTGTGTGTACGAAAAAGCAGAAATGGTGAGTCATACAAGACACATCATCATCACCAGTATTTTATACATTTTACCACTAAAGCCTTGACCTTTTATTTGGGGAATTAATGGTCATCTCCCTACTGTGGCCTGGACAATCCACAGTGCTGAACTGATTTGAAAGTAACATCATGTGCTTAAGTTATTTTTACCAAATTATTTGGGGATGTTTTCTGGAGAAAATAAAGTCATCCATTTATTCTTTATGATAGGACTTTTCCAAAAACTCATAGTGTGCAGCTGTTCACAATGACTTTTAGTTTGGACCCCATTCATATATAGCTATATAATTGTCCATTGTTATATTTATTTGTGTATGTGTGTTTAGTGTATTTAATTATTTATTTCTATTAACCATTCATGTGTATTTCGAGCATTCAAAATAAAACATGCATTTGTTGTTTGATAAATTTGATGACTCATTGATTAATATTACAATAACTCACAAAACTTTTCATGACAGAATAGCAAAAACAGTTATTCAAACATTTTCATCACATTTCACATTTAATTTAGAAAAAATACATTGAATACAATGAAATTAATATTGAATACCTGAATTATTTTGTAACATATTCTGATACATAGGCCAATCAGAATACTATACTGTAAAAACAGATACTACATAGTATTACAAACTGCTTTATATCTGTTGCCCTTTTTGTCATGCATTAACTTATGTCTGATTTGAGATGCATGCACACCCATTGCAAGAGTAGCATTTTCTTGTTTTCCTCACAAATAACTTGCAGTATAAAGTCAAAATACATGATGAAGTACTGTCATGTATTCGTTTTAATTTAGAAAAGAAACTCTACGATCTCTTGCGTATTGCTGAGATGTTTTTATGACTTAATTCTATTTTATTTAATTTTTACTTGTACATATGTATTTATTTAATTATGCCTTATTTGACACCAGTCTCTTGATATTTTTGCTACTTATTTAGAAATTATGATTACCATTTACATTTTTTCTCTTTGTTATAATGATATAATGTGATGTGTGAGCTACTGTGTCCAAATCATTGCTCTTGTGGATCAATAGAGTTTGTCTAGGTCTGGCTCTAAGTCTAAGTTTAACTCTTCTGAATAAATTAGAAAGTAACTGTACCAGGACACTGTTACTTAAAATTACATTTCAGAATGTGTATTTTCAGTACTTGTATTCAGTTATTTCCAAACACTGTTAACAGCAGAGTGTCAACATCTTGGATTAGTAAGTAGAAGTAACTCAGTTGGTTGTTGAGTATTCAACCTCTGATCTAAAGGTTGGCAGTTTGAAACCCGCTCGCGACATAAACACCATTGGTAGAGATCACATCCACTGGCTCACAGGCTAGAAGTGTGAGTCCAGCTCCCAAATATGAATGCTGTCATTGTATCCTTGGTCAAGACACTAGCCCACCTCTCCTCCAGTGTCTGGGTGCACTGGTGTGTGAATGTGTGTGTGTGAATGAGTGAATAGTGAGTAGTACTGTAGTAATTTTCTCCACTGAGATATTGCCATTTTGTGGAACAAGTTGATAGATCCTCCACCAGAAAGTTTAGGCCTAGATGTTATATCTTTTAAACTGACTCTTAAGAGCTGTTGTTATGTTGTTACCTCATCAAAACCCGTGTTGTGCTTTGTTTCATTCACACATGTTGGAGTAATCCTGTATTATTGGGCAGTCTACATCTCTAAAGCTCAAAATCCTTTGTTCCACTTTGTGATGTCATGAAGTTGTAGTTTTCAAGTTTGCAGCTTCCTTTTAACTTTAGTTCAGCAGAAATAGACAATTCCAGGGCTGAAATTATCTAAACGATTCTAGTGAAGGTGTTTGGAGTGTTAAAAAAAAAAAAAACGCAGTGGAGCACTTTTTGCATTACCACATGACTCGTTTTAAAAATGATTTAATTAGAACAAATTATGCAAGGAAAGATACATATTTTTTTTTTTTTTTTATATTTGAGCTGCAGTTTGTTTGGTTAGTGCAATCACATGTTTCTTCTCGTAAATCCTTCGCCTCTCTGACCTTGTCCCACCTCCACGTTGACCATGTTAATTAAGAGGCAGGAAAACAACCACAGGACAGATGGCTCTCACTTTATCTGCATTCTATTCACAACCTAGCAAACGCCACCAGGAAAATACCAAGATGCAATGCAACTTCACTTTACGCACGCTAGATGGCAACATTGCTCCAAATTGTCTTTCCTGGCCCTTCGCGAGTAAGCGGAGCGTGTTCCTGTCACCTGGAGGGAAAAGTTCACCGGAACAAACGGCTCATGTAATGTTAATATCAGTTTCTGGGCGCGTTTTTGCAATTATTAATAACAAAACGTTGAAGTTACATTATAGTTATGTCATTTTTGTCAAGTTTATTCAAATGAAAAACGCGCGGGGCCTTTTTGTATTCCTGTCACTCAGGTAAATTACATTCTATGCACTTTGTTGTTTAAAAAAACATTTATTTCCGTACCCTTTCATGTCGATAAGAGAGCATATTGTTAGACATAAGGCCCATTCAACGTAGCACATGCCTTGCTTTTAACAGCTAGTCATTTTTTACGATTCCTCCGTTCAATCAGGCCATTATTATCATCGGCCCCACCTTTTGATTTACGCGAACATCTGGTGACTGTAGGAGGCGAGTATACAACTGTCTTTTTCTGATCACTTAACTTCAAAATATCTATTGAGTTATAACTCAGAGCGGAGGGTTTAATAGCTTGCCCATATGTGATCACTTGAACTGGGAAATAGAGTTGATTACATTCCTGTCCGTGCGTAATATGGACTTACTAAATCACAGTATTAACATGTCCGGATCAGCGGGCCCCAACTGACATCTGTGTTTTTGGATACGGTGATATTTGGGCTAACAGTCTCTCTCTCTCTCTCTCTCTCTCTCTCTCTGTGTGTGTGTGTGAGTGTGTGTGTGTGTCTCTCTCTCTGTGTATGTGTGTGTGTCTGTCTGTCTCTCTCTGTGTGTGTGCGTGTGTGTGTGGATGCTGTCCAGAGATATAAATACATTTCACCCCATGGGGTCTCGCTCTCACTGTCCGCCGGCCCCCCACAGCATGCCGAACGGGACAGACAGATCAACCAACCGGCCACAATCAAACAAAAGTGGTGAAGGATCGCTCCGGACGTGTGCGTAAAAGACAGTTCTCGTGTCACGTTGGCTTTATTTGTCACTATTTATTGTGTCGTTCGTGTACTCACGTGGTGGACCGATCGTATTCCTCCTCCCACAACAGCAGTCACAAATAAACACATTGGCCTCCTAGACAATGATGAGACCCTGACCGTTTGTGACAAGTTTGGAAAATGTAATTGTTGTGTTTTTGTCGCATATCCTACAAAATGATCTCAGTTCTCTCAAAATAACTTGGTTGAAATTATCTATAGCCTACATAACAATAACAATTTAAGAAATGAATCAATCAGAAATGAATCAGAAATGCTGCTGTTTCATCCTGGATGTTATAGCAGTCCTATGTAAATGACTTTATATTCAAAGTGCTTAATGCATTTCAAGTGTTTCTCTTAAGTGTTTAATTGCACCGGTTAAAGTGTCAGTCTAAATTGCGTGGAATACTGTGGATAAAAATCTTAATAATCTTAATTTTAAATATAAGTTGGTGATAAGAAAACAGCCCTGGTTTCTCCTATTTCATTGTAATTAACCAAACGGGGCTTACTGAACAGATGGCCCCTGTACAATTCAATTTGATTTAGAAACGGCTCTGTAATGATGGGGCATGAGTATAGAGCTTCTGCAGACATATAATAGACATATTCCGTGCATATGTGAACCCAGTGTTCACTTTCACGCTTCTCTGAGCTTCATGCAAATGTTTTAGTTAGCTTTTTTCTCCCTCTCTCTTTTTCCTTCGTGTTGTTTAGCGGGGAGCATTATTTGGGCAACGGGACAGCGCAGTTTAACCATAATCCTCATATTTATGTTGGATTCAACGCTGAGTCCCGCAAGATTTCTGTAATGCATCAAATCACAGCTCATTTCAAATCGTCGTGCTGTCGCAAGGAAGTGTGCACAGTGAATCCCAGTCTTTTTATTTATTTATTTCATTTTTTATGTGTGATCTGAAAGTTTCCTAAGATGCGTAATCTTGTATTGATACCCCGACTGAACACTTGCACCGCGCATTTCATCTATTGCGTTATATGGGAATAACTTATCACTTTTAAATGCCATAACTAATTTATAACAATTTAGATTTTAAACGCGATACAAGAGGAACACGCGTGCGTAAAGCTCAGAGGTTTTCAAAGAGAGACAGACTTTTAAACTTGGCCATAAATAATTAACCAACTTTACCTCTTAACTTTTCTCAGGAGAACGATTAGATAAAATGCTCTTATATCTCAGATGTTTTAAAACAATTTTTCATTGGTAATTTGGACATGCCATAAATTATTTATCTGTCCCCAAATCTATTACATATTTATTAACTCTACTGTTTTATGGACTTGAACATCATGACTTGAAAAATTATAATTATTTTGGACAAACCACTGCCAAGATAAATAATAGCAGATGAATTACAAATGTATGTGACGTTATTGCCGATGGTTTAATAGTAACAATAATAAGTTATTTTGGTGACATTTCCCACACAAGTCAGAGTATAAGTCAGTATCCTTTTCAATAGAAAGCAGCTGCGCTATCCTTCTTTTTGGTCTTTTCGTGCAGCCAATGCGCATTAAATAATGTCCAGTCCTGAATTGATGTTTCGCGGAAAGCAATAAAGTGATGAGCGCGTTAATTGCCGACTGCAAACATATGTAAGACAGGTCCGGGGCGGGACAGCCGGGGCGAGCGTGCGTGGGACTAGGCGGGGACAGCAGGCAGGCAGCTCTGGTTTGGTGGGCAGCTGATGTCCGCGTTATTAACTGTGTGTTTGTGAGAGGCGTTCCCATTTGACCGCGCACGCCACGCCCACCTCACCTACTAGTTCCTCCGCTGTTTGGCATCCCAGAGATGGTCCAAAGTGATTCCTCAAGGGGGAAGGAGGTTGTTTGGAAGCCCCGTAATGTAATTGCGCGATTCATTCATAAGAGTTTTTAGAAGTGGCGCAAAGGAGCGGCGTGTGTTATCCTCGCTGTGGACTGTTTGTTGCATTTTTGTCACCTTGATCCAGAGGACTTCGCACATCCTCTCATCTTGCTCTCATCAGCTTCATCTTCCGCCCTTTGCCGCTTTTCTGTCTTGTTCTTCTGTTGGAGCTGCTGACATGAAGCGCAGCTAACCCTGGATGCCGTCGGCTCCTTCCACATGTCGCGTCTTTTTTGTTTACTTTGAGCAACACACAACACACAGGCGCGCTGCACAGCAACTTAAAGTGAAATAGACCACAGCACTTTGCTCCTGTGACAGCGCGATCAAACAGAGGAAGAGGAGGAAGAGGAAGGAGGCAGGGAACGAGCAAAGGAAAGGAGGAGAGAGAGTGAGAGACTGTGCGAAGGTGCGTTTTGATGTTTGGCATCCACGACAGCATCCAGAGGAGTGGGAGTAGTATGAAAGAAGAGCCCATGGTGGCCGGGATGAACGCGGTTCGGACATGGATGCAGGGCGCCGGAGTGCTGGACGCCAACACAGCCGCCCAGAGGTGAGCCCGAGGCGGCCCCGTGCGCGCACAGATCCGAGGCGGTGTGCGTAACGGGAAGTCGCATGTGTTTCTCACCAGCGGAGTTATGGATAATTCCCTCTGGCTTTTTCAAAATGTGACTCTAAACGCGAGCACACTGTGGGCTAATGTAGAGGGAAACCACACTGCACTCCATACAATAGTTTCGATCAACTTTAGTCCCAATGTCAGTTTCAATCAGGGCATTTTAGAATAGTTTTGTTAATGGATTTTCATATTTTTACAAAGGTGCACATTTTAAAGCATGCACGCGTAAAACCTCGAAGAATCATTTTGATAAGCATTAAAGTTCAAGTTTGCACAAGTTATTTACAAGTTAAACAAGTAACTCTAAATCAAATGTTTGGTCTTTATTCGTGCCAATTAAGAATAATAAAAAAAAAAAGAATATTTAATTTAATGTGCCTGCAAGAGTGACAGTACTTACAATTTATGCACTCAATTTTTTTATTTTTATTTTTTATTTTATTTATTTTATTAAATTATTAGTATTAATTTATGTATTAGCTTTTTTTTGCAACTGGACTCAATTTTCTTTAAAGCATTTCGACAAATTATTTCAAAGTTCGGCTGTTTATTTACGCGGGCCCTCGTGGCTCTTGTGTCTGCAGCGGCGTGGGTCTCGCGCGGGCACACTTCGAGAAGCAGCCGCCCTCCAACCTGCGCAAGTCCAACTTCTTCCACTTTGTCCTGGCGCTGTATGACAGACAGGGGCAGCCCGTGGAGATAGAGAGGACGACTTTTGTGGACTTTGTCGAAAAAGAAAAGGTGGGTGAAGAGACAAAACTTTACGCACATCAAATGACAGTTTAACACGGCCCGTTAAACCCCCCTGATGAATTATCCAGACGCACAGCAGGGACCACACTTCTGTTGAGATTTTCAGCATACCCTTTACTTATAATTGCTCCATATATTTCTCTTTTACCCGGTGTTCAGATGCCAGGTAAAGTTTTCCACTCAGCATCTGCTCCTCGCTACATTTGACTTTATTGTAATGACAGTTTGCACAGCGTGAAGCCGCGTCCTGCTGCTCTGCTGGTGTCAGACATCTGATTTTTAAATCAAACATCAATATCATTTTTAGAGATGTAATATGTATCAACGCGTTTAACTGCAGCTAAATAACTGTTTTATTTATTTGCCCTACTGTGCTTATTAATATTATTAATATATAAAAACCAATGTCCTTCCACAGATGGGCAGCGATTTGTGGGCTGCGAAGTGATTTATCAATAATACATAATAGGCCCTGTGGATTGTATTAAAACAACAATATGCAAATACAAACGTTGCATATTTTAAAGCTATTTTAATTAAGTAATGACCGTGGGCCTGTTTTGTTGGCTATACAAAAATATAATAAAGTTGATCACATTAAAATAGTTATTAGGAAGCGTCTCGTGAGCAGTAAGTCGAAAGAAAACCACTATTAGTGTGTTTTATGCGCCATCGTTAATTATAATGTAACATTTGTGCAGCGTTGTCCTTTGAGACCTTTATTTACGACACTAGGGGTTGCAGTAGGCTGTTGGACCGGGCCCATAAGACCAAGTTTCAAAGTTTAATATGACTTTTCACGTTTTCTGACACAGTAGCCAGTATTTCCTCAGATAATTTATTCAGGTTACACTGAGCCCTTTCTTTTCTTTTTACAACCGCCAAACGAGCCTGTGATTTGATTTATTTACACTGAAAGAGCCATGTAGTGTGTCGGTAGCCCAATGTCGAAAAAATACAAGCTTTATTACAGTGGCGCTCGCAGTAAAAGTCCCGCGAAGGAGTTGATGACCGGGGCTGTATGTGCGTGTTTAGCCTTGGTACTAAACCGTGCTGTTTGGTTTAATTTTCATAGGAAACGACGGGGGAAAAGACCAACAATGGGATCCATTATAGACTGCAGCTCCTCTACAGTAACGGTGAGTCGGGCTTCCATAATCTTTTATGAAGCAATAACAATGCATTGAGAGAATGATCCGTCCAAACAAAGTGAGGAAACTCTGGAAATGCGCGTTAGACGAGGCTCGAGTCCCTCAGCTCCGCTCCACAAACAGCCACACGGACAGAACATGCCCAGAGATCAAAGTGCTTACATTGTGTTGTGGGAAACATTATTTTGAATTTAAAGTTATAAACATGTATTATTATTATTATTATTATTATTATTATTATTATTATTATTATTATTATTATTATTATTATATTTTTGTAGACTATTTATTTTAATATTGTATTACAAATTATTATTGTAAATTACAGTTTTAACTGATTAAATACATTTCTTTAAAACTGTGTGTAGTAATGGAATGAGACTGCTGACAGTAGGCATGTAATTGTGCCAGTCATTAGCGTGATAGTGGCGTACCTGTGGCGTAGTGCCTGCAGGACGTCCTGTGTGATTGAAAACATGTGGTTTGTGTCTAACATTTGTCTGTGTGCTGTCCCAGGGATCAGGACGGAGCAGGACTTGTATGTGCGTCTCATTGACTCCATGACTAAACAGGTGAGAGCGTCACTTTAAACTACATGCTCTGACCATTACACCGTGGGTTTGTTTGGCGTTTGTGTTGGGCTGCCCCTCCCTCTGCCCGCTGCATGCCTCTGTCTCAGACCCTCAACTTCAGCAGTACACAGCGCGTGATAAACGAGCTGTCGTACCTGTGGAATACATTTACAGAGGCCCAGAAAAGTAGAGGACATGTGTCCCCAGCCTGCCTCTGCAGTGAGCCGGCACTCTGTTCTGTGTTCTGAGTTTGCTGTGAGGATGTGTTTGTGAGCGTGTGTGTGAGAGAGACAGTGATGCATGCCAGCTCACTCTTTCAGGACCTTGACCCTCATTTCCTCAATGTGAAACAGAACAAACTATCCCAGGGTGTGTTATGGCCAATTCAATCAAACAAAAACACAGAGCAGCACATGTGGACCCATGGACACAAAGGGATTCTCCATTAGAATGAATGAGATAACCAAGAAAACATGCCCCTTCAACGATGTTTTGATTTCCGGTCTTTTGTTTTGCCAATTGTGCCGCTAGTGCCATTGGGCTGGAGGAGTTAGCTTCAAATGAAAGTAGGAGGGCATGAGTTAGTGAATGTGGCTGGGTGTTTGCGTAGGGTGATCACAGCCCTAGAGAGCATGTTGAGTGGGGTTGGAGGGGTAACCAGACTAGATTTTTGGACGCGGCGCTGTAGGGACCAGATGGTGCACTATACTCAGTCTGGCAGTCCAACTGCTCACTGTACTCCAAATACAAACATACATGCACACAAACACAGGCACACATCATGTTTTCTACTGTCGCAGAACACAGCGTCCCCGCTCACTAACTGGATTCCCACGATACACATTTTTGCCAGCACAGTTCTTCCTACTCCAGATTAAAAACACACTTCTGTTTTATCTGTCCTCTATCGCTGCACCAAACACTTAAAAAGTCTGTATTTTTCTGTCCTCAGGCAATTGTGTATGAGGGCCAAGATAAAAACCCGGAGATGTGCCGCGTCCTGCTGACCCATGAGATCATGTGCAGGTAAGGAGCTGGAGCTGTCAGGTTTGAAGTGGCCATTACTCCACAGAGCAGAGGAAGATAAATGTTTCTGCTCTTTTAGGTGTCTCTGTTGGTGTGAACAGGGGGGAGACACAGGGAGCACTGCTAAATTACAATAGGAATCTTATAATTTTCTTCAAAGTGGGTTGGGGAGATGGGCCCTGGCCTATTTCTGTTAGAATGCGCGTGTGTCTATGTGTAAATTCATGTGAAAGTCTGTGTGTGCATCTCTCTCATGTTCAGCTAATTAGGACAAGGAAAAGCTCATTACTCAAAGCCATCCTCCTTAGTCTGTGTAATACATGCAGTTTGCAGTGTCCTGACAGTGAGCTATGTGCGAGGGGAGACCTTCTCAAATTACACATAAAATACAGATGCACTCAAATGTACTAAAGCAAGCCAAGCACTCCACGATTTCAGTCAATAAAAGCATCAACACAGCATCCCTCAAAAGACCGTCATGTAGGAACACAAGGTACACAAATGGCTAGTGGCAAAGCCTAGTCACTTCCTGGTTTATCACACAAGGCAATTTAGATCACTTGTTTTCATATGCTGCAGGAAACAGTTGAGATCAGAAACCTGATCTGGCTCTCCAAGCCTTCTGTCCTGAGGGACTGAAGAAAGCAGGGGGAGGGTCACTCTCCCCTCTCTCTTTGTGTCTCCCCTCCTCTCCTTCACTCCCCTTCATTCCCCTCCTCTCCTCTTTTCTCTCCTCCTCTCCCCTCCTCTCCCTTTCTCTACCCTCCTCTCTTCTCTTTCCTCCTCTCTCCTCCTCTCTCCCCCTCTCCTCTCTTCTCCTCTCTCCCGCTTTCCACTCTCCTCCGCTCCCCTCCTCTCTGTACAGTAGTGCGCATGAATCGGGAGCAGGTAAAGCACAAACTCTGAGTAGAAAGGCACCATAGGCCCAATGGCACTTTTGGGGGAAACAGGAGGTTTACAACACAACACAATGTAACGTGCCGCAGTCAAATGATTCAGAAAAGGCTCGTCACATCAGTATGCAACCCCCTTCTACCCAGAATGCACTACTCCCCAGGTCCAGTGGGACCACTCTGTGACCCACTTCTGAGCGAGAAAGAGCTGGAGAGAGAGGCGGGATGGAGGGAGGGGACGAGCACAGAGGAAAATAGAGAACATAAGATGTCTGCTGTGTGATGTCTGACAGAAATGGAGCTAACCTGAGCCCTGGAGGCTAATTCAAGTTTGTGTTCAAGCTCACAGCTTTATCTGCTCGCCAAAACTTTTCCCCAAATCGCCCTGATCTGTGGAGCAGCAGTGTTAGAGCTGTGTACTTACTGCTTTGAATCCACTCTGTGTTGTTCTTAAACCTCACTAATTCTCACGCCCTGCACTCCACAGCTCCTGTTTGCTCACCTGAGTCCAGTCCTCCTGCTGTGTGTTCACTTGTTCTCTTAGTGATCTCTAACTCTCTCCTCCTCTGTCTTTTGCCTGGCCTGCTGCAGTCGATGCTGTGATAAGAAAAGCTGTGGAAACAGGAACGAGACCCCGTCAGACCCTGTCATCATCGACAGGTAAGAAAACTGTGACCTTTGACCCTTGAACACATGATGCATTGTTGACGTTGGTAACATTAACACTACATATTTCTTAGGTTGGATAAACATTTAGGATATGTTTTGATACATTATAGAAAATTGTCCCATTGTCGCCATCTTTTTACTTTAATTAAAAAGTAATAAACATATACTGTCAACTGGAAACTACTTTCCCACAGCTTAAAACATTTGAGAAATTACAAAGAAAAAAAACATTTAAAAACCACATTGTTTAAAGTCCACTAACCATAATCCTTTGCAAATTTGTGACTCATTAGCGTATATTATTTTACCAGTTTGAAGAGGCTGAGTTTGGCTTTGAGTGTGGTCACAGGACTGTCAGTGCGGTTGGCCTGATGGCGTAGCTGATGAGTAGTTAGGGTTACTGCTGCAGCCCAGTGAATAAATCTCACTTGAATGAACTTATTTGCAGTTTTGCCCCCCTCCGTGACATTTTCAGTACTTTCTTTGAGCGCCCCTGTCATAAAGTACCGCTGACTGATGCCGAGGCCTAGCTAGATTTACACTGAGTCAAATAAAGTGAAACGCCTGCAGATTTATGGCGGGATGGTGCAGTGTGTGTGGTGAGCATGTGCTGTGAGACTGACTATTTGTTTAGACTTGTGCAGATGCAAGGCCCATGGAGACCTTTCCTGTTAGAATCTCCAGACTTTAATGTTTCCTGTTTTTAAATATTTTAGAAAGAATTATTATTACATCAGTTTTGAGTGGATTGTTGGTGATGTATTGCTAAAATTTTATTCTAAAATTATAACGATCAGTTTTTATGTAGTATCCAATTTTCAAATGTTTTGTTCGGTGTTAATTGACTCTCTGATTATATATAGCAAATTGATTAAGTTTTTATTTGTCTATCATTTTAGCATGTTTTTTTTCTTCGTGAATGAATTGTACTGTCAAAAAATAAATATTAGACTTTTTTCCCCTTTTTTATTATTTAAATAGAATGACTCAGTAACTTAGGCCTATGTAATAAAGTCAGTGTAGTTTTAAAACAGGGATTTTGTCCATGTCAGAAATCATTTTGTGACTGTTAACTGTAAATGAAGCAGTCTCTTGCACTATCTGACAATTTCCCAGACAGTTCTGAACCCCTTTCAAACCGTAATAGACTATAATAGACTCTGTAATGCTCAGTCTCCCAGTGCTCAGATTTTGTTCTCATTTGAGTGTATTTATGTGAGTGTTAATGAGGCAGTGACCTGTGCTATCTGATGAACACAGCTGTCCTACTCGCGCTGCTGCTCTGTCAAAAGCTACTCTTTTTATACCTGTATGTGTGACTATGTGTGTGTGTGTGTGCGATTGTGCGTGTGTAAAAATGTGTGTGCGTCACCGTGGTTATGCTCCATTGAAGCGGAAGACCTCACCTCAGCGCTCCTGGAGACAGCTGCACCCGGCCACGTGCCCTTTAGACAACATGCCTGCCCATCACTCTCGGCATGGGCCACTCTCTTCACTTTTTTACCCCTTTTTCTTCTTCTTCTTCTACCCTCCCCGCGGGGCAGACTTGTTGAGTTTCTCATCAGTGCACATTTTTACATCCTTCTGGTGTAAAGTTGAACCGTCTGATTTTACTATTGCTGTCACAACCCAATCTACAACCACTAGTAGTGTTGGAGCAGTAGTGAAATTTCGAGTTTGATTTCTGAAGTAAAATGTTGATACTAGATGCTAGATTTTGATACCACAATGATAAAGAAAAACACTCTTTTTATACACCAAAAATAGTAGTGAGCTTATACAAGTTGTAATATAGTTTAAAACCATTCTAAAACTATTCTGGAAAGGTCAAACTTGGTCCGTTTTATGTGATTCTTTTCAGTATTGATGCATGCTCAAGTTAGTATCTACTTTCAATATTCGTTTTAGTATTGATTATTGGAGTATTGATTTTTTTTTTTTCACAATACCCAATAACTTTAACCAATAGTTTATCTCTCCTAACAACACATATCTGTAGTTATTATACTTTATATCTTTTGTATTTTTATTTTGTTTTATTAATAAATGTAAATATCAACCAACTTAAATCATTAATGCCATATTTGGATCATAACCTAGATTAGCACACAAGCAATTCTCGTCTCTCATCACAACTGAGCAGTCCATCTTCAAGTACAATCTGTTTTTCTTCCTTATTGACAACATTCATTCAACTGCCAGTCAAAGCATTGTGTATTATTTCCTGTCATGTCTCAGCAAATCTCTTCTGTCTTTTTTTAACGTCACCGTAAAACCTACATGCTCCTTGTAGGGTTGTCAGACTAGTATAAAAAGTATTACAATTTAGCAAGTATTGGTACTATAAAAATCGCATAAAGAGCACAAAATTTGACCTTTCCTGAACAGGTTTTGAATGATCTTTATTTTGATTAGAGCTAACATAAAGAAAGCATTATTATTTTGTGTTGAAAATAATTGTGGCATGATTGTCATTGTCAAATTTAAATTAGTTTGAAGTAACAAGATGTCTGCGTAATCCCTTAGATGTCCAGGTAGGATTCTTTTGCTTTTTCAAGTCTATTGCTTAGTATCAAAATCCAGTTCGAAGCTCGAGATCAGTTGATGTGATCTTTAACTTCCAAACAAATTCACTGGCTGTGTTCATCGGTTTGCCTTTTATTTGTTTTCTAAAGCTTATTTGAGTGTCCTGAAAAGCACTATATAATAAAATGTATTAGTACTATTATTATTATTATTTATTTATTTTATTGTTATGTTTCTGACGCAGCCTCCACTCTCTCGATGCTTGTTGTGGACGCTCTCCTCTCTATTCCCCAGGCTCCTAATGGCTCAGGTGGAAGGCCAGCATTAACGAACAACAAATTAGAACAAGGGGGAGGTGAACACAACAGCCGAGATATCAGTATTTTTCCTCTTTCTGGACAGCAAAATAGGTCAGGTGAGAGAGAAGAGAGAGGGAGAGAGGGAGCGGAGGGGACTTGGAAGTTTGAAAGTAAAAGAAAGAAGAAATGGTTTCATCAGAACTTGTCAGGCTTGTTTAGATTTGTGTGAAAAATTACATAGATTTGATTTCATTTTGTTGTATTTGTCTTGATTATAAGATACATAAATGGTCATGCACACAATTTTGAGACAGGAACCAAAGATAATAACTTGCTCTCAATATTTAGTTTTAGCTGTAAAAGAAATACAAGTTTTATATTGAAACACAAGCGGGAAAATTGTTAATATGAATTTCTTAAGTAGAACGTCATATACGTAACAAATTATAATGAGGTGTAATTTGCATACATACTGTTTAATTTCTAGAGGAAAACCAACATACAAAAAGAGCTTTTACTTTATAGGAAGATGATTTTGAATCTACATCATCAGACAGAAGTTTGGACACATCATCTTGTTTTTTGTTTTTTTTTCTTACTACTTCTACTACCTCTAATTTTTTTCTTACTGCTTCCTACAAATATATGAAGCAAGATATATGGAATTATATAGTAAAGAAAAAAAGTTAAATAACTCTGATAAACATTTTTCAAGGGTGGCTACTTTGAGGATTTGAATATAATTCCATACATCTTACTTCATATAGCTGATGTATTCTGTTTGTATATCAAATGTAGAAAGTAGTAAGCATATATATATATATAAAAAATAAAAAAAAAACACTGAATGAGAGCGTGTGTCCAAACTTTTGACTGGTAATGTCTGGAAATATTCTTCATTGCGAGATAGGCCCAATACCTTGATTAGGGTCCACACATGCCCTCTGAAGATACAATAGTTTTTTTTGTTTGTTTGTTTTTTTAATCTTTGGTTGCAATTTTTGTGTCCTTAAGTATTGATTCATCTTTGTTCATAACCTTTGCTAAAACCCTGCCTGGGACTTTTGCACTGTACTGTACCGATTGCTCATTTAGCAGCAATATATTCTTGGCAGTTGTAATAATCAGGGATTCATAAACAAACAAACAACTGCGAGGGGCTGAAACTGACTCAATTATCACGCATTCCCCTCCTTCAAATTCATAACGAAATCGCATCAGCCGCCCCTCTCCACCCTTGAAGTTATTTAGTTCGTTAAACAAGGCCTCGTTAGCCTGCCGCTGTTTCGCAGAGATGATTAGATTTTACAGCCTTAATTAGCCGGGCTAGCTCTAACTCTTCTGGAAGAGTAATGGGTCTGATTGCGTAATTAGCTCTGTCTCGTTAAGAAGGGGAAGAAACAGGCCACTGCAGCAAAACCGCAGGAATGAGGAAAAATAAAGTCAAGCTAATGAGAAACTTATTTGATTGTTAGGAGAACAAATCTGGTACAGTGCGGATCAGCCCCGCTCTGGGTATCGTACGCATAGCTCCTCTTCGCTTTATCTCATCTCGTGTTGGAAACGAGAGGAATTTGTTTGGGCATAACGCGTCTACAAGGAGCAATACGATACGCGCATTTTTTAGGGAGAAGATATTTGTTTTTGGGCTAAACTATGAAAGAAGAAGCAGTGTGGAGCTTTGGTAGGATCAGACTACACAAGCTGTCACGCTGTTATGGATCGAGCATCTTTAGGAAAACTATGTAGATGCAGTGATTAAAGTTTTTCAACATGAATTTCAGGACAAATTTTCAATTCAAGTGACATCTGATAATACTCCACAGTATGACATTAAACTCTACCTTACATTTATTAAATTACAGGTGTTTTTATTGCTCAAAAGTACATACAAAAACAGGAATTCTGACTGTCAGCGGGGTCTCCTCTCCACAAACCTGACCTGTAACTTGGTGTGGTTTAGTTTCCGTGAAGACAGAAAAGTTTAATACCATACTGTGAAACAGTAACAGACAAGCAATAACATCTCCACAGAGAAAAGCATTTGATGGATCCTCCACCAGAAAAGTTACACAATGCACCTTTAATTTGAAGTGAGCAGAAGCATGCCTTTAGATACTGAGACTGTAACATTTGACAGTGGGCAGGGCCAGTGAAAGGTGAGCTCTTGTGCACCTCTCTGTGTCTCTCTCATGGGACCAGTCTCTGGGATAATACGAGGGGAGCCCTTAACCCTACACTTCCACTTACAGCCTTCTCCATTGCTCCTGGTTACCACGGGGTTAATCATATGCAGACTCTGCTCCTCAGTCTATCATCTGCTTGGATGGGCCCCAAATCGTGAACACATTTGCCCCTCTCTCACCCTCTGCGTGTCTTTGCACTGTGGTTTTCAGTACTGGTTCTCACTGGGTGTCTCGACAGCATTGGTTTTCAAACTGTGGGGTGCGGGTGCAGCTGGTGGTCCAGAGATTTCTTATTTGCCTTTGCCCTGAAATGTTTACACCTAAACTCCTGATTTACTTTAATTTAGATACAGTAAGGACTTATCTTAAACTTTTGGCGTTGATCAAGTCGTTGGATGAAAACAACCATTTTCCTCATAGCCTATAAACCCCTCACACATGACTGCTTCTCACTACTTGTTTTGTATGTCCTGTCATTGTTTTTGTGTTACATTAGTGTGAAGCATCTTTGTGTTTCCGTGAAAAGCATTCTATAAAATGTATGTATTATTATTATTAGTTTTGATTAAATTATAGTTTAGATCCTGCATTTTTGTAGCATACTTTAGTTCCAGTTTAGATAATTTTTTCTATTATTTGATGATTCGTTTACATCAGATCTTGGATATTTTACTCCACTAGATCACATTGTATAGGGCAATACAGTGTGGGCAACTGATATGAATATTGTTAAAAAAAAAAAAAAATCAACATTTGTGAATTTACCTTATATTTCTATTTCTGAAAAACAGAGCTTAGGTTTGTGTCGTCATACCTCATAGAATTTGAGTGTTTACCATGACTCTTTTGTTTACTTTTTAACATATTTTTGGCCATTGTATCTCTATGGATGTTTGGTAAATCTTGCCAGTTTGATTTTGATGTTCTGCCCCGAGCTTTATAAACTTGTATTTCACAGTATTGTGTTGAATCCACAGCACTGCTTTGGTTTGTTTATGTTGTATGTCCATATAACCAGTGCTAATCTGCTGTCTCTGCTCTCACTGGGGGGTATGGATGTCCCCGCGGCCTCATGTGTCCTCTCTGGCCCTGTCCCACCTGTGCTCCCCTGGCTCTGCTCCTGCCCCTGCTCCCTGACGCCTGCCGTGGGGACTCCCATTGGCAGGGACAGCCTCTCCTCAGGGGCTCACAAACTCAACTCTGCAGCTAGAGATAAGGATCCACTACATATCCCATGATGCACCACAACGCAGGAACAGTTTCGGTGTCAGATTTACACACACGGGCGATATCATTACAGGTTTTATTGCAGTTTTGGTTTGAGAGCTTGTGTGTTTGTATTTGTCCACACTTGCCCATTTCCTCGCGTGTGTGTCTGTGTTGGGGTATGGTGCGTTGATGCTGGTGGTTTCCATAGGAGTATGTGTGTGTTGATAGAGGCCATTTCCTGGAGAGTGCACGGTTTTGTGTGTTGCTCTTGAGTGAAGAATGTCAGACAGGAAGTGCTCCTCCCGGGGAGAATGATGTCATGGCCATTTCCTGTTCGGGAGCTAGTTAGCACATGTGGACCAGTATCGTGAGCTAATGGTTTTGGGTCACTCTTGCTCACTTAGATTCTGGAGAAAAAGTGGCCCTTGGGGATTTGAAACTGAAACTTCCATTGACACTGGTTCAAAACACACACACTTTTAGGTAATTTGAAATATCACAACACAGCTCTTTTGTGGAGCTATTCAAAACTATTAAAGTTGGGGTACATAGCGGGAAAGAAGGAAGGAAGGAGGAAGTAGACATTTAAATCTGCAGAACTTGGGCATTGTGTTCTGCTTTTACTTCCTGGTTTCTGGAGAAATAAAAAATACTACAGACAGTGTGGAGCTCATTTTAGAATTTACTCTGAGGAGAACACAAAATTTACTGATTTAAAAACAGTCAGGTACCCCAGCTTTAATAATCAGGTTAATGAATGTTCACTTTAACCCTTTTATTGACCAATGAAAACTGTTGAGTGACAGCTTCCACTTTTGTGTGACCTTAAATTAACAAGTTCACAAATGCTTTTCGAATCTGAACATGTTGCCTCAAAGCTTTTCCGTTCGCTAACCTGAGCATTAACATCACTCACTGTCTATTCAATGTCTGTGACAATTTTGTGATTACATTTTATAACTTAATAACAGCCCTTGCCAAGTTTTTAATTTCCAGAGCGGTCTTGCCAGATTTGAGGTTGGCGTCCTTCCACTGGGCCCCCATTGTTCTACTGTTTATGATCCACACATGGTCTACATTCTTCTTATTTGTTTATATTTTCCATGATACATTTCACTTCATAGCTTGTTTACCACTTCATATTACCAACAACCCCCTTCCCAATCCAGCGGGGAACCCCTTATTGTTTTGGTTGTTGTGTTTGGATGCACTTCCTAAGGTGAAAGGTCATCTGTTGCCTTGGCTGGGCTAACGTGCGCTAGTGAATAATGTATGTCATTGACTTTATGTCAGCACTGCCAGCCCCCCAAGCCGAGCCCACCCATGTTTAATTCATCCGTCTCATTTGTGTGTGTGTGTGTGTGTGTGTGTGTGCGTATGGGTGTATGTGTGTATGTGTGTGTGTCATTTAGAGGCCCAGTCTGCACCTGTCCAGCCATTAGCCCGCTGCTCATTTGCATTTGATGCTAATGTGGTTTACTGGCACCGGTGTCTGTCGTGTTAGCTTAGTTTAGTTTCACTTTCATATCATTTTGACTGAGAGACTCTTACTGTGTGTGGCAGCTCTGTCACTGTACTTGACTCTGTAAACATACTAGTAGAGCTTTATGTTTCTTTTTTATTTCTAGTGTTCATGTTTGCTGAATTACATCTACAAAAGCAAACTGTTCATATACCTGGCATTAGGGCTGGGTATCATTCAGAAGTTGCCGATACGATACATAACTCGATACATAGGCCATGATACGATACATGTCTCGATACAGTGAGATTATGATTCGATGCAGTTCAATATGATATATTTCAATTTGATTTGATATGGTTCAATAAAAAATAATGGTTAAATCATGGCTGTGATACTAAAAGTCTTTGTTAAACTACTTCTAGTTTAAATATTTTTGTAAAATATACCAATAAAAAAAAAAAAACTATCAATATAGCACCCCACGACATTAATACTGTATCATCACATTAAATTATAAAATATATCAATATTTCAATATTTTTGCACACCTCTACCTGCTATTATGGGGTGATTTGTATTATTAGTGAAAGTTTCTTGTGGTTAATACCATGTGATGCAAAATACCCCTTTAATTTAAGTAATTGTAAAGTGACTTATGATTCCATATAAAAAAAAAATAATAAATTACTCATTTTTATTTAAACCATGGCTTTGGGTTCAGGCCCTTGATCCCTTTATCTATTAGCGCACTTTGACTTTACAGGAATGTCCTTCTGCATATATCCTTATCCAATTACTTTTATAATCAGAATCTGAATTATTTCATTGCCGTTGTCTAGGAATTTGCTACAGTGATATGGTGCAACATGAAATAATGGATATTCATGATTGCAAAATGTATTTACGGTACAAGCAATCATAATTTTGGTTGCAGCATTGTTAATCTCTAATGGCACGTCTTACGTTTCTGAAGACTTTTCTGAAGGCTGAAATAAAAACTATATTGCCTTGTGAATCTGTATGGCTGGATTGCAACATCCTTCTATTGTGCAAAGTTATCACACGATATCCTTACCACCTCCTGCTCTCTATCCCTCATCACTGCTGTACTTTGAGCTCATATTTTGGCATCTCCTCTCAGACCACATGCTTCACCTGGTGTTTTCCACCGCTGGGACTCCTATACACCTGCTCAAACTGTGCTTTTCTCTGGCCTGTTTCTTGTCTCTTTTGGATAGTGATTTCTTTGTTGATACGCTCCCTCTCTGCCTGCCTCTGTCTGTCTATGGAGCTGTGGTTGCATCAGATGTGGTAAAGCCTTGGCCCTCAGCTGGTTGTGTTTGAACAGAGCTGGGGGGCAGAGCGCAGTTTGCTGGCTCATCTATATGCAGGCACTACTCCCCTCCCTTAAGGTGCTTGGCTGCTGTTGCAAGTTTGACACACACACACACACACACACACATACACACAATGTAAAGATACAAGTGAAGGTGGTCAGTATCAAGGTACTTTTATTCTGTGCCATTAATTGATGTTCTGTAGAAAAAAAATGTTATAAAATAATATTTAAATGCATTTGACAATGTTGGATTGTATGAAAGAATTAGAGATACGAGGTGGACAGTTTGAGATGGAGAATACTTTGAATTCATTGTTTTTATAAGTCTATAGTACCACAATGCTGATCCAATATAATCTTATACCAATGTTTCATATGAAACTGGGGAATTTTACCAGCTACAAGCTACTATATATTATGCTTTGATTGCCATATATCATTAACAAATAATCATTTGAAATATTGACATTGTATGAGGATCCAAACTTTTTGTGTCACTATCAGAATAGTAACATTTTTGTATTCAATATGAGCATTCATAATCTTGGTGGAGGACCTATTACCGGCTTGTGAACATGGAGGTGTTAAACATGGCATTATACTTATCGATTTCCATAGACACAAGCAGGAGATGCCACTAGTGGTGACCCCACTCACAGTAAGAATGCATCTTATTAAAGGTATTTTTGAACAATTAAAACACCCATAATTGAAAACATGCATCTTAGATAAGTTTAATATTGTATTGTAGAACATTATAGACAAAACTATAGCATCTCCATGGTGGCAGAGCCCCAACCAGAAAAGTTACGTACTGTACCTTTAACAAATATGTAAAATAGAATACTCTTTGGTAATTTTATAGTGTCATATGAATACAAATACTCAATATTAAGAATACTTGCTAACATGAGCAGCTCTACACCCACCTCAGCTGTGGTTGAACACAGCAGCCTTATGCACAGTCATAAGAATCCATAGTGTGAGAATAAATACATGCATGCTCATATAAAGCCCCCTCTGACCCTCCTCTGCGTGCATCTGTTTGGTTGTGTTGGTTTTCCCTGCGGTGCCCCCCCTCCTCCCTCCTCCCCCTCTCCCCCCTCACGGCTGGAGGAGAGAGCGGTCCCCGGGGACAGCAGAGCGTGTTGATTGACAGCTCGGAGTTTGGAGGTCGAGGAACCTTTAAAAGAGCGCTGCCTCTCCCTCTGTCAACTGGACCTTCTACTCTTCACCCCAACAACTGTCTCACTTTCATTTACAAACACAGTGAAAAAATAACACTCCATTTATTTGCCTCACTCATTTCAAATAACTATTTAAGCTGTGATTTCTGCCAAAGAAATAATGCTCTCCAGAAAGCAAGTATTTTAATGCTCTACCCGAAGGAAACATTGTGTACGTATTTCATTGTTTTGTTTTAATTCTTTCCCCTATAAACCAAGCAGAGCTCCCATCACACTTTATTGGTAGTTAAGTTAATGCTCCCCAGCTGAATCAGGTAACAAACTGTTTATTACAATTGTGCTTCTCAAGCTGTGGGGTTGAGAGGTGGGCAGAGAAGCAAAAACCTATGCCAAAATGTGTTCTAGTAAGAGTAACATCACTTAGTATTAGTATAGTATTACTCAAGTAAAACTAAAAAGTAGTGACCCAAATCATTTTTCAAGTAAAAGTAAAAGAAAAGTATCTGGAGAAAGTACTTAAGTCATAGTTTGGATGTTTAGTTCAAAATCTGATCCAGATTTTTTTTTTCTTTTTTTCTTCTAATCAAACAGATAAAACATTAAACAATGCACAAACTAATGGTATTTTCAAAGAATCAACACAAAAATGACAAGGTAGGTGTAGAAGTGCAAATGTCCAAATCAGTATTGTCAACACAAAGCTTTTGTCAAAAAAAATAGTACTCTTACTTCATTTTTTATTTATTTATTTATTTTTTTTTTTTATCTCAAGTAAAAGTAAAAGTATGGTGTCAGAAAACTTCTCTGAACAGCACAGTTTCTTCAAAAAGTTCCTCTGGTACTGCATCGCTGGTTATACAGGTTTCATACACTGGCATTCGTCTGTTATCAAGTGCACTCTTTATTTGAATTATTATTGTTGTTTATTCATTCCTGTAGTCTAGAAAGTGTCCTGGTTTCATGTGTTTTATTTCTGGTTCTGACCTGGTTTGCACTTGGTTTAGTTTTGAGCCTGTTTTAAGTTTGGCTCTGCCCCTGACCTTACGTAACCCCTATTCTTATCATATCTTCATGTATTTTTAGTCCTCGGTTTATGAATATGAATTTAGTGTAGTTTGGCCCCAGTAATGTACTTCTAAAGTAGTACTGGATGTTGAAAGTTTGCCAGCCACACACTATCATTGCGTTACAGTGATTCTCCCATCATCGTTGTCCTCATAAGAGTGAAACACACTGGTCATCTTGACACAACATGATTTTCTCTAAATAGTGCTGTTGTAGCTCTATTTTCTGCTGCTTTGTCATTACAGCGAGACATCCTCTGCTTGACCTGGCCCTCCACTTTGGCTGCCTCCCCACTCTTTGTATGTCAGTGTTTGCTTTGTCCCAGAATGAAGGGGTTTCGTTGGCCAGAGCTGACCCAAATGAGTAGCGTCCCATTTCGGCGCGAGCTATTTCAGACCTTTTTCTGGTGTGGAAATTGCAGGGCACCGAGATAAGCATAGAAAGGGGCATTAAATTGAAGATATATTTATCATCTAAAAAAGCTTTACAGTAGTTCCAGTATATACCTCAAGCCCTGTGTGTGGCGATGTGAGGAAAGAGTACCGTTTTCCAGGATTTAGTCCGTGACGCGCCCTCCAAGATGCGCTCAATTTGCTTTTCAAATGAGGCGTGAAGTGTGCTGATGTGTGTGTGCCCGTGTGTGATACATTTGTGTGTGTGTGTGTGTGCGTCTGCGTGTGTAAAAAGGGGCTTTGTTTTTACCAGTGCTGTGATGTGTAGGGACAGTATCTTTCCCTAGACTAAGTGCTCCGGTGTCATTGTGCTACTCATAATTGAATAGACACCAGTTTGTCCCAGACCGCCCCTCCCACCAGCCCCAGCGTGAGCCCCACTGTGAAGACAGGTAGATCTGTATACTACTGCCATCCTTCACTGTTTACTAACAACTCACAGCATGTACTACACAGTGTACTCTGAGCTTTTACATAAGGATTGGTTGTATCTCTAATGCAAAATGAAACAATTAGTAATAATTCAGCTTTTCAGTTATTTTCTTTGTAGAATGAAAGGTAAATGCTAAATACATGTACTAACCATTAGGGGTGAGCAAAAATACTGAAATATCAATATATATAGTATTGTTTAATGTGATGATACAGTATCAATATCATGAGCTGCTGTATTGACACATCGCCAAGAGTATTTTTAGTATATTTTACTCTTACTCTTTTATTATTTTGTTACAGCGCTACAGTTTTGTTGTTTGTTCAGAGGAAACTTATTTATGCAACACATTTGGCATTTTTACTGTTCTTAGGATTAAAATGATTGTGTTTCATATGAACTTTGCACAATAAGTGGTTTAACAAAGACTTTTACTGTCACAGCCCTGATTTAGCCATTATTTTTACTGAACTGTATCAAATTGATTTAAAATGTATCGTATCAAATCAAAAGTGCACTGTATCGCGATATGTATTGTATCGTGGCCTATGTATCATATCTGCAACTTCATAATGATGCCCAGCCCTGCTTTCTATTGTCTAAAGCAGGGGTGTCCAAACGTTTTTCATCAAGGGCCACATATCTAAACACAGATGAAGCAGAGGGCCGATCAAGAGCCATAGACTGGTGCTCAATACAGTGAATAATTGAAATATGGTCAGTAAATAATTTAAATATGGTCATGTTTAACACATGAGCCAGCAGTCTTTATTTATGCTAAGATCCTTAAAACCACACACTAAATGTTAAATATTAGCTCGATCAAGGTAGATTTTCAAAAAACTTGCATTAAAAGGTAAATTTTTAATTGATGCAAGGTAATTTGGGCCAATTCTCCTGGAAGACTGAGGGCCAAGAACAATTTGTCTTAGGGCCGCATTTGGCCCATGGGCCATAGTTTGGACATGCCTGGTCTACAGCATTGATCCGTTTTGCTGTTCACTTTTGACAACCTGAAGAAAATCATAGAAGCTTTTTTTTTTTTTTAATCAGTGTTACAACTTTATATTTTATTAGCATTTGTCTGAAAATGTTCTTTTGACGAAGCTCAACTTGACATAAGAAAACAGCTCTGCAAAGTAAGATGAAGTTAATTAACACCATAATTCTCACATTTGATTATCATGAGTGAATACATGTCTAGACAGCTCCAAGTGAGTTTGAGAGAGTGGAGATGAACTGTGTTAGGCTGATGGGAGAAACCAGAGTGCCCAAAGGAGACCCACCTGGACACAGTGAGAACCATGCAAGTTGTGAGTGACTATAGAGAGTCAAATCCAGAACTGTGTCACGATCATTACTATATCGACTTATCGTTTAGTATATGAAAGCTAGAGCAATATATTTTGGGCCTCAATATTTATCATGTGTACATTTTCTTTGTGAAAGTGGGGAGATGTGGGGTATTGTTTTCTTTTTTTAATTTGAGCTTTAGGGGGTTGAAATAAAGACTTCTGGCTAATTATTGGTCCATTTATTTGTCACAGCTCAGACCTTCTAATGATATTGTCTATTTAAAAGTAGATTATCTTGCTTTATTGTTATTGTGTCAGTGGCATTAATTAGTTTCAATATTATTGTTTATGGCAGTATATCTATATTGTGCTTCAAAATGTGTTATCATGGCAGGCCTAGAGGACTAACCACTGACTGTGTTGCCATGGTAGCAACTTCATGGACACAAGCAGATGGCCTACTTGTACAGAAACTTTCCATAGTACATCTTTGGAAACATAAACGCACCCTTATCTAAAAAGTTATGATCTTTCCCACTTTTTCCCATTATAATTCCCCACTATGACATAACCTCTTAGTTTGATTTGCTTTTCCTACACCCGTCCAGCTCTGTTCCCTCTGTCCCAGGATGTGAGTGCAGGTGTGCAGGATGAGCGTGGCTGACCCTGGTGGCAGAACCAGATGCATTATGTTGTTGATTGTTTTACATGAGTCTGTCCAGGAAGAATGGATCGCTGTTGGGGACGCTGTGAGGCAAGTCCTCTCAGTTTCACACATGACAATAAGAGGAAAACCTGGCCCGCGTATGGGGGGTGCGCTGTATTGTGATACTTCTGCTGGTATTTTTGCGACAAAGACTTGCAATGATTTGATGTTGTAATGCCTAGAATACTATACAGTGGATATTTCTGGTAACATTTTAGTTAAAGGTGTGCTATGTAACTTTTCTGGAGGACAGTTTCCCATCGCTTATATTCCACCTAAAACGTCAGAGGAAAGTTGTATGACCTTAAACTGATCTATTTCGCATTTTTAAATTGAAGATGTTTTTACTGCTATAAGATTACCCTTCAAAAACATGCATTGTTACTGTGAGTAGACTTGCCTTTCCACAAATCTAACCTGTAATTTGGGATGGTGGGGTCAACCTCTTGTGCCCATGGAGGTAGATAAGTTTATTCCATACTGTGCAAGTGAATAATTTCATCCCTGTAATTTCCGATCTCTACTAAACAAAGATAAAAGGTAGCTGTTAACTTGAAAACTACCACTACATGACATCACAAGGTGGAACAGAGAGTTTTGAGCTTTGGAGAGGTAGACAGACTAATAATGTGCTTTGCAAATGTGTGAATGAAACAAAACACAACTGCAGCTATGTTTTTGATGAGCTAACAACATTATAATATGACCAAAACTATGGGTTTACCTTTATTAATTTAAATTTACTAAGGGAATTTGAGAGACACCACTTTACTTAAATTTTGAGGAATATGATAATATGTGATTAAATGTCTGTACACTTATTTAGTCATGCTTTATTATATTCATTTACTGTGCTCCTACACTTTTAACGCAGCTGTTTTTCTTCTTTTTCCTCACAAGTTATTAATTAAAGTCCCATGCATTTATCTTGGCATATCATTACTTACAGGTTCAACATTTCTTATCAGTTCTTTTACATTGTGAGCTGTGTGACATTGAGCTTGACTAATTTTTCCGAGACAAAAGCAGAAAAACTTCAAGGCGCCATCTTTTCTGTAATTAAACGTAAAGCAGGGACGTCAGTGTGGCGACAATTATGGTCAAGCGCGTATTCCGATCAAAGATTTATAGATGTATCCTACGATTTTTAATATATTCTTTTTTACTTTGCATTAATCAGAGGCAAATGTGTCAGTGGTCCTACTTCAAAACAGAAAAAGCATTGATTTAAAGGGGAATTGTGTGTTTATGTAACGGATGAGACAAAGTAAGGCGTGGGCTATAGACACTTTGTTATTGTAGCACACCTCAGCCTTTTGTATGTTTGTTGTTTGTTTACAATGTGGCTTGACCTAACTTCTAGGAATGTTCACTCGCTTCCTTCTCTCCAGCTGCTTATGTTTCTCACCTCCACCATTTTTTTATTTTTTTTTTAGCTTTTATATTCTCCTGTCTACTCTTTGGTCCGCCCACTCGTAACTTCCAGATTTAACTTCTGCGTTTTTTTCTTTCTCCATTAATCACACTTGGATTCTTCTTCCTCCCCTCTTCCTCAACATCCGCATGTCATTTCAGGATAGACGCAGCCTGGCACTAATTATCTAGTCTTATTGGCTTCAGCAACACGTGGGAACTGGTGATTTACATGCGCTGACATTCAGTTCAAACACACACAAGCCCTCGCAACCTTTTTCTGGAAAACAATTAACAACGCTGCGTCTCTCTCTCCTCCAATCTCATGTTCTCCTCTTGTCCTTACTACACCAAATGCCTCCGCTGCGTCTCCCTTCCTCACGGCTATTGTCTTCACACCAGCTCAAGACAATTTACTGCTAAAGAGCGCGCCAGGCTCAAATTGTTGTAGAGTGATTGCTTTACCGTTAATTGGCAGTTATTCTTCTCTGAGTGGATAACTTTACTTGACTATAACAGTAGCTAATGGTGCCGTTTAACAGGGCCATATGTAATTTTGACGTGTAAAATGAACCACCATCAATCAGGTGCAGCGGGAGAGGTGTGCAGAAAGTGTCCAAAAGCACAAGATGTGAAATGGTGTATTAGTCATTGTATAAAATGCACATTTTTGTAAGCTATATAGATCATTCACCTTCATGGAAACTCAATCACATCTGCAACATTTGGCACAAGGACAGGTTCCTGAGGTAAAGACTCTATGTCCATAGCATTTTAATTTAGTTCAGTGAGGTAATTGAAATGAGAATACTACTAACCATGGTGTACATGAGTTTGAATCACTCTTTGTGCTTATCCCAAACCTGGAAAATGTATTCAGTCAAAACAGCAGTAGTTACTCAGAACTTTGAAAACCTTTGCAGGGTAAGGTAATGCAGCCAGCTCATGGTTTTAAATTAAAATCAAATAAAATTGTAGTTTAAAGGTGCAACATGTAACTTTTCTGGTGGCGAGTATAACCACCTGTTTGTCTCCATGGTAGTGATGTAACAATAACTGAAATATCCTGATATCGTATCGTCAAAGGTCTCACAATCGTGGGCTGTCACAATACATCGAAATTACAAGTTCCTTTGCTTAAATGCATGGTTTTACAGTAGCAAAAACTTATAAACATAGGGAACAATATATCCCATGATTCATTTCAGTGCAAATAATATGAAGAGATATGTTTTGACTAGAATTCTTGGGATTATGACAGCAATAATTCAAAATCTTGTCAAGGTATTTTAAAAGCAAAAAAAGTGTCCTATCTACAATTGTATAAGCCTCTTCAAAATTTTGCAATAAATATCATACCGTGAGATGCGTATCGTGATAATATCGTACCGAGAGATTTGGATATCGTTACATCCTGTCAGTTGTTTTACCCGGAATGTTCCACTATATGGCACTAAACTCACCTTTCTTGCATTTATTCAATTACAGCTGATTTTGTTGTTTAACCAGCATTCATGCTACCTGAATTGGGTCGCCTTTCCACATAACCCATCTGTAACTTATCCTGGTGGCATCATCTGCTTGTCTCCATGGAGATATATAAGTTTAATGCCAGACTGTGGAATATTCAAGACTAGTCGCCATGGAGAAAAGGTTGTGGACTCTCCATCCTAAAGCTACACAGTTCACGTTTAAACGGCAACATAACAAGAAACAACACACTTTTGTTTGTTTTTTTTTGTTTTTTTTATTTCACAGCGCACAAAAATGTTTTTATGTCATTATTTTTGGATAATGTTATACCTGTTTTATTTCTAGTGAGAGATAAGGTCTATAACTGGAAACATTTTTGGCATACCATCAAACGCCCCCTCCTTTATCATAGACTATTTCTAAACATTTCAAAGCCCATATCTTCCACGTCTCTCCTTAAAAGTGTCGCTCAGAGCCACCTCTCCATGTTTTCTCCCTTGACCCCGGTAAATTCTTCTATATAGTCACATGGACAGACATATAGGGCACACACGCCTTCAAACACAAAGACAAACTTACAAGCACACCGTTAATGAAGCGCGTCTCTCTTCTGTCATGGCCGCCCCTGTTAGCATGACAAGATGTTTACACACACAATCACGCCCGCCGTCTCTGATGTGGGCACAGAGATGAAAGAGAGATGAGAGGAGGGAGAAGTGACAGAAAGAAACAGCTCCGCTCCAAACTGCTTTCCCTGATTTTGACAAGAGGACAGTTGTAACGGTACCCCACTGAGATCCACAAAATTACAGGCAAGATCTAATTTACCCGGGAACATTTTTCTGTAGCTGTTGTCCGCGAGACACCCTGTAATAAGTCGACTATGATGTCATAAGTCTGCGTCTGAATGGTAGGTGTTTTTGATCACAGTCATCTTGTGTAGAGTAATTATTATTTGGTAATAGGCACTTGCTTTTTTCAATAGGGTTGGCTTTGTTCTAGTCCCAAAACTAGAAAAATTTAAAAAAAGGTGATGTAAATTCCATCCATTAGGACCACTGTCATAACAACTTGAAACTAAATATTATACCTTTTGAATGATAAAAAGTTCTCAAAATATTGCATGGCCCCATAGGCTGTGTATATAAATGGACATAGCTGACACGCAAACCTCCACGTTCCACAAAGGAAGTGAGCATGGGGGCACTTCTGGCTCCTTCAACTCTGTTTCCAATTGACTTTACACTGAAAAATTGTACTCTCTCTCTCTGTAACTGCTGCTGTGTTTGTTTCACTATTTTGACCATTTATCAGTTCCTATTCCTAATAAAAATCGCCCCTGTAACTGCTAACATCGTGAGCTTCATTTGACTGGAGCTGAATGTTATGAGCGACATCACACCCCCTTAGTCCGCTTCTCTATACAGTCTATGGTTGGCTTAATTAAAGATGTTACTAGAATTTGAGTTTAAACACCAAAATCAGATTCACACAGAAAAAAAAAAAAAAATCTATGGTTCTATCTATGGATCTTGTCTCTCACTTTTCGACTGGGGACTTCGCTGAACTTCGCCACATCCTCCAATCTGAGGGAAAACAATTAGATCCAGCGCTTCCCCTTGTCCTGCAGTGTGGATTACAAATGAGCAAAGCAGGCATTCATCACATTACTACAAACATTTATTAAAGCCTCTTCCCCTGTAAAGCTGCAGAGATAACAGTGGGTAATTGCGGAGACTGGCTCTATTAGTTAAGTATGCCTAATGTCACTGCCTCCAAGCATTAATGGACGTAGTATTATGTTGGTAGCGCTCATTACCACCCCACTCCCCCCTTCAAACAGACCCCCTCCCATCCTCCTCTCTCTCCCCCCTCCCCTCTCCATTGACCCTCCAGCAGGAGTCTCTGGCACTGTAATGAGAAATGGAAAACACCAAGACGCACACGCGGACACACACTCGTGCCCATTACGAGGGGACAGAGGGGTGCTACGGTATAATCACACTCGCCCAGGGAAACAATTGCGCTGCTATCGGAGTGATCACATTATAAAAGTTTAATAAACAGCAAACGGCCTAATGGTGAATTAGCCTGCATCTGCCCTGTGTTTTGCCGGGCTATAATTAGTGATTTAACAGAGACAAACAAATGTGCTCAGATATGGCGCTTCACAGTCAACAGATTTGCATATTTTTCACTCAGGCAGGAAGAATGTAGTGGATCAGGCCATGTAGCGCTGGTCAAGAATCCCACGTGGAAAGCTGAGATATATTTGTATTTCTATATTTTACTTCTACATATACATTTATATCGTTATGTCTTATTTGACACCAGTCTCTTGCAATTTTTGCTATTTATTTTGAATTTATTATTACCATTTATATCTTTGCTCTTTGTTATTATATTGTGATGTGTGAGCTACTGTGTCCAAATAATTTCCCTTGTGGATCTTGTGGTTTCCAATAACATTAAAGTGTGCATGACAGATTTTGATGATTCACTAATTTTGCCTTAATTCAGTGGGATGATAACTATTGTAAATATAAATTATAGTTGTACACCAATCAAGAAGGAATCTGCGAAGAAAATTTGACAAATATGTTAGGAGGAATTCTGTCCAAAGGTTAGGCACAATTTATATGCAGGAAACTATTTTTTTCTGATACCTGTTGATGATTTCAACAAAAAGAAGTTTTCTTATTGTTTTCTTATATTTGAACTTGCCTGAAATTATTTCAAAGCAGTTTTGCTGGGCAGCACTTACGAAATTCCCTAATTTCATGTCATGATTTCCAACCAGATAGTCAAATTTAAAACCTAAAAAAATGGCCAAATTGGGAAAACGAGTCTGAATGTTTTTCCAAAAATCATATATAAATAATGATCTCAACTGTGTTTTAGCTAAATGAGTAGTCTCTCTTTCAGAGGCACTTTAGAATATCTCTATTACCAGTACCTGAACAATGCATTTTTAGTTATTTTGGTCTGTTATTTATGATCTATAACCATAAAAAGTAATACTGGGTAAAAATGATATGAAAAAAGCATGTCTTTAAGCAATATCAGTTGTTACCAGTCATATGTGCTGTGACTGCATTTTAGTGTTAATATATAAGACTCACCAAGGTAACTTGTTATCAAAGGAAAAACATATTTGTAGTCATATCGCAGTAGTAATATTTGATTCTTTTTTTTTTTTTTTTCAGTGCCAGTACTGCTCTAACTTCTTTTTTTTTTTCTTTTAACGGTACCCATTCCTAGAAGGTTGTGCAGTGTGTTTCAGTATCAAGGAATACAACATTGATTTAACAAAAAAGAAAAAAACATTTCTACCAAGAATTACTATCCTGTCTAGATCTGTTTAGTTATTAGACTTACTTACAAACTTTGTTGAACCACAGGGGATATGATTTACTACTCTTCTTAAACCTTTGATGCAACACCAGAGAAGGTTTTTATCCTGTCTTCGTCCGATTTTGAAACTTGACTAAAATGCCTGGCATCCTGTAGATAGATAACAATGAGGAGCGTGTCTGTGGGAGAGTGTGATGTTAAATTGGAGGCACCAGAAGCCCCTGTGTGGTGTTGTCATTGGGAGAGACAGACAGCACACACAAACACTAGAGCAGAGCTTGGCTTGAGCCCAGTCTGCTTTTCTAAGTGCCACTTGAGATGTGTATGGAGGAGGCGGACGGGTGCTTGAGATTGTTGAGAAGGAGAATGAGAGAGAGAGAGGAGGGAGGGCCAGAAGAAACAGGAAGAAACGCCACTGAACGATGTGTTTTAAGTTACTCAAGAGGAAAAAAAAAACCCAAGGCACTCCACTGGCTTTTACGTTAACTGCTTTCACTGCTACTGCACACATTAAAAACTCATCATCATATTATTTGTTTTACTTCAAAATGAACTTGAATAAGAGTACTGACTATAATTTTATATGTACGTTTTGACCAAATGCACTGTGCTACCATTGGAGAGGCAAACTAAGCAAAGATATAGTTGAAATTCACAGGCAAATAATTCAAACTGACAATTTTTCTTCCTAATTCTTCCATTACTTGTGTGCATGTCATGATGTATGTTTGATGCCTCTAAATCACTGCAAAACAAATTTACCCAAGGATACAAATAGACCTCTTAATTGTAACCTCATTGCTTTACCGAACAAGAAAGACACATTCAAATCATAATACAAACAAATCAAAACATATATAAACATTCATAAATGTATCTAAAATGAGAAGTAAGTACAGATAAACAGATCTATTTTGTGCCTAGACTTGAACATTGTTACACCTTAAGGAAGACGCTCCAGATTTAGTATAAAAATGAAACGCAAATTCCACACTTTGTTAAAAACTGTCTGTACTACTATATCATAATATCAATAACAAAACCCATTAGTTTATAATATGTTTTTAGATTTGAACTGTTCTCAAAAAACAAAAGAGTTACAAGAAATATGAGTGATCAGTGGCTCTGTAGTGGATTTCTCTTGGGCAAAACACTGGCTACAACTGTGTCTGTTTCAATAGCACATTTGCATCTGTGGGCCACTGATGCTAAATCAATGACAATTTATAATTTACAATCACAAGGACCTATCACTTTTTATAGGGCCTCTATCTGCGCTCATCAATATTACATCAGGGTCCAGACTGTCAGTGTGAAGGGGCAGGAGAGAGGGAGGAGGGAGGGAGAAAGAGAGAGTTGGGTGATTGAGAGAGATATGGGTGAGGCAGGGGCAGAAAGAAAGAGAGAGGGAGGGAGAGAGAAAGATGAAAAGAGAACTTGAAAGAGAGATTGGTGAGGAAGGGAAAGAGAAAAAGAGGAGACAGAGGGCAAGGAAAAGAGAGAGAGGGAAGGAGAGAAAGAAGACAGAGAGAAAGTTAGCGAGATGGGTAAGGGGGAGAGAGAGGGAGGGCAGACACAGAGAGAGAGAGGGAAAAGAAGTTAAAAAAAAAAGAGAAGATGGGAGAGAGTGAGGCTTTGGTCACTAGTGTGTGTGTGTGTGTGTGTGTGTGTGTGTGAGGAGGGTGGGGGTACATTGAGGGGCATCTGCTGAGGTTGTAGAAAACATTGCTTGCAGCATACACAAATGTGCAAACGCATCCCATATGTGTCTACCCCCCTTTTCCTCCTCCTCCCCCTTGCTCTCTTTCCCTCTCTCTTTCTGTCTCTCTCTTTACTCGTGAGTGTGTTGCCAGCTGAATGACAGGTCCATATTGATCTGTGGGAGGCCTCAGTGTCATTAGAGCCAGTATGGACCAGCAGGCACACGTGGAGGTCAGGGCACACCGTTTCTGTATGTGTGTGTGTGCGTGTGAGGGGGACCAAGCGTTCAGCAGTGACAGGCTCAAACCATTGAAAGAAAATCAATCGTGTCATAAGAGGAAGGTTTCCTCTGGACGCCTCCCTCTTTTCACTCTCTCATCTTTTCTCCCCTCTGAGGCGGGACATCGGCTTCACAACCGCACTTTTTCAATGCATTCCTCAAACCGATATTTCTTCGGGGGTCACGGTTGGGGTTTCATGATCTATTTGAAGGGTTGTCCCAGCAAAAGCTATTAGTACCGTGACTAAAGCTGGATTGGGTCTCATTATGTTAAGAGCACGGGAGATGCTTGTCCAGATAAAGAAGATGACCCTGAACCTATTAGCTGTTAAGAGCTTTGCAAACTTTAAAGGTGCACTATGTAACTTTTTGGTTGGGGGTCCTTCACCTGCTTGTATATCTCTTTGCTCAGCCTGGAATGTTCCACAGTTTGACATTAAACAGCTCTACCTTACATTTATTCAATTACAGATGTTTTTTAGCTCATATTCTGACATTCTGAAGGCCGAATTATAGTTCTGTGTCAACTCAACACACCCTGCAGCCCTCGCCTTTCCACCGTTGTTTTTGATTTACGAATCTGCATTGAGGTCTATGTGCCGCAAAGTAATTCACCACCACAACACTAGGAGGCTAGGATTTAAAACAGGCATCTGTGTACACAAAATGAAGTGGAAAAGCGGAGTACCGGAAATGTATGTAGAGTGGATGTAGAGAGAACCAATCACAGCCCTTATTGTCTGTGTCGCTTCCCCCTGCTGTCTGCGCCGTTTCGAAGAAAATTTCGGAGGTGCACGTCGGTTGATGCAGACGCTCTGTGGAGGGGATTCACTTTGACGCAGACGCAGACATAGATGCATCGTGACTCAGACAATGTAACGCATGACCATAAATTGGGTTTGACAGTGAGCGGGGCTGCCTCTCCACAGATCTGACATGTACTTGGTTTGATTCGGTCTCTTTGAAGATAGAAAGATAAAAAAAAATGATGTCATACAGTAAAACACTCCAGACAAAGCAAATATGTCTCCATGGTGAAAAGCATTTGATGGACCCTCCACCAGAAAAGTTACACAGTGCACCTCTAAGAGAAGTTTAAAAATATATATTCCACTTGATTTTATTGCATACTGTCCTTCGGATATTTATTATTGATGTTCGCACGTACACAGAGGCGCGCGGGGCAAGCTTCCACCTGTTCTGCGATGCTTTTCTGCCTGAGGGGACCGGGATGGTAGATAACAGTTTGAGTGGGCCTGCTGCAAAACACTAATCAGAGCTAACACTGGCTAATTAGCCCAGAGTCCGCTGATTGGCTTACAGCAATAATTAACACAGGTGAGAATAATTAGCTCCCCATAGACCTGTTTGGGCCTGTGTGTGCGCCCGCGTGTGCGTCCGCGTGTGCGCCAGCGTGCGGATGTTATTATGCAGTCCTTGGTCCCCTGTGACTCTCGGGAGGCAGAGGGAAGAATCAAACTCATTACTGAAACCAGGCCAACCTGTGTTAGGTGCTCTGCTTTCCCACACCCTGAGAATTAGCCACAGCCAAGATACAAGATACACCTCCCGTCGATCTAAGTATCCCCCCTTTGTCTCTTTCCTTCACTAGAATCTCTTCTTCTATCTCCTCCTGTCTTCGCCAGTTCCCCTCGGCCCCTCGGATCACTACTGAGGAATATAACCGTTAACTGAACCTGCGCAGATAAAACGCAAATGGGGGCTCCTCGTGCTCATGTGCCTCTCTGGTGGTCCGCATCAGTCTTTTATCCCCCCCAACCTTCTTATCTGAATATGTCTGTTATGTTACCTTCAAAACAGGCAGGGAGCATATACTGGATTCTGTAATAGTCTGTAACCTGGCGAGTTAGGCCAACTCATACACATGTTTATTAGCAGGGTAGAAGCTGAGAACTCCAGTTAATTTCAGTGAATGCGTTTGTATTGATTTAATGGGTAATTCAAAATCTTAGTGAATGTATTAAAATGTATATGTGTCAGGGGATCTATATTACATTGTCTTGTTTTGCACATCTGCTCAATACCGATTTCAGTACCACAATGATGATAAAAAAAACAGACAATATAATGTAATTTTCAATGCAAACTACAGTTGTTTCTTTTATATTGTGGTCATATATTAGTTCTGATATTCACTTTATTCTGGAAGTTGCCATGGTTGTCACCCTTGTCTTTGGGTTTGTGTCACTTTAACATATGACTGTCTATCTCCACATTAAATAAGTTCTATATGGACCACAAAGGCATTTAAAACTACCCAGAGAATTGGTGCAGTGTTGACTTGCGGGTGCACATAAACATTCAAAATTTTACACAAATAAACCTACTTTATTTCATATTTTAGCAGCAAAATCTTCCCAAACTTCTCAATTGAAATTAATGGAATTACCACTGCAAAGAAAGTGTAGTTTAGCTGCATTTACGAAAAAAGTGGGAGGGGCAAAATAAGGTCCATAGATGAAGATCAATCTAAAACTATTCAAGAACAGTAAAATGTTGTCCTATTTATGTGATTGTTTTGATACTTAATCAAATGAGTATCTATTTCCGATACTAGTTTTAGTATTGTTTAGTATCTGGAAATCGATTTTTGGACAATTCTACTGCCACATCAAATTGTCTTTTTCTTTCAGTAGTGAACCAATGAATGTCTTTCGTTGCTGACACACTTCCTTTCAAAGTAGGCCTCTTGTCAAATGTACTTTAAAAATAAATACTGAAAAAAATGTAACAATATGACCCATGCGCTGCGGTTATTTGCTTGCATTATGTCTACAAATACTCTGAGAGACATGTGGGATGTATACATGACCCCAGCACAGCCCTTGAGGTACTTCATCTCCCATATCATTAAATCGTAAAACGCCTATTTCACTTCCAAACTTACAGACAACCACGTTCAGTCCAATTCTCGTCTCTATTGAAATAATGAGAAACAGTGCGGAAACTAGACAAAGAAAATAAAAAGCGTAGTGTTTTGCAGAGAGAGTGGCCATCGTACATCAGTCTGTAGCAGCATGGTGTCCTCCATCTCCATCTTTCTGGTTATTTTTACCAAAGAGCTGTGTCTTTGATCACCGCAACATCACAGAGGAGGAGACAGGCACGCAGACACGGAGAGGGGGTTAATATTGGAACACAATTGACGGCTTGTCACTTTGAGCTTCCAGGCACCACAACATCGCGCTGCAGTGGTTAGCTATAGCTCGAGGAGGGACTGCACGCACCTTCCAGAGCTTTTTGTGTGCTAAATAAATAACAAGGGACCATGTAAATTGGTGTTTTCCTAGAGAGTGCGGCCACGTCTGGGATGTATTTTTCATGTCAAGACGTTTTAGAGTGGTTTAGCTGTGTGAATGGATGGTAATGAATTTAATCTTGTTTCAAGTGTAAACAGACAGATGAACACAGGCAGAAATGTTAAGTCGTGTTCACCTGACCAAGGACACTCCACTGGCTATGTTAAATGCACACCAAAAATCTGATCATTATCTGATTTCTGGAGTTATCAGATTATTGAAATGTCAAGAGTAATATGATTTCTCACTAACTGTTCACACCTGTGCAGGTTTTGACAGAAAATCCATAGTGCTTTGTCTTCCAAATACAAGTTACTTTAAACATTCATTGATTGCTGTTTTTGATGACATTTCTTTTGTGCAGGTTAACACACAGCAAAAAATCTGTTCTAATTATTGGGTTATCTGATTACTGATATACTAAATATATCATTGACTTATCTATTATCACAGTTATACTAAGAGCCAATGGTTAGGCTTAACAGTTCTATATTTCACAAAATTGACTCTTGTGAGCTTTAAGCCACATTAGAATTTACTGCATCCAAAACATAACATGAGTTGATTTTTGTTTGATTCACACATGTCTCAATAATCTTTTAATAATTAGTCTAATTAATCAGTCTATATGTCCAAATCTCAAAATGAATTGTTCTGCCTCAAGTTAACAGCTACTTTAGTTCAGTACAACAATTCCAGGGCTGAAATGATCGAAATTAATGTAGTGAAGGCGTATTACCACATGACATCACAAGGTGGAACAGTGTTTTCTGTTTGAGAGAAGGATTCAGCCTAAATATGCAGGGTTTGTGTGTTAAACATGTGTGTGTGAATGAAACAAAAACAACTCCAGGTATGGGTTTGATGAGGAAACATTATAACATAGATCAAAAATATAACATAATACGGGCCCTTTAAATCTGTATAAAACACTTTCTATTGACTAAAATAAGTAAGTCTAGTCTGTTTTGTGTTTTAAGTATATAGTTAATGTTGCCTCTGAGCTATGAGGTTGAAGGTTCCATCCCCAGACCAGCAGGCTTCAGTCTTTCTAAGTGGAGTCTGCACATTGTCTGTGTGTTATTGTGGGCTGTCTCTATACTCCTCTGGATTTCCCCCACCAAAGGCATGCATGTGTTAGAATGGTCTGCTGGCTCCAAGTTTCCCCTTCTGAGTGAATGTGGGTAAATGCGTGCCTGTGAGATAAACAGAGGGGTCAGGGAGGGCATCTGGGGTAAAGTCAATCAATGAAAATGTAGACATGGTTTTCAAACCTAATTGTGATATTGTCAAAGTTTCAACAGCCAGTCAGATTATTTTTTACAAAACAAACAATCACATCAAAACATTGCTATGAGGTGATAGCGGTTAACTGGAATTATAAAGTTTCACTATGCAACTTTTCTGGTGGAGGGTCCATCAAATGCTTGTCTCCATGGAGATGCTACTATCTCTCCTAGAATGTTTCATTGTATGGCACTGCCCTT
The DNA here is from genome assembly GCF_026225935.1 of Boleophthalmus pectinirostris. NCBI lineage: Eukaryota > Metazoa > Chordata > Actinopteri > Gobiiformes > Gobiidae > Boleophthalmus > Boleophthalmus pectinirostris. The sequence continues at coordinate 26,027,377 of NW_026571207.1, read as the reverse complement.
ATCTATCTAGCATTTATTTCATTTGTGGCTAAAAATACCTTGATTAGCATACACTCTTAGTGTCAACAGAGTCGCCTCTTTACATACCTGTAACGTGGCCAAGTCGCATAACCTGCTTGTCTCCATGGAGATTTAATGCCATACTGTGGAACATTCCAGCCAAAGCAATAAATCTGACTGGAATAACAGAAAAGTTACACAATGCACCTTTAAATGGACTGGAGGACGTAGGTTTCATCACAATTATTATACCACTGAAATAGCACAACGACTACATATATATATGGGTTTTCAATAAAGAGGTTTGCAATTGTTTTCTAGTTTAAACTTGTTCAGTTGACTACTATAGAGCTGCTTCTTTAGTGTATCCACTATTGTCGACTGCCAAGGCCTCTGGAAGTGCTACTGTTAGCATATAACCTGCTATAACCACCCACAGTTTCATACACACACACGCACACACACATACGTACTGTGACTGTCTGATCTCAGGTCTCGCTCTGACAAGCCTCCCGTGTTGACTAGATTTGTTTTTTGTCGCGTTTGCTTCTGGTAAACACTTGCCTTTCAAAACATGACGCTCCCACTACCTCTGTCAGACCTGGCTGTCACCACACTCCCCTCATGCACTGCACAATGACTATGACACAGGTGGAGACAGTGGCAGAGGTACAATATATGTAGTAAGAGAGATATGGATACACTTGCTGCAAAGAAAGAAGAAAAACAGATATAGGATTATGATACTATCAGTACTATGAATACAGATGCATTGATCAGGTACTTGTATTGGATACCGGTGCCAATACTGAAAAATCTGCTGGATGAAATATCGTCTGCCAAATATCGGTTCAGTCAGTATCCTATTTGGACATATAAATCGATGTAATAAGACAATTCACTGGTCGTCGTTGGCCCAGAACGTCTCATAATGTTTGAATGTTATATACAAAGAGATAAATAACAGCTACATAACATATCTGAATCAGTTTTGTCTTGTTTTATTTTAGTTTTAAGGAAATATATGCTATTTTCAGTCCCTAAAGCTGTAGTATTGGAATCGATAGCTGAATTGAAAAAGCTGGATCAGTGCAACAAATATTAGTTTTCAAAATAAAACAAACAGTTATGGGATCTTATGATTTGTGATCAACTAGAAAGAGCATTTCACTAGAAGCTTTAAATCAGTTATCCTCAACATGTCTAGCATAGAGATCTACTTTGAAGCTATGACAACCTACAACCATATTCAATAAAGACCATTATTGTAAAACATTTTTGCAGTTTGACCCAGTGTATACTCTTGCACAGAGTTCTTCTTATTAAAAATATAATATAGGCCAACTACTTAATAAGTTAAAGGCCTGTGACTTTTTGGCTCTGACCCATCTGTTGAGTTAATCATTGGCGATATAGACATGTCTCAGATCTGTTCATTGCATTCTTAAAATTCATAGCATTTCTTAAACCTGTCAAAGCCTTTTCCACAGTACAGCACAGCTTAAATACTGGAGCTGATATAATGAGTCTTTATGGACAAAATTTGCATAGACTTCATGGCACATTTTCTAGTCTACCCCAAGTCTCCCCATTGAATACTCCTTTGACTAAAGAAACAAAATGAAAGCAGGTTGATTGAGGCGAAACAAGGAAGGTTGTTTTTTCATATTTCCTGTTTCAATAATTAATATGCATGAGTTTTATGGCCGCTTAAGATGCGATCAATTATTCATTAACAGCATGTTAATTGCATCCACATTCGTGAATATTTAACCAAACACTAAATCAGTGGGGTCGAATAAGCAGCAATATGGACATTTTATAAGCTTTGCCAAAATTAGGTTAGGCTTTAATGAAAACCGGGGAGAACAGATTGAAAAAGGGACAAATGTGAGGAAAATAATGAAGGGAATGAAAAATGCGGTAGATGAAATAAGGAGTTTGAAGCATGTGTTTAGAAAGCAAAGGCATACATAGTGAGGGTTTCTTAGGCTGTTATGTGTAACCTAATGCATTTTAACTTGTCCTTGTAGATAAAACAATAACAATCATTAATGTTTTAAAATGATACATAATTATTATGCTAAGCTAATACACTGCACTGGCAGCGTATTAAGTAGAGTTTACAAAATTGTATTTGTGCACCAAGGTATTCACACCAAAGAATGCAAATGTTACACTTTTCTATTTTTATAACCAACATCATTGTCTCTAAGGTAGTCATGTGCATTTTGATTAGTATAATATATTTAACCACTATTTATGATAACTTATTTATATAGTACTTTTGCCCCCAATGCCTTTACTGATGCACTGATCCTTTATCCATGCTTGGAATGAGCATGGTCAACAGTGACTGCCCATCCCCCAGCTGTGGAACTAAATTTTGCTGATAGACTTTTTTTAAAATAAATAAATAAATAAGAGTCTGAAAGCATGCTTATAATTGCTAATCAGCTATGTGCCAACTAATGACCACAAGACCTATAATTTTATTTTAAATCTCTTTCTAAAATGTTATAAACCACTAAGTTATTAAAGCATTTCGCAGAATCTTGTGTTATAAATGTGCTTTTTGGACTTTAAAGAACTGCATTATGAGCATTAGTTATCACATAGCTGGTTAGTCATTAAAACTTTTAATATTTTAATCTTTCCATACCTCTGGTAAAAATGTATGTAAAATTTGCTTCTTGAACTAGAGCGGACAGGACTGCTGAGCTCTATAAAGAGCACACTGTTACACCCTGTGGCTCTATTTATTCTTTACACATCAGAATATTACCAAAGTTGTGGGGTTAAAATGACAATGTATTATAATGGACATCACCTTAGCCTTTATGCCTGCTTTGTCTCCATATTTCTTTCAATAAACTTGCAGCTATAATCTCCCCATCTGCACTGTAAAAGCCAGTTCTCCTTTTTCCCCATACTCAGTGAGAAAGGGACTGCAGACTCCTTTGTCCTGGGTCTTTATGTGTGTGTGTCCCAGCCGCTCTTGTTTGTGAGCTGCTCGCTGTCTGGACGTTGACATTTCTCCGCGTGGATAACCATCGCGCCCTCTGTCCCTCTGTCCCACCAGCCGTGACGGGGGCTAATGTCACCTGTCACTCTCCAAATCCTGCGTACAACCACTGGACCCCCCGTATTTTAAAGCACTACCACCAGCACTACAGTACTGCCAGTGATGGAGACAGTGCAGGAAATGTGAGCTTGTACTGTTACATGGAGGAAAAGTACAGTATAAGGTACAACTAATAAGTAAAAGTAGAAAATATATTTATTTTGTTATTAAATTAAATCCAACAGCTCAGGCAAAATGTATTAATACTAGACATCAGATATGATATAAATTTGTTAAACTTCTTTAGCCAATCAGTCAATGGTGCCCAAAATTTGTATTAATCAACTAATCATTTTAGCCATTAGCTGTTCCACATATCTGACTTTATTTGATAAGTTTTGGAACATTAGTAAGGCAATAAGAACTAGGTGGCGGCCCCTGCACCTTTAAATGACAGTCAACAATATAAATATAACTAATATTGCCTCTAGAATTACCACTAAAAGACCCCAATTGCTCTCCCAGACTGAAACCCCACCCCCTGGACCTCACCTGGAAGACAAAAGCCTGATTTCTTCTCCTCCAAATACCTCATATAACTCCATAACCGGCTGCTCTTTACCGCCTCATATCCAAATGGCAGCCCCGCCTCTGCTTAGCCTTACATTTGCCCTCTCGAAATATGGAACTGGGGAGAAGACATTACATGGGGAACAGGGAGAAAGTCAAAAGGGGTTGCGAGTTGACTTTTTGCCGTGGGACCCCTTATTTTAGAGCCTGTTTTCAATTACAGCGCTGGCCCCGGTGCGGAGGCTGGAGGTTTATGCGTTATATGGGAATGTAATTGACTATAACTGCCCTCTTAACATTAACCAGGTGTACCAGGCTGAGTGTGTGAGATTAGGCCCCGGGTCCTGGCTGGCTCTATAATGTGTGCGGACCCACTAGGAGCTTGTTGATGTATTTATACGCTGCTTCGGTGAGGCGCTTGCCCATTAGCACTGCGTTTCAATCGGGAATGTGAGTTTTCCTGTCCAGTGCATCGCGCGTTGGCCGCTTGGAGTAAATAAGGGAGTGAAAAAGGTGAAAAGGAAAAGACACAGGATACAGATACAGGCCGCTTCAAGGGGGTCCGACTTTTACAAGGACAAAGTCAAAAATGGGCTCCATTCACTAGGGTTGACATGCTGTGATTTGTATGTATAGTGCTGTGCAGCCTGCGGGGCACATACCCAGGGGCTATCACAGACACCCAGGCCCAGGCAGGGGTGCACAGTCGGGGAGAAGAGGGGAGGGCAGGGAGGGTGGTAGTGTGTGTGAGATGGAGAGAAGCAAGCATCAACAGGCTGTCAATCAAACTCCGGCCACAGCCTGTCAGTCTGGGATGGGGAGCGTCCGGGCGGGAATGGGACTCCCTGGGACCCCTGGAGGAGGCGGGGGTGGCGGAGGTGTCAGTCCATCGCCGGCTTGATTTGATATTTGATACGGAGCATGTGGCATTTGAATGCAAATCTATTTTGATTGTCCCACCATCTGATAGGGTTAAGAGGAATCTATAGGGGATATGCGTTTATATGTGTCTGAGTGCGCTTGGCTGCTTAGAGACCCAAACGTCCCCAAATAGGCCTGCATATTACCCACCAATTCACTTGCATTAGGTTTGATTTGTCTCACAGCGTATAAACATAATCATATAAATGTAAATATATACACTGCGACAATGAACTGGCCCAATATGGCTAAAATAGATTAAACCACAATTGTCGGAGGTGGGCTGGTGCGTAGACCTTTATAGAGCTTTGTGCTGATAACATTAGTTTGAAAGCCAAAGCTGCCACAGTGGATGGACAAACAGGCGAATATAGACAGATAAATCTAGTAATACTGCGGTATATGGAAATGTGAGGCTCAGTTCGCTCCCAATTAGAACAGTGACTTCTGAAATGCCATAATACCCATTAATTAACCGGCTGCTATTTTCCCAGTGATTTGGCTAATTAGTCTGCAAGGCTCTACACTCTATCTAGGCCATTATTATTGGGTTTTAGCCATGCAAACATGCTCACATCTACACACAAGGGCTGGGGATGCTGTGCCAACATGCGTCTACTTACCGTGTATATACATATTGTATTATACAGAAACAATCTCTCCCACCACATCACAGTGACCCTGATTTAAGTGACACTATTAAATGCTTCAGCACCTATGAGCACCTATGTTAATTGTGGCGAGATGGGAACAGACTGAGGCTGTACTCTATATACTATGCATTTATAAGTGGATAGTAATGTTACTCAGATACATACTTCATGGAAAAATAGTATGTTTCCATGCAAAATAAAATAAATATGCAAGTAGTCATATTTACCTCTAATAATGCTACTAACCCTAACCGTTGTGGTAACTGATGTCCTTACTTATGTCAATTGCTTTATACTGTTATATAATTTTAGTCTTCACAGTAGTATTTTACACAGTAGTATTTTACATAAGATTATGTTTAACTCAACAGAGCGGTCACTTTGACAGTAATTTGTCAATGCTTATTTGTTAATTATGCTTTGAGTAATTATTTAGAGAACTACATTTAACTTCTACAAGATAAGTATCAAAGGTAAAATTAAAAGTAACAATAATATATATCTTAATAATGACCAGTTTCAGATTGTTAATAGAAAAAGATAGTGCTTTGGTCTCTCTTGTACAGACTTGTGTGTAGGTGTTTTTATGTGTGTGTGTGTGTGTGTGTGTGTGTGTGTGTGTGTGTGTGTGTGTGTGTGTGTGCGTGTGTGTGTGTATGTGCGCTTGTGCATGTAGGTGTACTTGTGTGTATGTGTGTGTATGTGTGTGTGTGAGATCAGTGGACAGTCCATCAGTGTCTCCCGTTGGACAGGCAGGTCACTGACACAGAGAAACCTGTTCAATCACTTTTCTCTCTGTCAGGTAACACAAAGCTGTGATTGATCTGTTGCTCGCGTTACAAACTTGGTTTAGCGAAAAAAGCATATTTTCTAAGTTTATTAATTAGTCATTGTCATCAGTAGTTCTCCCCCCCAGCGGCTGCTGTTGGTCCACATCTCAGCTTGTGTCGTATGTTTGCATTCGCACTTCTCGCCGCCCGATGAACTTCATAAGTGTCCTATCACCACTTTAATCAAATTACTTATGAACCAAAATTGACAGTTTTCATTAATTATAAAGGATTATTCTAATTGCGATTCAAATTTATTCATTTAGAACAGACGGCATTCAGTAATGTTTCAGCAAATTTGCATATTAAATGGAGAGGTAGGTCATTAACTATGCAAATGTATGCATGATTCCTTATTTTGTGATTGGTGGGCCATATGTAGCAGGCTGGGGGTGTGCAGGTGAGGAATCTGGAAGGAGCTGTAATGTGTTTGATAAACACAGAGGGACACGAGGCCAAAACACACACAGACACATTCACACACACTTCCACACACACATCCACACACATGTTCACATACATATGCACACACAGCATTCACACACACATCCACACACTTCCACACACACATGTTCACACACACACATCCACACACACTTCCACACACTCACTGTGTACTGTTCACTCACTGTTGTGAGTCCCTCTCCAGGATCTATTTCTCTGTCTCTAACTGTCACACACTTCCAGCCTGGGCTTCCTTAGTCCTCCCTCTAGACCCATTGGAGGGAGCAACTTTTCACCTCAGAACAAACACACCACACTAATTAAGTTTCTGATTTCTGATCCTGCTGCATTTAGAAACATAACCTTGAGCCCGGTTATAGTTACAGTCATAGTTATGATTTAATACACTGCTTAAATGGAACAAAAAGAACGAACTTTTGCAAGCGGCACATTCATCCCCACAATGTATGGTGCTGGTCCCAGGTTGACACAATGCTCTTTATCAAGCTATATATAGTCAATGCATTATGCATTAAGTTTAACATGCGCTTAAATCAACACAGTTGAGTGTGAGTGTCTGAGTGTTGAACGGGCGAGCGGAGCGGTTAGGGTAAACGAGTGAGCGGAGGCGGTCACACACAGCCCGGGGCTGTGGCGGCGTCTCCCGCTCTGATGACAGGGCCATTATTCAGCGGTCAGTCCCACGAGGGCGGGCTCTGGACAGGGGCAGCCGAGCGTCCTAGCATGGCAGGACAGAGGAGAGGTGAGAGGGACCAGGACCCTTCATTAGAGGGGCCTGGAGCGCTCCCTCTCTCTCCTCACGCTCGCTCAGCCTCACTCAGATTAATGGGCCCGGCCCGACAGAGGAAGTGTTTCAATCAGCACCGCCTGCCAAGCCTGTCCATCACAGAGACAGCCCCTTATTCATCACGGCTTTGATTCGCACACTCATTCACACATGTTTATTGGCTTACATAGTCCTGTGACCACAGGTCCTGATATCATCAGTCCTAGACTTGTACTAACACTCTGTTTCCCACCGCGGTTCCTCTGCAGCCACAGGGAGTTCTGCTGTCTTTCAATGCGCTCTGCACTATATCTCAGTTGAATTTTGAATGATCCTTTTCGGATGAAATGGATGAAACACAATTGGTTAAGTGTCTCTGGGACTTCTGTCCCCAAGCTGGGACTGTATCTCTGGCTCCGGGGAAAGCCTGGGACGATCGCTCCCTGGTGGGACTGTCCCAGAGCGGGGAAGGCACAGTGAGGATCCCCCTGACCCACTGTCTTTCTCCTCCTGGGTCCATTTGTTCTGAGAAATATTAACGACGGGGCAATTTCAGCTGACATGACATGCACACACTGGCCAGATACAAGGAGAGGACGGGACGATGCTCCGAGTGGAATGGAAATGAATTTTTCAGCGGCGTGAGATGTTCTTTTTAAATAAATCATGACACTTAAGATAGACATGAGGGCAATATAGAGGTGCACGCTGCTACTTTAAGGAGTGGCACTCTAAAGGAATGAAGTGAGCTGTATTTGTGCTCATATTTCTATTGATCTGTCCAAAGTGTAAAGTGGGCCACAGCACTGTTACAGCAGTGTGTTGGAGCCCGCTGTCCGGGGCTCGGGGCCAGGCCCAGAGACAGACCTGCTTCTGGATTATTAATGTCCCCCCCTGTGGAGACAGACCCCTCCCCCACACTGTGCCCCACTACACCCCTGGGGTCAGCCGGCATGGCTCCTGGTGCAAGGCCCTGCTCATAAATCTCCCTAAATGAGTGTGCGTGTGTCTGTGTTTGAGTGTGCGTGAGTGTGTGTGTGTGTGTGTGTGTGTGAGAAAGTGTGTCTGCGCTCCGGCCTTAAACATAGACTTTGGGCAGAGAGACAGGTCACCAGAAAAAACAGGGCAGTCAGAGTGTCAGCGATGCATGGAGAAAAGACCGAAAGAAAAGAAGCACAAGGGGAAAAATACACAAACACAAGACGAGGGAGATATTTGATTCTGAGAAAGCGGTGGACTTCACTTTAAGTTTACCCAACTATTTATCACTCGATTTGAACTGAAGAAACTTGTATTTGCCGACAAATCTCCCCACTTAATTTACAGCTCCCCTGACCGGGTTAACATTGACTTCCTGAACAAATCTTGATGCTTAATTGCTTAAGCGAGAGATCCTCCATTCCTCTACCTGCCGTGATTAGTTCAGCATGTCCCACGGTGGTAACAGGCCGGGAAGTGCTGTTGTGTCACTTAGTTAACCCCCAAGACAAATGGCTCCCCTCCAGAGCACAGTGAATTACACACCTCATGAAGCATATTAGGAGCCAGACACTGGGCTTTTCTTCAGAGATCATCTCTGTGGCAGGATGGATGAGGCACAGAGCAGAGGCCTGAGTTATGGCATCACCCGTTTTACTGCAGCGCTAGGGACACAGAGCAGAGCTGTCAGAGGAGGGAAAGTAAAACAGAAAAAACACAAGTTAAACAAAAGGCTGTGAAGAAGAATAAACTGCAAGCATCTAGTGAGACAATGCACAACGCTGAAGTTATCAGCACAAGATCTGACAAGGAAAAGTACTCTTTACCTCATTTGTGGCTAATGTTGGAAAATTATTAGAAAATATAACAGAATTGTCCCTCGGAGGCTTCCTTGCTGTTAGCTAATCGCTTAGACAATCTTTATCACCAGTGTAATAATATTTAGATGCTACAGGGATTACTTAAAAGTTGCTCTAATTGCTTTCCTTGTTTTTGTTTTTTATGGGCAGAGGGTGATTTTGTGTTTAATTGCTCCAAAGTGACAAATAAGGCCCGTTATGATATGATGAAAGTGTGAGATCATTAAATTACAATAGCCAGCCCTGCTCGTGTTTATTTGCTAGCTCCTTTTTTCCACTTTCACAAATTTATGCCACGAGGCTTGAAGAGGCCAAGCAGTTATTTACACAAATTCACTTCCACGGCCGTTCCAGGATTTGGGGGTAATTACGTGAGAGCAAAATGGTTTTATTTCATTTAATCCGGTCCGCGCAGCAATTTGCTCTGGTAATATTTGTATCTGTGAAGTGTACGCCGTAAAAACAGCTTGAAACCAGGCACAGAGTCGAATACAAACAAGATGGAGGGGGGCGATAATCAAAGGGAGGATCCATACAGGAGATGAAAACCATAACGGTAACGACCCAATGATGTTTTAAGGCATTTGGGTTCTGCTTGGGCGTGCAATATTTCAAAGCAATATATTGATTCCTGAAGGATATTTTTGAACCTTAAGAGGCTGCTGTGTGAGGATTATGAGCCACAACAACTAGACAGCACAAAGACTGAGCTGTATGATAAATTTACTTTGACATTCAAGAATATACACTAACAACTTTTTACAAACACGCTATAAGACTACAGGATGCAGTGCAATAAATGGGGACTTTCTGATGTTTTAGCTCTTTCATTATCTTGTTAAATGTCACGCCAAGGGTAAAACTTAACTTAATAGAATTGAGAAAAGAATACCCAAATATTTGGTTGAATACTTGTCCGTAGAAATGGAAGTATTCCTCAGATTAAAATGTACTAAGTGTATGATTTTCATTACTGATAGTAAATACTACTACTACTACTACTACTACTGCCACTCCTACTATTACTACTACTGCTGTTGCTACTACTATCAGTACTGCTGCTGCTGCTACTAATACTGCTACTACTACTACTACTACTACTACTACTACTACTACTACTACTACTTCTGTTACTACTACTACTGCTAATACTACTACTACTGCCACTCCTATTACTACTACTGCTGTTGCTACTGCTACTATTACTACTACAACAGCTATTACTACTACTACTACTACTACTACTACTACTGCTACTATTATTAATACTGCTACTAGTGCTGCTACTACTACTACTACTACTACTACTAGTACAACTGCTAGTACTACAACCACTACTGCTACTATTGCTACTGCTACTACTACTACTAATACTGCTACTACTACAACTACTACTCCTACTGCTGCTGCTACTATTGCTACTCAACTGCTCCTACTACTACTACTAGTTCTGCTACTACTAGTACTATGATAGTACTATGACTACTACAACTACTACTATTTCTACTACATTGTTACTTTTAATGCTGATATTAATAAATGTATGTCCTTATGTGTTTTTATGTTAATTATTTATAGAACATTTTACATTTTACACATCGCTTTAACCCACTATTACCTCCCTTAATTTCATTGTATCTGACCAATGCTGCATATTTGTTTATCTCATGTGATAATTACAGTTATTTAGGTAGGTCTCGATTCTGTCAGCTCAGTGGATTAATACATGTAACTGATTATAATGAGTGAAACAAGGCAAATAAGGGCATTATTTACAGTTGAGCCCTGCATGTGCTCATATTTACCGGTCAGCTGTCCATCACATTACCCATAAATCCTGTGATAATCTGCCTCCCCTCCTGCATATTAACGCACTGATCTGCCCCCCCTCCCCTCCCTACCCCAGCCCACTCTGTTGATCCATGCAAATGTGCCCCACTGCCTCCCTGCTCTAAGTGAGCAGAGCAGACAGGAGTTTTGTAGTTTCCATGTGGATGACTACAGACACCTTACATCTGCTTAATAATGAATCGGATGATGGGCCGTGAGGAAAGTGAAGGGGACACAGATACAAGCTCCAGAAAAAACTAAATCTCAGACCATTGCAACCTTTTAAGACAGAGTATGTTAAATTTCTTTGCATATCTAATACTTAATGAGCTCCTAAACCAGTAATAAAGACAGAAAAGTTATCTGTAATACTGATTTTGGGTGGTCTGAAGTTTTATTATCACTTATAATTTGTATAATAATGCATTACTTTTCCTTTTTCTATGTGTTTTTTTAAAGGTGTACCTACTTAAAGGCACATTGTGTCATTTTTCAGGTGGAGGGTCCATCACCTGCTTGTTTCTATGGATATATCATTGCTCTGCTTCAAATGCTCCACAATATAACATTAAACAGCTCTACTTTACATTTATTCAATTACATGTGGCTTTATTGCTCAAAAGTACCTAGAAAACCAAATATTCCGACTGTGAGTGGGGCTGCCTCTCCATAGATCTGACCTGTAACTTGTTCTGATTTGGTCTACATGACAATAGAAAGGGTTAATACCATACTCTGAAGCATTTTAGATAAAGCAATAACATCTTCATGGAGAAAAGCAGGTGGCAGATCCTCCAAGAGAAAAGTTACACAATGCACCATTAATAAAACATCTAAAGAAATATGGTATCCAAAAGTGACAGTTGCCTTTATTTTATTTTATTGTATTTTATTTTATTTTATTGCTATGGCTGACTTGTTAAAGCTCCCCATCTCTTCGAATAACTCTTTCTGTTACCTGGCCCAAACTCCATATTTAACCCACACATTTGGTCACCTCTGACTCCCCTGACCATTCACTTTCCCCTGCCCACTTATCCCTCCTCCTGTCTCTATTGTGATTATACCTCAGAGCTGGAGGAGTTCGAAAGACAGTGAACGGTTGCTATGAATTAAACAGAAGGTGCATGGAGGAAGGTGCTGCGTTTCGACAAGTGAATGTAGTCCACGGCTGCTCCCTGACCTCGGGTAGATACGAGAGTTAGGACCCTGGGCCTGTGGGGTCCAGTCCACACTGTAAAAAAAATCCATCTTTCTCTACTCCATGAATTATTGAGATATTGGCCTAGAGCTGCTAAAATATACAGGAGGGTGGGCAGTCGCTCCGATCGGATCTCACCAACTCTCAATCCTGGAGAATGTCTGTCTGTTACTGTCTGTCTTTCCAGCAAATTCCCCATCCACTCCCCATTTCTGTTTTCAAATTCCACTACTTAAACCTGCTGCTCTTTCACTAAGTCATTCGAACAGCCAGAATCTCAAGCCCTCTTTCAAACCATGAGCTGCTTTGATTTTCAAAGTTTGTGGGTTTTTTCTAACAGATTGTGGGAAAGTGAAGTTATAGCACACCTCAAACTTCCAAAATCAAAAATTGGCGATCAGTGTGTACATATAGCATGTGATTGAAGATACATCAGGACTTCTATCAATGAGATCAAGGCATGGTTTGATGTATCAGTATCGGTAAAATGTATCAATATATAGAGCCAGTATTTTTTTCTGCAGATATTTGTCCTGTTCTAGTGGAAACAGAAGAGCAATGAAGCTAAAGAGTTTGCTGTTACTACAAATTAACTTCATTGTGTGGGCCTTGCCATGGATTTTGAAATACTGACAGATCAAGTTATGACTAGTGTCGGATATCAGTATCGGTATTTCATCAAACCATGTCTACATGTAATATCCAAATTTTCTCAGTTACCATGATGTAAACTACAGCTCCTCACATTGTTTTCCATATAGTCTGGTCTTCACTGCTAATGAGCAATAGTATTGTCCTTAACCCTAACCACAGATGCTCAAAGAGAGACCAGAATAACATGAGAAAAATACATTTCATTATTCTCACCATAAGAGGCTTTTTTCTACTTCAAGAGCAGGTGTCTAGTGCTAACCAGCTGTCACACATTTAAACTGTTCGTGGATATATACGCAGCCCCTGTATTACATCAGATCCTTGTAATGTGCACAGCAGTCGTCCAGCCCTTGAAATGAGACACAACTCCACTCTGTCCATTCATCTTCCCTGTTGTTTTTTTCTTTCTTTTTTTAGATGAAGCAATTGTCCGAGGCATCGCTGCTTACTGTTTCTTTTGACATGGTGTGTGCGCGTGATTATATCTAAGGCTGCTGGCTGCAAACGCGCTGCCCAGTGCACAATTCTAGCCATAACAAATGAACAGAGAGGAGAAAATAAGACATATGAAAGAAAAGCTGAGCATAGGAGTGATTCTCTCTGTGGCTGCTGGAGATCTGTATTGTAAGCACTTTCAGCTGTCAGCACTTCTTTGAGCTCTCTCAAAGGCAGCAGGAGGAGGAAGAGGAGGAGGAGGGATATGTAGTAGTTTTATTTTCCTCCTTTAAGACCTCCTCTTTATTTGTACACAGGCTGTTTACTTCCCGCTTCATTTGATTCCTTGTGTTTGTTTTCAGAGACTTGCTGTGTGAATGGAGTAGAGTAGTTTGGAGCTAAAGAAGTTGTCAGCTTTTGGGGTGGGGATATTGGGAATAAATTGTCCCTCTTTTTGCTGCTTAGGCCTCTGACGCTCGCCCACCCCCCACCCCCCCACCCCCTTTCTCGCAGCCCTGACTCCCCCCCCAACCTTAACTCCTAACCCTCCCTCCTCCCCCTCTCATTAAGTATTGATGCGGGTAGCCATACTTGCCATCTCAGCCTATTAATAATGCATGGCAGGTGCTGTTGATGTGGTCTCTCACACTGAGATTGAGAGAGGCAGGAATGGCAACACAACGCCACTGCATCGGAGCTACAGCCCGATCTCTGTTACGTGGCGCTCGGGTGCAGCTGGGGAGGCGTCTGCTCGCTACACTTTATGGCTATGACAGTGGCAGTGAGATGAATATACAAGCTAGCATCTTACTCAATAACCCACAGCCTTTTTTACATAGAGAAAATGTATTTGATGGATGGTGGGCGTGCTTTGATTTGTTTTATTTGGTGTTTTTATTCCAGAAGACGCTGGTGCTCGTACTCATGCTGACAGCTGCCCTTTTACTAGCTCTGCTCATTTCTCATATCCTGTTTTTCTTTTGTGTCTCTCAGGTTCTTCCTCAAGTTCTTTCTCAAGTGTAACCAGAACTGCCTGAAGAACGCAGGGAACCCTCGAGACATGAGGCGTTTTCAGGTAACATAAATATAAGTCTTACTTCTCCACTCTCTCTGCTTTACCTGCCCTTTGTACAGTTTGCAGAGAAACACTACCTTTTGTACTATTTGTACATAATACATAAACATAATATTTTCAAGAGACATGAAATTCTGTCTGTCTCATAACACCTATGAAAATCACTATCCCACATCCCAATGCTCAAATGCATAAATTCATTCATAAAACTAGGGATTCCAAGGCTTTTATAAGTAGGGCTTACTATCATAAAGAATCATATATGTTAAAATTACATTTATTGAGTTAAAATTTCTATCCTCGGTCTAATATGCCAGCTGCCAACAAGGTTTACATTGCTGTTTGTTGTATTTTTGCATGACATTTGCCTCTATAACTTTCTGGTTACAATGATTCCCCCCTCTCCTCTCAGGTGGTTGTGTCGACTACGGTAAGCGTGGAGGGTCACGTCCTGGCCGTGTCCGACAACATGTTTGTGCACAACAATTCCAAACACGGGCGCAGGGCTCGGAGACTGGACCCCTCTGAAGGCACACCCTCGTACCTTGAACACGGTACGGAAAACCCTTATAATAAAAGAACAAACCCCGTGCACCAGCCTCTCCCTGCTCCCCAAGCCCTCTTTGTCTGATCATCCGTGCCCTCCCCTCTTTCCTGCTCCATGTCTGGCTCTCCTGTCTCCTGAGTATCCCGCTAAAACCTCCTCTTTCTCCCTTATCTGCCTCCTGCTACCTCTCAGATTCCCACTTCCCTCTCTTGTAGGGTTTCTAACTTGTGCTAAGAGATGCTGTAGTGTGTGTGTGCTAGCTCATTGTGCGTCCCTGGTGGCCTGCTCCCCTCAGGTCTGTGCCTCTAGGCCTCTGCTCTGGCTGGCATAAGCGCGATGTGTCTTATATGAGGTCTGTTCTGCTTAAAGCCAACACTAGCTTTATTTCCTTAGAGACAGGCTTTTATCCCAGAGCCTCGCATCACTCCCCATCCCTCCAGTTCTCCAACACACCCATACGCCGGAGATACACCCCCGCACGCTCACTCAGACCAAACCTTTAATACTTCATAATGACATGTGCACATGATTTAGGAGCCCGCACTGATTCCCAAGTCCCTAATCCAGTTATTTTCTCATTTCGATTTCCCAGACATTGAATAAGAGAAACATATTTTTTTACTATGAGGAGAGTCAACCTCAGGGATGATAATGACAGAAAAACTAAGCAGGGATTTACATGGCCGGTAGAAGATTACATTACGATTGAATGTTATGGTGAAGTCGCTCTAATGGCTATTCTCCAGAGGTAAAGCGGTCCAGTTGTCCCACAAAGGTCTCACAAGTGATTGAGTTCACAAAGACATATTTGAGGCATTATTGGAACTGCCATAACTGTGTCATTCTCTTACTATAGATATATTCACTCAAGTGCCCCAAAATCAAAACACTGCAGGCTTTTTATTGTATATTCCTTGGGGTTTGTCAACTTTCTCAGAGTTTCATTAAAGTGAAGTATTGGTCATAGGCACCATAATATCTGAACTCATGACCAGACAGTAATTTTGCCTTTTAGTATTGTTTATCAGTTTACATTTTTAGCTTTCTACCTCATCAAAAACATGCCTGAAAAGGTTTTAGATGTCATCCATGCGTGTTTGAGTATTTTAGTGAGCTCTCCCGGGCCCCATTCAAACCCTCCTTAGCTGTGAGATTCTGTGCAATGCTCAGCCCACAAGTCTACGTCACCCATGCTCCCACACAGCAATTCTCTATAAATATACAAAAACGTGATACAAGATTGTATACAGCAGGGGTGTCCAAACTTTTTTCATCAAGGGCCACATATCTAAACACAGACGAAACAGAGGGCCGATCGAGGGTCGTAGACTGATGCTTAATACAGGGAATAATTGAAATATGTGCAGGTTTAACACATTAGAATGATCCATCAGTCTTTATTCATGCTAAGATCCTTAAAACCAAACACTAAATATTAAATATGAGCTTTATCAAGGTAGATTTTCAAAAAACTTGCAGTAAAAAAATATTTTTTAATTGATGCAAGGTCATTTGGGCCAATTCACCTGGAAGTCTGAGAGCCAAGAAAAATTTGTCTGAGGCCCCCGGGCCATAGTTTGGACATGACTGGTATACAGCAACTTCATAATCCTGTTGCGATGTGGAGTAGTTTCATTAGCGGGATCCACAGTGATTGTGTTGCTCTGAAGGGGGAGTGTCTTAATGCTGGGAGCAAAGGGAAGGGGTCATCAGAGTGTCAGAAACTAAAATGAAACTTATTACACAGCTTAATACATTGTTCTTGGAGAATATAGCACTTTCAAAACAATAAAAGGTAGCGTAGTGATTTAAATATATTATGTTTTAGCAGTTTTAATACTGGTGCTCAATGTAACTTTTCTGGTGTAGGGTCCTTCAACTCATGGTCTTCTTTACTTAGATAAAATCAGCAAACATATCAGAGAGAGATGTGTTTGGGAATTTCCTCCTTATTCCTCTCATACTGAGGGCAGAGAGGGACCATGGGGGAAGGATGGGGTCAAATCAGAGGTGCAGCCTTGTTGACTGAACCTATAGAAGTAACTAAAACACATTAAAAAACAGTGGTTTTGTCTTATCCCACCTCGACTTGTCTCTTTACGAGTTTGTGCGCAGAATACACAAGTTTGGGGTCCCATATTATGCCTTTAATAGATGAGCAGCGTGCACGGCCGAACAGATGGCACGGAGGAACACCCCAAAGTATAATCCTATCACATGCATTCACGTTCCACCATCTGGTTAATCCACACACACATTATATCTGTGAAAAGGAGGCATCTTAGGCCATGATTACGGCCACAGATTGTTGCGCAGTGAACGCTGATCTCCGCGGGCTAAATATCACTACAGCTTGTTGGGGAAGGATCAACAGAACAGGGACTGAGGCACAGAGCAAAAGGCAAAAGCTTGTGGGGAAAAAAGTCAGCCTAGGCTAAAGTGGATTATGCCGCTTTAGTGAATTACAGCATGTCTGACAAGCTGCATATCTGTTAAGGAAAGGAGATTTAGCTGTATAAACATGTATTTTTTTCCCATTGCTGCTCTTTTCTTCAATCACATGTGGTAATCTGTCGGCTCATAAGGCCAAAAGAAAAGGTCAAACAGTGAGGTGAATAGCTGTTATTGAAAATTTGGTGTATTGTTGTTGAATCTATATCAGATCAGGCAAAGAGTATGTTTTGGAAGAAAATATTAAAATGTATTACAAATATACCTACAGCATGTTATTCCATGTGGTCATCAGGGAATTCTGAAGGCTTCACAACAATATAAGTATTATAGCACGATCTGAAAAAATAAGTAATTTGAATACAGGTTATTGGATGTCTAGATATTTCGAAGATAGTTTTCTTTAAGACTTATAAAAAAATACTACTGCCATTTTTACATTCAAATGTTTGTTTATTATTGTTTACAGCTTATTTGCTGTAGTAACAATTATGGACTTATGCTACATTCCAGTTGCGCTGGACTACTTGTGTGTTATGCAGTATTAACTCACAACGGTCCATTGGAATTCTCACTGACCGTGATATAAATCTATCTATCACAAGGGAGACAAGCAAGTTACAGCACTATGCTACATTGCTATTCCGATCTGTGGAGAGTTGTCCCTACTCACAGAAGGAATTTTTTTTTTTTTTTTTTTTTTTTTTAGAAATAGAAAGACCCTGTAAAGACTAAATACTAGATGGATATGTTTCAAGTCATACCATGGCAAAGCAATAACATTTGCATGGAGACAAGCAGGTGGCGGTTCCTCCACCAGAAAAGTTTTCGCAGTGCACCTTTAATAAGCCTGTATGTCTTCTGACAACCTCTTTGAAGTATATATAGTTTTATCTCATTGCATTAAAGGTTAGGTCATGGTTTTTTGGTCATGACTGGACAGATACACTTTAGATGTGAGTCAGTTGTCATCATAACTTGTCATCTGCACTTTAAACCTGTATTTTAGAGATGTCTTCTGGGCACCTCTATGAAGTATATGAAGTTTTATCTCATTGCGTTAAAGCTTAGGTGATTGTTTGTGGTAATGACTGGACAGATCATGTAGATGTGAGAAACAGCTGAGCAGGAGCTAAGTGCTTGTGTGTAATGACGGTTGTGAATGCAGAGGGCACACCCACAGTTGGCAGTGTGGTGCTCCCCGGTCACATGCCCTTTGATCAGACACTCAGCACACCTGACATTTACACGCCCGCACGCCTCGCCACGTGTCGTAAAACAAGCGCACCGCACTGCCCTCACTCACGGGGCAGGGGTGATGTTTAATAACGGGCTCAGTATAATCACTCTGATTAGTATTCCTCGCTCGGGCCCCGACCCTTGGGAGCCGAGCGGAGAGGTGATGTGTGTCTAATGTATGTGTGTGAAGTGATGGCAGAAAACGTCCATGTTACCAACCTTTATGGGCTGTCATAAGGATAGTAAGGGTCTAATCTATTGTGACTGTGAATCTTTGCAGCAACCCCCAGCATTAAAGCCATCAGCCCCAGTGAAGGCTGGACCACCGGGGGCGCAACGGTCATCATCATTGGGGACAACTTCTTCGACGGCCTGCAAGTCATCTTCGGAACCATGCTGGTCTGGAGTGAGGTTAGTCATGTTAATGGCCTTTTTAATAGGATTGTATGGATCAGTTGGACATAAATTTCAGGCCATATACAGACTGTAGATAGAGCCGCCTCCCATCCTGAGCCGAGATATAGCAATAGCTGGTCAATGGTTACCTATTGGCCCCTGCTAATGAGTGTTTGCAGGACAGCTTGTGTAAGATAAGTTACAATATTAAGTGAGTTATGGAGATGTTTAGAGATAGGCGATGTCCTCTATGGGTAATTTTTAAGGATTTACACCCACTGCAACGCTGAAACTCCTGCTCCTGTTGAATGTAGTATATCTTGGATAATATCTGCTGTAACTATTAAGTAAAATATATAGTTATATGAGATGGTAATAGCTACATATTTTAATCATTTTATGGTGATGATTATCTTAAAGGTTTCTTAGGCAGTTGTCTTTTAGTGGTGCATATATAATGTTGACACTAAAAATATCTTTGAGCACAGGCTTATAATAGTTATACCTGCAGATCTCAAACCTGATACAAGCACAGTAAAATGGATGTTTCTTAGTATTATTAGTTTTCTTATTGAATGTCTCAGTACGGTTCAGTAGGCTGCTATCAGTGTTTTCCAGGTGTACAGGAAGACAAGGGGCTACTTGGAATGGCTTCAGATAGAAAAAGTGGAACTGAAGTGTATTTGCAGATAACTGTATAAATGTTCTTTGTAGTATATTTTTCAATCTTAAAATGTACAATTTCCAATATATATCATTAAAACGGGTAAATCGAATAGTTAGAATTGCCAGTATACTAGTAAATGGAACCAAAGAAACAGTGGTACAAAATAGAGAGATACTCAGAAACCACTGTGCTACCTTCTCTAATAATAAGTAATAATACATAGGTGTTTAACAAAACCTTGAGCATTCAAAAAAAGTCATTAAAATGCTTAAAATATATTGGTTAAAATTGCTGTACCCACTTATTTTACTTTTTATTTTACTTTAGGCGCTATTATCTAAAGGTAGCACTAATTTACACATCATCTCTCAGCTTTAATGTGAACTTAATACAATTTAGACGTTGTTTATTGCACCTGCGAAAAGTTAAGTATGCCATCCCTCACTTGGAAACTGCACGTTGCTGGAGAGAAAAGTTTTAGAAAGAACTTGAAAGAACTTTGCACCTTTCTGACTTTGCCCTTCGATTTTTACCTCATTCAATCATCCACTGAAAATACCAACTTGAATCCTTGCAAAGCGTCGTGCTGTTATTTTCTTACACTTTATGTATTAATCAATATTGAAATGCTAATCATAGACTGCAGAATTGCTATATAGCTTAACATATGCTCAGGATCCTCAATGCCAGCTCCTATGTTATTCACTACGTCCTGCTGGCTTCCTGTCTTTTATTATGTTGAGAATGAAATGTGCGAGGTACAATACGAATCCCTTCTGGAGCATCTGCCACATGACTAAAATGTAAATTCAGTGTATGTGTGAAACTGAAGGTCAGCTCACGGCGGCGCTAAACAGCTTTCTCTTTAGTAAAGGAATAATTCTATAAAAAGCTCCTATATTGTCTCGCGGAGAGGTGAGCCGGGGCAGACAATGGTAGAATGAAAGCCCAGCTAAGTGAGCAATGAAAGGGACATTTACAGCAGCACACACACATATACACGCACGTACACACACGCACACACATGCACACACGCTCAGATAGTGTACACAAGGCAGCGTGTTGATGGCTTTTGAGCACCAGCTAGCTTTGAGTGCTATAGTGCTAGTCCTGTTATAGTTGGCTTCAAAGACCCTTCAACGTGCGTACCTGCTGCACGTACACAGAACTGCACCAAAAAATTACATGACAGACTTTTGCTTTTTTGTTTATTTTTACAAAAGGATGTAAACAAAGATCAATATGCAAAAATACATAGAAGAAAAAGAAAAAGTACTAGTCTCATACTGTATCCATGATATTGTAATTGTCAGGTTTTAATCTGGTTCAGGAATAAATTCTATGAGTTTAGATTCTACAGTATGGCATTAAACTTATCTATGCCCATGAAGGCAAGCTGGTGATACACATAGGCGAAGTTACAGGTTAGATCTGTGGAGAAGCAATTCCAACTTTTTCAAAGTACTTGTAAACCATAAACACCTGTAACCAGAAATGTAAACCAGTACACCTTTAATTCCCACAACAGGACTAAAACTGTATTGTTGGGGAACAACATAATTGGATTGTCTAGACTCTATGCCCCGTAGTGGTGCTTTAATGTTAGCAAGAGTCAGTTGACAGGTGCATAGACAGTGCCAAACACAGACACCAACATTAGACATATACTGTGTAACGGTGTAATAGTAAATATGCAAAGAAATGTGTGTTTTATTCATAAACACCAAACTGCTTTTGAAGCTCTCTTACCAGCTCCATGTCAGCCCTGATAACCATCCTAGGCCTCCCGGTGACATTGCCTTGGGCTACATGGGCCACCTGAGGGCTGTGGCGCTAACACATCATTTTCAGGCTGATTATACAAAGCAGAAGAGTCAAAAGCTGCAAAAGGCCCGGACTGTCCCCCTGAGTGCATGTTTTAGCGCTGCTGTTTCGTTGCATTAATCTTTGTGCCCTCCCTCTCTCTCTTTCTTTTTCTCTCTCTCTTTTTCTCTTTCACTCTCTCTCTTGTTCTCACTTTCTCTCTCTCTCTCTCTCTCTCACACACACATACACTCTCTTTCTCTCTCTCTCTCTCTCACACACACACACACACACACACACTCTTTCTTCTCTCTCTCTCTCTCACACACACACACACACTCTCTTTCTTTCTCTCTCTCTCTCTCTCATTCTCACTTTCTCTCTCTCACACACACACACTCCCTCTCTTTTTCTTTCTCTCTCTCTTTCTCTCATTCTAACTTTCTCTCTCTCTCTCTCTCTCTCTCACTCACACACACACACACACACACTCTTTCTCTCTCTCTTTCTTTCTCTATGTCTCTCTCTCTCACTTTCTCCTTCTCTTTCTTTCTCTTTCTCTCTCTCTGTCTTCTTCTCTTTTGCTTTCTCTTTTTCTCCCTCTCACACTTTCTCTTTCTCTTACGCTGTCTCTCTCTTTCACCTCCTATTTTGCTTGCTCTCTCTCTCTTTCTCTTTCTCTCTTCCTGTAGTTGATCACTCCCCACGCCATACGAGTGCAGACTCCGCCCAGACACATCCCGGGGGTAGTGGAGGTCACGCTGTCCTACAAATCCAAACAGTTCTGCAAAGGCACACCTGGGCGATTCATCTACACAGGTAATGGGCTTATGTACCCACATCCTATTTTAAACAATGCAGCTTTTACCTATGTCTCTCTTTCTCTCTGGTCTCAAATGTTTTTTTGTTTTTTTTATGTGGGTGTTATATGTGGTTTTGTATTAGCAAACTGTGTCAAACTTTGCTACTCTCTTGTCCAATTACATGTATTGAAGATGTCATAAAGCACATTTTGCTTTTTCATGGTCAAACAAACACAGATCCTATATTATGTCAAATTGACTCTTGTGAGCTTTAAGCCGTGTTATAATGTTGTTACTTATCTGGTGATTGTTTTGTTTTTTTCAATCACATGTGCTTCTATAATGCTTGTCTACATCTCCAAAGCTCAAAATGCCCTGTTGCACCTTGTGACATCATGAAGTGGTAGTTGTCACATTAAGGGCTTTTTTTTTCACTTTTAGTTCAGTAGAGATGGACAATTCCAGGAATTAAATCATCCAAATGATTCTAATGAAGGTGAATGGAATTTAAAACACAGTGGCACACACTGTAGTACCACAAGGACTAATACAAGTACATTTTCAGGATTTATATGTTAAAAATGTGTGAATGAAACAAAACATAACTCCAGGTATGTTTCTGATGGTTATAACACACAGAAAGTAGCGCAATATGGGCCCGTTAAAATCCTGTTTAAAGTTACACTCAATTTCCCCTCCTCTTTGTAGTATGGACTTGTGTTCTTTATTATGACAGAAAATGTTGTGATGGCAGACTAGAACCTCAAAGCGCTCTAGGGTTTGATGAGGGCCTGTATATCTTGTTGAGAGCTGATCAGTTAATAAAACCATTTCAAAACATTTTAACTGCCAAATTCTACATAGTTTGGCATTAAATTTATGAAGCATGTGCTAGTTGTAGCCTTAGGCAGAAGTTCCTTGTCCCAGTGTATT
The DNA here is from genome assembly GCF_026225935.1 of Boleophthalmus pectinirostris. Lineage (NCBI taxonomy): Eukaryota > Metazoa > Chordata > Actinopteri > Gobiiformes > Gobiidae > Boleophthalmus > Boleophthalmus pectinirostris. The sequence continues at coordinate 26,004,236 of NW_026571207.1, read as the reverse complement.
TGAGTGTATTTGTCACCTTGGATCTCCTCTGTACAAATGATGAATAATTTAAACAATGCAATAAAAACGCCCAACATTATTTTATTAAGTCTTTGCAATATCTGCTAAAAGCATCTTGGAAAACACATTATTCGCTGTCATAACTCCGCTCTGTTGCTCCGTGGTAAATGTGCATGCTAAACAATTTTGAATTCAATAACGTGACTCAATAATTCAGAGAAGAAGAAGCCTGTAGAGATCATTGGTGGAGCAGTGTTTGGCCTTTTTTATGAAGCAGGTGAAGGTCACGAGGGAGACTTAACCTTTTGATTAGTGGGATTATTGAGATTTAACCCTGTTGAACTATGAATCAGTACCAAACAGGAGAGCTCTGCCATTCTTCACGCCACAACACAAAACATGCATAGTTAGCTGTTACATCAGAGCTCGTAGATATCGTGCGGTATTGAAGAGAGTGACAGAGAGAGCGAATGTGAAGCAGTGATTAACCAATGCAAGGCCACAGGTCCCAGGGGAGACCGCGAATCACAATAAATCTGTCTGTAATCTCAGCTGCTGATAGACTTAGGGCCGTAAGCCTCGCCCACAATTGCCAACACTTGACAAAATCACAATTGAGAGAGCATGTGTGTCATATTGCCAGCGCGTATTTTCCCCGACTCGGTATATGTCCCAATTACTGTGCAAATCCAAGTCGATGCATCACAATTACAGCGCGATGCAGGTCAAATGGAAAATGATGTGTTTATTTGAATACGACAAAGATATGAAAACACATATAACATTCACTGCATTTTGTTTATGGAGTCAGTTGTGAGAGGAATACTTTGTCAATGTTATTCTAGACAACTACTACTTGTCTCGTCTTCACTCTTTATATTACTTTCATCAGTATGTTTGAATCTGTATTAATGAATATTTGAGTTTAATGGACAGCATGATGTAAGGAACTTAGACTAAGACCAACTTTATTGATCCAAAAGGGAAATTATTTGGATGCAGAAGCTCGCATCATCATAATATAATATAATAACTAAGGGCAAACATATAAATGGTGATACTGAATTCAAAATTAGTAGCAAAAATAGCAAGAGACTGGTGTCAAACAAGGCATAATTGAGACTTTTTAAATTTTGTTTAGTTACATTTTACTTGTTTTCCATGTACACGCTCTCTGAAGCAACCCTTTTCCTTCTTTATGATTCAAACTAAGTCCTGATGAAGGCCATTTAAGGTCAAAATATGTTGGCTTTGGCCATTTAAATAAAGGCCATTTAACTATATTTTTCCTCATGCAACTTTACATTTTCTGGAGTGCTTGGATTTAGTTTTTTCTCATCCCATTTCATATATATCAAGGTTTGGGACATGCACAAATGATTTTTAAGTTATACTTTATTGTCCTCATATGGAAAATTGATCCATTCTGAACTGCTATTTAGGTAACCTGTCAGTAGCAGTGAGCAGTCACAGCTCTAGATCTTGAGCTGCATTGGTTTAAACTGTAGAAATGTTTAATTGATGCACAAGGAACAGTATTCTTGGATAATTTTAAAAACACTAGTAAAACACAAATAGAACAGTAAAAAAATAGAAATTACTAAACTATTGAAACTATTGAAAAAGTGTGTCTTAAAACTGAAGTAAATAAAGTAAATACATATCATTTTGTGAATTACTATTCTCTACTATACTCTTTTAGGCTTAAAATGCAAGGTAAAGTGTCAGCAAAGTGGTGAATCAGTACGCCACAACAGTCTGCAGTCTGAGCCTTCCACTGGACCAACATTGGATACTATAGGTTGTTTTACTGCCCTAAAAGAACAGCCTTTGCATACACATGACATGTAACTACATTATACGACAGAGGGCAGATGGGTAGGCTGCCGATGCCGTGCCAGAGCTGCCCAACAGCCCGCGCTGTGCCAGAGCCATAGAGCTGTGTTCATAAACGTGTGCACGGCCTTCCAATGTGCCCGCCATGTGCGAAGCGTATGCATAAACGCCCTATCTCTCTCCCACCCGCCTCTCTTTCACCTTGTCACATTCACTTATTCAAAACTTGCGTCTTTGGGTAAATTCATTCCTCTTCTCTCTCCGCCTTTTGGCTTTTGAGAGGAAGTGGGAGAATCTCAACAGGTGAGCAGTAGAGAGGGGTCACCCACTGGGAGACACTGAATGCGCTGCTGTTGCCAAGCGCTGGCACCTCCACGGCAACACAGTCAACCGTGTCCAGGCACAGGTCCCATTTTGACTCTTCACACAGCTCGCTTCAGCCACTGCCCAGATTCTCTCATAGCTCTCCCTCTGCTCCTTTCTCATTGTGTGTTTTCTCTGAGTGTCCTAAAGGCATAAATGAACTAGCCTGAATATGCATTTTGGGTTAACAGGCAAAGATTAGTGTGGAAAGTCATTACATCAACCTATAGACCTATTTAAAACAAATTACACTGTTTAATTGGCAGTAATTAGATGCATGAACACTGCAGCTTTGTCTTAGTTTTACCATAAGGCTGGCCATTGCATTGTTTTATATTAGTTCATGCCCATTTCTACATTCTGCGTTATCATGGTGCAGTCTTTTTAACAAAACTGCACCATGCATGAGATGTCTCTGGATAGCCTAGGTTTATCTTGACTGAAACATTAATGCTAACTGTAGTGTATTACTGTATTACTGTACTGTATTAACAGCAAATGCAGTAGTAATGCAGTACTGGCAGTTAAGATAGTGCAGGATGGGGTAGGATCAAATATGTTTTTCTTCTTCCCACTCCTTTTTGGGCAAAAGTAAAGATAACCGTGTATATTTTGTGTGTGTGTGTGTGTGTGTGTGTGTTTTGTTGTTGTTGCTCTTGTTACTGTTGATACGACCTCACTGATGTCAATATGGATGTCATTATGTTCCATTGTAACAGAATCTAAAATGTTTACATGACCAAAATAAATAAATAAAAAATCAATAAATAGTACTGTAGTAGTTGTAGTTCTGATGGAATAGGTTGTGGAAGTATTATTAGTAGTTGTAATATGTGTAGTGCTCTAACAAGAAAGTTTATTTTTGTACTTTTTAGCCAGTAACCATTTGGCTTGGTTCTTTCTCTCCACTAGTTTAGAGCACTTCCACCTCTGTAGACACAACAACTGCTGCTCTTCACAAAGGCTTCTGAGTGGAAAGAACGTCGATTCAAATGTAGATCTAAAAAAGGTAGAGGAGAAAGGAAAATGCTAGAAGAGACGAGCGGTGGATTACCATGGGCTATGTTGCCCTCCTGGGTCTGTTTGGCACCAGTTTGCGCCCAGTTGCCAGTGGGTACTAATCATGGAGGATTGGCAGCACTGTGTGGCAGCTGGCAGCGATGGCGTCTACACACACAAACACTCACAAACATGCATAAACTCATACACAGCGTGCACACCGGCAGCCACACACATGCGCACACTGAATTACATTGGGGACAGCTGGCATTGCTAATCAACTTCTGCTGAGGAGAGGAAAGCGAGCAGCTACCAGACCTAATTAAGTCAACACATACCCAATACTGCTGCTACCGCTGCTCCACTGCAAACAGCACCTACCCAGAAAACTGCTCAGCGCACCCCAACGCGCTGTCGAGCAAACTTTCTTCTACGGACCTACATTACGAAGAGCCAGAATCATCATAATCTTGTCCTTCACTTAATACCTTTCTATTGTTACACAGAATGTTGAGTGCACTCGCTACAATGAGGAATGAAGCTGGACAGAAGCCAACACTTTAAGCACATTAGAGTTCTCAATCGTTTATACTTTAAAAGTCCTATATTGCACAAAATGGATTCTTGTGAGATTGAAGGCATGTTATAATGCTGTTACCTCCTCAAAAGCATACCCGGAGTTGTGTTTTGTTTCATTCACACGTTTGAGTAATCCTGGATTATTTGTCAATCTACATTTCCAAAGCTCAAAATGCTCTCTCCTCCCTTATGATGAACCTGATGTCATGAAGTGGTAGTTTTCAAGTTAACAGCTACAATTTACCTTTTATTTAGTACAGATTAGAAATTCCAGGTCTGAAATAATCCAAATGGTTCTAGTGAAGGTGTATGGACTTTAAAAACACAGATGAGGATTTCCTGTATTACCACATGACATCTCAAAGAGGAGTGTTTTCAGTTGGAGACAAGAATCAGAAAGTAGTGTAATATTGGCCTATTGAGCTTCAAAATTAAAGGACATGTCATGTGCCAATTTGTGCTGTCCCCATGCCTGGATAAATCAAGGAAAAAGCTATATAATTTTCAATAGGTTGGGTTCACATAACACCACAACAATCTCTAATCTGAGCTGGAGGACAGGTCAGAGTACTAGTGGAATTTGCTGTTTAACTGTCCACCTAATGGTAAATATCTCTGTGATTTTTTTTTTTACACAATATCTACAGAAAGTGTTGCCATTATTCAACCTCAAAAATGCAATTGTTGAAAGTTGAAAGTTTGTGGAGTGAAATTTAAAAATAATGGTTCAACATACCCTACCCAACATACCCAACATACCCTACCCTCCACCTGAAATTATCTTATCAAATTCTAAATCATGAATGCGACCTACTGGTGTCAAAAGCAGTTGCTATCGATGAGTATATTTTTGTTAATATTAAATGGATGTGCTTATAAGTGTGTGTATCATAGTCAGGACAGAGGAGACAAGTGGGACTTTACACTGTTGAGGGGCTGTTACAGTAATGTCCTCTGTTGTCTCAGAGGACTTCTTCACCATTAGACTTCACAAAGCCTCAATTAGTCTCATCAAAGGCAATTAAGCTCTCAGCAGATAAGAGTAAGGCTCTGTTTTTCTTCCAATGTCTTCGTGTCCCCTTGTGTCCTGTGCAGTGCCCTCTGCTGTGCACCAGCTCTGGGCCAAGTACTCTTTGCTCTCCTAAAGCGTCTCTTCTGTCTCATTACCCACCCCCTCCCCTCCTTTACAAATGCATGTTCATGTTTGTGTATCTCTTGCACTGTCCTGCTCAAGCATCGCTCAATGAAGTGCTGCCTTTTCTCTCCCTCGTGTGATACAGAGGGCCCCACGTGCATGTTTGAGCGTGCGACAGTGACTCCGGGGTGCTGGCCGCAGATTGGGGGGAGTTGATGAATTGTTGGTGTCGTTCAAAAGCCAATCCCCCCTCCTCAGTATGCAGCGTGTCTGCTTAGTGCTTCCTCTACTGCCGAGGCTGATATTAAAAGGCTGTGCTGGCTCACATTAAGGCCCTGGCTCCACGCGCGCCCCCCTCACACGCACTAACATTAGGAGGAGTTTTTCAGAGCCAAGTGCAGATTAGGTGAGCAGGAAACATCACTCAGAGGCAGTGAGGAGCAAGAGCGTCGAGAGGAAAGACAAAAGTCAAGAACAGAATTTCAACCAGCTGAGAGGCGGCTGACACCTCTGCCTTACTCTGCCTGGACTGTGCTTAAATGAGCTTTGGGAGAGGAGCAGGAACTGTCATTCACTCAGTGGAGTTAAACGTTGTTCATTTAGGATAAATGATAAATAAGTTCCTTAGATGTTTAATTTGTTTAAATACAGTAACGCATGCAGTATTGGCTATAATCGTTTTTATCATTTTGATTGCAAACTCTAACCCAAAACTGGTGCACACCCCATTATTTCTCTTTTATTAATTACTAAGGCAGAATCTGAGCTAAATGCCTGAAATGTGATTAATTATTTTAAGGAGGTGATGGCAGATAAAGCCGCAGACAGATTGGATACAATCACAGCCCCACTGTGGTGCTGCACACTTAACACATGACCAATGACACACATGTAGTCATTTGGTAATAAAGCGCTGTGCGACACGAGACGGTCAATTACTGCTCTCGCTGCTATTTGTGAATGCTGTCTTTTATTGAGCCTGGGTGGAGGCCTGTGGTTGATTAAAACGGCTGGTCTCCAGCTGGAGACCGGGCCAGCTGAGATAGCTGCACACATTTACTGCACAGGGCCTAACACTGAGGAAATTCACACCTCCATTTGAGATTGAGATTAATTTTCTGCACCATGTGGCTTGTCTTGCCTCTTTAGCATGCTCCCGTTCTTATTACAGCGGCATCTGCTCCATGATGATGATGTAAATGAATGTGGAACCCAGATTATTTTATACCCTGCTGAAATGAGCAGCGTTCACATGGGGAATGATTTCTTATGTTTTCTTACGTCTTAATTCAAGCATGCACTTTTCATCCATGTTTCCTGAATTTGCATTTTCCCACTGTGAATGCTGCTGTCAGGTATTGTTAACTGTTGACAGCCACTTTTTGCAACAGATAATTAGAGCTTAGCAGTACTAGCGTCCACACCTCCATTGATTTGTAGATCTTTTAGCGCCCTCCTCTCTCCTGCGAGCTCTTCACAGCCTCAACCTTCCCCTTCCTTTAGCAGCCAAAAGCTCCCCTCATCTGTTTTCTGTGTATGAATTTCCAGCCATGCATTAGTCTCCCTGACATGTTCAAGCGATGCTTTATTTAGCTTGTCGGATTCTGCAAATAAACGCAATCTTGGGGTTTATGGAAAAATGGATAAAAATTAGATTGTAAGGTATTGATCCGGATTGTGAGTAGACGGTGGGGGTGTTGTATGTGTGTGCGTGCTGCAGTGATGGCGGTGGGGGGGCAGCTCTCATCTGTGTGAAGAGGGAGGGGCGAGGGGGGTAGAAATGAAGCCGTAATTCAGGGCTATTGAACCCCCTGCCACTGGCGGCATCGATCGGCGAGCAGCGCTTATGAGATCACACCTGAGCACTGGAGACTGCAGAGAGGAGGGGGGTGGAGGAAGAGGAGGAGGGGGGTGGGGGGGTGAGGGGGGTAAAAGGGGGAGACGAGGAGAGAGTGAGAAGGAAACAGAAGGTGGTGATATGATCAGCTCTTTAGCCGCTGTCTGAGGCCTGTTACAGTGTTAACATCAGGACTCCCAGCCAATTACCTATAGACAACCACAACTACAACAACATCTACCTGCGCTGAATCACACGTGTACACACTCCACTGTAAGACTGTCTAACCTTTCCCATCACTGTAGATCTGCATTGTGTCCACTGAAGTCTGGTGTTGACACAGGCGCTTTTAGCAGAGTCTTAATGGACAATCAGGTTGCAGTTATCCTGCTTTTATATGGGACAGGACAAAGCTGGATAAAGCAGAAGCACAGAAAAGAAATCACAGTGATGTTCAGATTAAAGGGCCCATATTACACTATATTCTGTTCTATGTTATAATGTTGTTTCCGTGTCAAAAGCGTACCTGAAGTTGTGTTTTATTTTAGTCATACATGTTTAGCATGCAAACAATCCATATTTAGGCCTTCTCTCTTCTCACTCTGTTCCACTTTGTGATGTCATGTGGTAATAGAGGAAGTATCCATACACTCCATAGACCTTCACTAGAATAATTGGGGTAAATTCAGCCCTGGATTTGTCGATCTCTTCTGATTTAAAGGTAAAAGGTAGCTGTTAACTTGAAAACTACTTCAAAAACTACACTTGATGACATCATGGTGGGACATAGCATTTCGGTTAGGAGATGTCGACAGACTAATAATGCAAGATAATTCAAACATGTGTGAATGAAGCAAAACACAACTCCAGTAATGTTTTTGATAAGGAAACAGCATTATAACATGGCTTACAGCTCACAAGAGTACATTTAGTGTAATATAGGACCTTTAAATTCAATGCAAGATTCAGACTGTTTTGCATTTACGCCTTCTCCCACATATTCAGAGAATGTCATTGTTTTTCACGGTGCCACATGAATTGCTTAAAAAGTAAGATTTACAAAGATCATTTTGTTCTCGCAAAGAAATCAGAACATTCTGGATGTACTGGCTTTAAGGGGTGTAATATGTGCATTTATTCCTCTCCCCTTTCTAAAAACTGAGAATCATATGGTGTTAATGCAGTATGGCTACAGTGCATTTTTGTCACTTTCCAAAAAAATTTATTTATCATGCAAGTGTGCTTTTTGTAAAAGTCCTAGCTCAAATGGTGCAGGGTATGAAAACAAACAAAAACGCGATTCATTTCACCAAAAAACATATTTTTATAAACTTATTCCCTAAATCCCAAATCTCAAAATACTAGGACTGAGGTCAAATACCACTCAACCCCCTTCACTATTATTGAAAACCTGTGACAGACCCTCTCCTTTTGGACACTTACTGTAGCTTCCTCCTCTATCTCTCCTCTCACAGTAACCATTGGTGCGCTCTGACCTCTCAATTATCCCTGCCCCCCCTCCATCTCCTCCTCTTAGCACCCCAAATACCCCCACCACTCCCCACCCCTCTCTCACCCCCCTTTCTCCCCCTCCTCGGCCCGGCCCGTCACCCCCACCTCCTCGCCCCTCTCCCCCTGCGGCTCTGTGGGTTATTATAGTGAAATATGAAGCGGTGTGGATTCAGGGCTTCATGAAATTTCCATGAGCATTGATCTGATCTGATGCGGGTGATTGCTAGGTGAATCCCTTCAGTCCAGGGCTGTTGCTCATCTATTCATTTATTTATGGCAGTTATGTTTTACTGGCTTTGATTTGCTCTTCTGGAGAGGGACAGCTAAGGATTATAAATATACCTGAGTGGGGCAGTGTGCTCTGAATCTGGGAGTGGACTGTACTTCCGATAGGGCAGCACAATATTTGGCCAAATTGTAGTTATTGCAGTAATCGAGGCTCGTCTATTTTTGCCTATTGGATATTAAAGGTGCACTATGTAACTTTTTGGTTAGGGATCCGTCACCTGCTTGTTTCTATGGATATGCCATTGCTCTGCTTGAAATATTCCACAGTATGACTTTAACAGCTCTACCTTGCATTCATGAAATTATTGGTGGTTTTATAGCTCAAAAATACCTTGAAAAACAGACATTCTGACTGAGCAGGTTTTCTTCTCCACAGATCTGACCTGTAACTGTCTGGCTTGGTCTCGATGATGATTTAATACCATACTGTGAAACACAAAGTAATAACATCTCCATGGAGAAAATCATTTGACAGACCCTTCACCAGAAAAGTTACACAATGCACTTTTAAGGTAAAAATCCAAAAAGTCTCATGTAAAAGTACTGCAAGATTGTATTTATCAAGTGACAGTGTAAGTTTTTCTAATACAGTGTAAAAGTGCCACCTCTACTGCTACTAATTCTATGACTTGTAATAGTACTATGATGTGGTACTTATAATAACAATCTTCATTTTGTCCCTATCGTGTCTTACTATGATTTTAGTTTTTGATTTACTCTTTTTCTAGAGCCTAATAATTTTATTAAATTAACAAGACACTGAACTAAACTGTTTATACATGTTTTTAAAATGTGTCCAAATATCACTTCTTCTCATTATAAAATCCATTATGGTTGTCAGAAATTGCATATTTAGTCTATTATATTATGCAGCCTTAATTGGCATTACATCCTTTTCGAGGCAGATTTTATGCAATAATTCTTGTCGTGAAATCTAGCATATTGAGCATAGATATAAACCATACAAATTTAATCCCCAAAGAGCCACATCCAGGTAGTTAGCGACGCAGACTGTCCCCCACATCCTTCTACCTCAACTTTATGGTCCTTGAAAATGATATCGCTTCCTCCTTCAATTACCAAAATTGTCTCTTTATTTGTTATAAGGGGTATCTGTGCACGTCTTAGGGTTTTGATGCTATTGTTCACTTGAGGCTCATTTGGCGCGTTGTGGAGAACTGATAAAAAATTCATCATAAAAAACAAAAGCCTGGGAGAAGGAAAGAAGGATGTTGTCGGAATCCCTTCTCAAACTGCGAGCCTAATCCAGGGCAAATCCTTCTTAAGGCTTTAGTGAGATCAGAGACGAAGGAAGTAATGTCAAATATTTGTCCTCAGAAATAATTCAGACTTTATTTGTTGCATGTGATCGTCACATTGTTTGGGCTTATTTTATCAGTCGACCAGCTGGCCCATAATAAGGAGAAATCAAGACTCTAGTTGGCATCACAGTTCACCTCTTAGCTGGACTGTTTTCTTTTATTCTTTTGTATGGTGTACGGAAACCAGGGGTGAACTACATTGTAATAAGACCTGTTTTAAATTGTTTTTGTTTTACTTTTCCTGCTTGTTGAAGAGATGCTAAAGCTTTGATGTTCCACTGTTTGGCATTAAACATATCTGTCTTTCATTTATTCAATTACAGATGTTTTATTGCCCCAAAATGCCTGCATTATTGTTATGAGCGGGGCCATCTCTCCACAGATCTGATCTGTAATTTGGCCTAATCACAGAACCCGGTGTTCTCCGGTGTGTGAAATTTCAGATTTACAAAATATCAAACTAATTACAATATTTTGGCCTCTAAATATAAAAGTGATAATCATCAGTTGTAAACATTTGTCATAGTATTAATATTAGTAATGGCAAAAATAACTGTAAAACTAGCAATAACTTCTAATCTTATACGCTTATAAGAGTTATAATACATATACAGTTATAACTGAGTAACAACTAGGAGTCAAATTGTACTTTTTCACTCATTGCCTGTTTTATTTTTTCACTACAGTATTTTGTCATAGTATGTTTTGTCACACGTATGTTTTGAAGTATACTACTTCTAGTTGAGCACAAACTGTAGCTGTCCATTGGGAGAGCTGTCCAAATCCACCAGTGTTGCCAAACAGTGTCACTGACTTCTTTCTCCCTTTGTGTTTGTTGTGTCTTTATGTTGTGTGCGAGCTGTGTGCATCCGTTGTGTTTTTATGTTATGTGCGATCTGTGTGTGTCTGTGGTGTTTTTCTGTTGTGTGCGATCCGCAGTGCCATAGTGGAGTCAGTGCAGGTCCAGCAGGACAGCTTGTACTCATAGCCTCTAGGGGCCTGTTTTCTGGGGCCTGGCTGCTCAGATGTGAGGGGAACAGGGCACCAACCCCCGGGACATGGCCAAGCTGTGACCCACGGGGGGAGCAGACGGGCACTACACACACATACGAACAGTACTCATAACGCATAATGATTGTCCAAATGATTACAATAGAGACAAATGATGAGTTGTACAAGCAAAGTATGCAGCACCTTCACTTTGTACATGATTTGTTGAAAGCCTTGGAAGTGTCTGTAAATGTGTATTAGTCAGTTTTATTACATAGGTCATCTGAGCTTGGTTGAGTAATTTATATAAGCATAGCGGGCATGTACACAGCAAGAGATTTATCAACACCTTAAGGCTATGTTTCACTTATGGGTATTGACTATAAGTGGAAAACTTTTACCTTGACCTTGTACTGCATATCACAGTACATAACAGACAAGAGTAGATACAACTAGTAAACTACAAAAATTGAACAAAATAAATAAATCCTGTCATGTTAATTAAATATATGTAAAAAAAAAAAAAAAAAAAGTCTATATGAGCAATTAGTAGTTAATTTTATATATATACATATATACATATATATATATATATATATATATATATATATATATATATATATATATATATATATATATATATATATATATATATATATATATATATAGTAGCTAGTTATGTAAATAGTAAGTAGTTATTTCAAGGAGCAGGATTTGCTGTAGTAATGTAACTGCAAGTATTGATACTTAGTGACAGTACATGAAAAGGTGCATTGTGCAACTTTTTGGTGGAGGGTCCTTCTTGTTTCCATGGAGACGTCATTGTTTTGCCTGGAATGGCATGACATTAAACATATCTATGTAGCATTTATTCATTACAGGTGTTTCCTTCTGTGAATTGGGGTGACTCTTCCCAGATCTGACTTGTAATGCAGCATAGTGCTGTAACCTGCTTTTCTCCTTTGTGATATAGACGGATTATTTGTTTATCAACACAGCGGATGTGCAGTACAGAAAGCGCAGCTGTTTGTGTGGTTAACATGAAGTTGCAACAGTAGCTAGTGCTGTTTTCAGCGCACTAAACCAGTTTATCGCGTGTTATCGCTGTGATAAAATAAGTTATGATGCTAAATTAACATTAGTGAGTGGAATACGTTTTAATAACCCACATGCATTAAATGTAGGTGAGTGCTTAAATGACAAAAAGAAATGGCTCAAACTTCAGTAGACGGACATTCACTCATACCTGATCGACACAACTGGCCCCGCCCTTGGGAGAGCCTGAAACCTACTGAAATCCTACAAGACACTGACATGATACAAGACAGGACTCTTTCTGCATGCTCAGTAGAACACGAAGTGACGTAGTCTCATAATCTCTCTGTAGTTTTAATTTATACTGTGGAATATTCTAGACTAAGCAATAGTAATATTTCCATGGAGATAAGCAGGTGGTAGACCCTCCTCAAGAAATGTTACGCTGTGCACCTTTAAGTAAACCCAAACTTAAAGAACATTGTACATACTTTTCCTTCTACTATATAAATTGATTAGTTAGTTTTTGGCTTTAACCTGAGGATATTTGGTAAATTTGTTTTTTATATTAGATTTTCTATTAATATGCAGAGAACATAAACTGTATAACATGTTTTGGTGTGTTGTGTGCAATTTAAGCCTTCTAGTATATTTAAAATGTCCAGTTTGACAAACTTAGTCAATTACTTCCTGTGTAAACCTCATTGTATTCACAGTCCTAACTCCTAAGGCAAGTAACGCTGAGACTTGAAGAGGGAGGAAGAGCAGCTTGGAGTGCATTAGGAATGAATTATATCGAGAGCACTTACCCAACCATCATCCGCTGAAGTGTTTGTACTACCAGCCTCAGATCTTCATTGTATTTATTCTAATGTTTAAATATTCATGCTAAATCGTCTCATATTCAATTACGCCAGCGACCACAGCATGCCGAGAGTGCTTTTTTCTCCTCCTCCTCCTTTTCCTCCTCCTCTTCTTCCTCTCCTCCTGCATGATCTGACTGTCTGTTGTAGATGGAGTAGGTGTATGCGTGCCGTACTTGTGTGTTTAGCCTGTTCCCCGGAGCGATAGGGCCTTTGTTATATTGAAACCAGGCTCTGTAATTGCTTATATTAGTCGCTGATCAACATGAGACCACAGGACACACACACAGACGTGCAGTCTCGCAAACACGAAAGCAACTCTTGATTCCTGACAGTCTTTTTATTAAGAGCCAAAGCATGCGATGGAGAGAGATTCATTACATCACAGGCAAACAAAGACGAGGCAGGCTTAATAGAATAGAGGACACCCACCATTTTCAACATGTTTAGCTTAATACAGAATAATCACTTTGAGAGATGCTTAATTCTGGCATTTCCGATATAGAGTGACTTTTCTCATTGAGCTGTTTCCCCACAACTTTGATTATCTTTCAGAATTAAATGGTGTCTCCTTCTTAAAGATTCAAACCAATTATTTTTAATAGACAGATGTTTATTAGTGTTCCAGAGCATCACTTATAAGTCAGTTAATTACACATTTACCCAGCTGTAATATAGACGATGTAAATAAGGAAGGGAGGGCATCTGGTCTAATATGTGTCTGAATAGCTGGTGGATAGTAATAATTATTTGCTCTGGTTACCCCAATATGGACAGGTTTGATTGCCAATCGAGCCTTTGTCTGTGGAGTTTGGCTTTCATTCAATCCGAGTACTTCAGTTTTTTCCACAAATATACAACACGATAAGCAAATAATGTTACCTAGCCAAATCGAAATTCAGATCTATATGTGGATCTGTGGGTACTGTAATGTAGGTTCCCCTGTAGGACGCAGTGGGCAAATTTCCATACTGAACACAAAATGGTCCCTTACCATAAAAAAGCTAGTCAGGTTAAAATGATTTGAGAAAATGCATGTTTAATATTTTTTGTTAGGTTGCATCAGCTTGGTGATTTTGGCTTGACTTCCTTGTCAGACTTTGTGTACTTGCTGTAAAATTCACCATAAACAAAACCATATCCAACCAATTTGGCTGTTGTAAGACCCTTGTCAGCATCTTTCCAGATTGCTGATCGAATTTTCATAGGCTCCAGTTTTGTCCCTCTCATATTAAGTCTATGGAGTCCACAGCAATACATTACTAGTTAAATTGGTCAATCTAAATTGCCTTTCAAATGCAAAGATGAACGGTTGTTTGTCTTTCCTGCTATTAAAAGGTGATTGTCCTGAGTGAACGGTACCTCATGTCCTAAATCAGCTTGAATTGGCGACCCTGAATACTGATAAGATGTAGCAGTAACACTAATGAATCTCCTCTCTCCTCTCTCTCTCTTGTGTTTGTATGCAGCGCTGAATGAGCCTACCATAGACTACGGCTTCCAGAGGTTACAGAAGGTCATCCCCAGACACCCGGGAGACCAGGAGAGATTACCCAAGGTACCTTGCGCATCTATAACAACTGCTCTTATGTGTTCACTCTCATGCCGTTTGTCATGAGCAATCACTTCACTGGACATCACCTCTGCAACACTGGAATGTATCGACAACATCTAAGGTTTCACCAGTTTATATATGGAGATGCAAGGACAACATAGGCTCACGCACAGAGGAGGGATTGTAGAACGGACTGCGAATGACACGGTGCAGCGTTCAGCTAAACATTTTATCATATGTTCATGGTCATTTTCTGCCCAAACAAACACTTTATTTGCTCAGCGGAAGGCACAAGCAGCTCTATTCATCCTTCGTGGTGAGTGCGAGGACATTTGGACTGGCAAAGAGCGTGAGGAAAAGGAGGTTGGAGAGGAGGGAGCGCTGGTGGAGAGGCAGAAGCAGGTTAGGTGATCCATCATAGCTGTCCAGTCTTACCTCCTGCTGGGTCAGTGGATCGAAGTCAACCCCGGGTGGACTTTATTACTTCCAGCACGTACACACATACACACACATGCACAGGCCCCAAGTACGCACCCACACACAACCGCAGCAGCCAGGGGGGAAGTCACCACCAGTGTTCATGGAGAGATGGAGAGACCAGCAACATGCAAGAGGAAGAGAGAGAAATTACTTGTCCTCTTTGGGTGTCATGTCTGCCCCGGGTACAAGACTGTGTCCCGGAGCGCTCTGGTCTTTAGCCTATCAACCCCCTGTTTCTGTTAAACATCTTTGAATCCATCCATCTCTCCTCAAGTCGGTGTCTCCTCCCTGCTCTAAATGAACAGTGCTAGCTGGCAGGCCCGGTTGTTCATTTCGGAGCTATTGATTTGTGCCTTTATTGAGGTAATAACAGTTTGTTGACCACATTTCTCTCCACGGTTGGCCTCAATCATTAGACAGTGCCAGGGGTCGGGGTGTGCCGTTCCAAATTCTTGCGGTATACACAAATGTCCAGTTGCCGCTACGCTACCCATAGGCAGGGTCTTGTTTGGGAGTCCTTCGGTCAATTTTTAATCGAGATTGAATTGATCCACAGTTTAATGTATTCCAGTTTCCCAGAGCCTTTTACAAGAGGTTTCTTAATGAACCTATACACGTGTGTAAAGATTCGCTGCCCAGCTGGTAGCCAGAGCTGTTGAAAATGAGTTGCATGATTTGTAATATGGTTATTGCATGGAAGTAGAAGTAGTAGTAGTAGTTAAATTTAAAAAAATTTTTTTTTGGATAGCCAAAAAAAAAAAAAAAAAACTTAACCAATATTCACAGAAAACAAGCAAATGGATAACTGTCCCAGAGCATCCCGTGTCCTTAGACTCTCCTTCTTGGCAAGGAAAAACTCCAAAAATGTGATTATTAGCAGTAAAAATGTAAATACTGATACATCCATTGAAATCACCCGACATCTTAGCCAGTTGTCACATCACCTGAGCACAACCTATAGTTTATTCAATAGTGTTGCCGAAGAGAGCGCGGGGTGTTCAGGTGAAGCTATGGTGTAACTGGGGTCTGTGTCCGGCTAATGAGTGACCAGGCCTGTGCTCTGGATCAGGTTCCCCTTCCTGTTGACGTCTCCGTGAGGCTGACTTTACGGGAAGAGACCCTGCGCCCAGGAAATGGTCTCCTCTTACAGCAGCAGCGCGAGGCAGGCAGCACGACGCTAACCGCATTTATCTGTTTATCAGAACGACTCTGGAGCGCTGCCTAATCGCGTTTAGCCACTGGACAGATCCTTTGGCTAACGAGAGACTGATAGGTACGGACAGAGCGCAGGACCCGGAGAGGAGATTAATGGAGAAAATGAGAAAGATGAGAGAGAGAAGAAATGTGGTCACAGGTGAACTGAGGGAGAAAGGACAACATTTAAGCTGTATTTCCAGCAAATAAAAGTACATTTGCATGTGCACCTAATTATTCTGCTGGGGGTCCTCCTCTTGCTTGTCTTCATGGACATTGCTTTGTCTGAAAGATTCCATAGTATGGCATTAAACTGCCTTGTCTCACATGTATTCTATTACAGATGTTTTATTTCAGGAACAATACTAGGAAAAACATGTATTCTTCCTTTGAGCAAGGTCACTTCATCACAGAGCTGACCTGCAACTTGGCCTTGTGGTGTCACTTGCCTATCACCAAGGAGATGCACAAATGCCATACTGTGGAACATTCTATAGTCAAAGTAATAACATCTCCATGGAGACAAGTAGGTGGCGAATGGTCCAACATTAAAGATACATAGTGTACCTTAAAAGTTTTGGAACCATTGAAAAAATCAAATACAAGAGAGATGCAAGAAAAGGTCGTATCATAATGATTTAGTAAGATTTAGGTAAGATAAGATTTTTTTTCATGTGAATTAAATAATGTGTTGCAATTAAACTCACTCGATGGAAAAAGTTACTCTTATGCATTTCTGTGCCTACATAATGCTACCCTCTTTCCGCTCTTCAGTTTTTGACATGATTGGGCCCCATGTGTTGGGACATAGTTTGCCAAGTTGTAAATATTTTGCATCAGGTCTCTTTGCCAAGGCAGAAGTTGGTGAGTCTTTAGCTAATCTCATTTGATTAACAACGATCAACAACAAACATTCCTCTACACCAAATCTCCTTAGATCCCTCCAAATCTGAAATTACATCCACATTTATTAACAAACAGCATAAGATAAGACTTGTGTACAGCTGGTACAGTGGGATTACTACAAGTGATACTTTTGGAAAACATTGTTGGAAAAGTCTGTATTTATGTTTTAGTTTCATATGAACAGTTGTGCCTTCTTCATATGAAAAAGACATGACTCATACATCTAAAATAAAGTTGTCCCATTCAGTTATTATAATTATTTTATTTTGGATTGACAGATATTTTTTTTAAAGGGGGACAAGTTTTTTGGTAGTGGATCTGAGAATGTTCATGCAGACAAGTCATTCCACCAAGTATTTTTGGCCAATAAAATGCCTGTAATTGAGTTAATGAAAGATAGATAAGTTTATACCATATTGTGGAGCCATAGACTGTATGTGTAAATGGGCAGAGCTAACCCTAAGTGTTCATGAAGATGCTTCCGGCTCTGTTAACAATTGAATTTACAGTGAGAAATTGTCACCCCTCTCTCTATAACTGCTGCAGTGAGCTTTGTCATTTAGGCCTTAAAATGTTAACCTGCTCTATGTTACACTCCCTTAGTCCACTTCTTTATACTGTCTATGTGTGGAACATGTAGAAGAACAGGTACGGACCTCCCACACTTTCACCAGAAAACTCTATCTACACCTCAAAACAACACTGAAAATTTAAAACACGCATGACATAACTGAGTGGACATGGGACCAAAGTGTATTCAGACCCTTATACAGCACATGAGCTCTACCAAGGAAGACAACCGAGAACCCATTAATTTATAGTCCATTTTCAATTTCACCTTAAATATATCCATACTGTACCAGAGAAAGCGTTACATGTGCTGTCCTGTACCAGCTGGGGTCCGTTTAAGCCCTAACTACTCACCCCTCCCTCTCTCTCTCATCCAACCATCCATCCATCCATCTATCTATCTAGCAATCCCTGGGAGGCATGGGGCGTCAAGGTACAGCAGTGAGGGAAGGAAACGAGGAGCGGCGCATACATACTAAAGAAGCAGTTACCATCCTAGGGCCTGTATGTCTCTCAATCACCTGCTCCGGACCCACTCTCTCTCTTCCTCTTCCCTTTCTCTCTTTCTCTCTGTCTCCTACCCCTTCTCTTCCTCCTGCCTTCCCCCCCGCTAGATAGTGCTGGTAATGGGAGGTTAACACAGAGGCAGCGCTCCCATTATTGAGTGAATTTAGCACCTTGGACAGCGCTCTACAATCTTTATTGCTTTGCTGACCCTCTCGTCATGTCCTGGTCGGCCATCTTTGAGTGTGTGTATGTATGTGTGTGTGTGCCATATGAGGTCTGATTGAAAGGCGGCGTGTCACCGAACAGAGCGCACACATGCTCCGGGGCTTGTTCACAGCGAGGGAGACACACGGGAGGGTATAGCAGCGCAGCGTGAGAGAGTGAGGAGGAGGAGAGAAGGAGGAGAGGAGGTTGAGAGTAAGAGGGGAGAGGGGGGGGCGGCAATTTTCTGGATGTCGCGCCTCCAGCATATATCCTGGCCCCGGCACATTAAGTTTTAAAAAGGGTTTGGTAGGGCTCTAGGTGTCTACATCATCACTACCATATAAGTGCGCCCCCAGTCACAGAGAATAGAGAGGAGAGGAAGGCAGAGGAAGAGAATGAACGGAGATACCAAACGGATAAATGTTTGATCTGGGAAACCCCGCTCTGAGCTGCTCACCTCAGCACTATGTTCTACATCTGTAACGCCAGGCAGATACAAGGCACTTCACTCGGATCATTAGCAGGGGATGGTAACACAAAAGGTGCTCCAGGCCAGTCTATAGTGTTCATTTTGGTTTGCCACTGTAAATATTTGCAATGCAGCTGGGAAGCCTGTCAGGATCAGTACGCAAAAGCAGTGCACCATGATTCTGAGGTTGGTTTAGAGTCAGGAGTACAAAGTTAGAAGGTATAGTTTGGGTATGTTTTAGTTTGGTCTGGTCTGTCAATGACTAAAGAGCAATATTTCAAAGTCCAAAAACATGCATGTAATAGGTACATAAGTGACTTTAAATGATCCTTAATGAATCAAGTCTAATTGATGTGTATAATAGTATGTTCACCAGATCTAAACCAGGACTAAACCAGAAAGTAAACCTGGCCTAGAACTGAACTAAACAAAAACAGGGACAAACCAAGACTATATCAGGTCTAAAAAGGGCTCAGTTTAGGACCTAATAATGATAATAAAGTGTAAGGGTCTGTAGCTGTAACTGTCCACCTGAACAAGTAGAATATGTTTTTTGTTTGTTTGTTTGTTTGTTTGTTTGTTTTATAATTTAGTTTGCCACCACTTAACGTTAAGTCAAGCTCAGAGCCAATGTATCCATGGTAACAATGACCTACCCACTACTCGCAGCAACAATCAAAACCTCATGAAATCAAATTTGTTGATGTAATTACAGCGTCCACTGTAACCCACCGGCTTTACTATTGCTGTCATGGCTTACCCACATCACTTTTGTCTGTATATTGTTTGATCATTGCCTATGTATTTCCACGTGTCAATTTCCATCCATAAATGACCACAGTGAGTGACATCCAAGCTCCAAACAGCTTTGCAAAATTCCTGTACTTCAAGCCTGCCCCATTTGAGCGATCTAAAAATAAGTCTATTTTTGTCAAATGAGCCTCGGGGCTTACGTGGTGAGGAGCAGACATTCCAGTTGACGAGGGCAGTTGTGCAGTCGATGATGTGTTTGCGTTAAATGAGATTGATGTCTGATCATGGCGAGGAGATTCACAATGCGGCCGTGACAGTAGAGGGAGGAGAAGATGTAAGAAGTTGGTTGACTGATAGAGCGATATAGTCTCATGTTTTATTCACTGATAACACTATCTCGCCCCTCGAACTGCCCCTGCTGCTAACACACAGTCGGGACAGGCACCATCCCTCTTGCTCAGTCTTCCTCCTTCTTCTCCTCTTCCTCTTTTGCATTCACAGCACAACGCCACAAGTGCAATGTAATAAAAGTGACTGAACTCTTTGCACTGGCACCTTCCTGATCAATCCTCCTCTCTTTTTTGCGCATGATTCCAGGAGGTGATTTTGAAGCGGGCGGCCGACCTGGTAGAAGCCTTGTACGGGATGCCTCACAACAACCAGGTAAGCCCACGCACGCACACTACAGGGATATGTGTGTGTAAATGTTGACAGAAACATCGATATTGCCGTAAAAAATGTGTTTGTTGTTCGGACTGCCGTGGCTGGCATCAAAGGCAGTTCCTCCACCCGTCCTGATGCCCCCCGCTGTGCAGATGCAACACCAGGGCCCACCAAACAAGCACAAACACGTTAGAGCCTGTTATTCAATAAGTACAATGGGAGGAGATGTGATAAATACAGAATGAACAGGAGGGGGGATTGCACTGCTGGTAGATTCTCTAAGGAGGCCAAGGCTAGTCCTCAGTGACCATTCTGTAGTTTGAACTTTTTGAACTTGCAGCAGTCTTAATAATAAAAACAACATGAGATGGGGAGTAAGGAAATGCACATTAAAGGCTTTTTAGTATCCAGTCTCCTTTTCATTGGAGGCTATAAGCGTAGTATTAGTTAAACTTCATTTGACTGGAAAGCCATATTTGTACAGCTGTTTTTGTTAAGTTCAGAACTTAAAATACTTGCTATATCATAACTGCTAATGTATCAATTTGATCCCAACAGTTTTCAGATCATCTAGTGACTATAGATACTGTACTATCCTACTTCTTACTATATGCTAGAAATCACTGTATAGAATAAAGAACACTTCAAGACGTCCTAATCATTTTATTAATAATATATACTAATGCATTGGTCTTATAAAATGTCCAAAGTTACTCTTAACAATTCCTTGCTACATCTATCCCTAGACTGAAGGAAATTACCAGCACTCAAATGTAATCGACATAAATTTTATACGAGTCAAGGGGGGTGAAGTGGCTTGCCTAAGGACACAACAACAGTAGGCACTACACCTACTACACCTACACACACACACTGCATCACGTGGTATTCCCAGTGGTCTCACATCCAAGCAGTAAACACGCTTAGTTTCAGAGATTAGACAAAATCAAGCACTGACCAGGTAACATGCCCATCTTGTTTCATGAGACACTAAACAACAACTTTGAAAAGTCTTCTAAACTGTTTTTTTATGTAACTAATCCATCCACTGATGTAGAAGCTGTATTAAAACAGTTTCTGAGCACGCAGGATGGAAACTGGAGAGGCAGCGTCAGGCCAAACATTTGATGAGACTGTTAATGAGTCCTGCCTCCATTTACTGGAAGCAATCCCAGCTCTCCCAGTGACCACTGATAAAATCCACTCAGCCTGCTAGGTTTACAGTATCACTAGTAGACATCTTACATACTGGTGAGGCCATAAAGGCTGGCTGCATCATATTTTCTCTGTCCTCTGCTCGTCTCTACCCCACAGTGCTGACCAAGGCTGTTTTTTCTTCTTCCTTTTTGCCATTGTCAGGAGATGATTTTGAAACGAGCAGCAGACATTGCGGAGGCCCTGTATACAACGGTCCCGCGGGGGCACAACCAGCTCACGGGTCTGGGCAGTGGTTCGGTGCATGCGGGCATGATGGTCAACTCCTTCACCGGGTCAGAAGTGGCACAAACCGCTAACCAAGGTGAGAAATGGGGAGATAAAGTCATAATATGCACACAACTGTTACTATTATTCTGTAAATGAGCTAGTTTATGATCATTTTTATGTCTCTATGGCCTGTGGTAATAGTAATAGAAATAAAACTGAAAAGGTTTTATTTGGATGAAAAAGTTGTAAAAATGAATAGGCTCTTAATCATACTTTTAGTATTTGTATGTTTTTACAGTACAACATTTTGACTACACAAATTAATATAATGTAAAACACCAGTTTAGTTTACTTGGGGAAAAGGTGGGATTGATTAAATAAGTCCAAATACTCCATGTCCAAATGTTTACAGTCCAGCCCGCAAGAGTCATAGGTCAGATTGGGTCTAATGAGGTTGCGAGGGAAGGGCATCCATCTGCTGTTAAAGGTGCACTGCGCAACTTTTCTGGTGGAGGGTCCACTACCTACTTGTCTCTATGGAAATATTATTTATTCGCCTGGAATGTTCCCCGGTATGATTATTAACATATCCATCTAGTATTTATTTATTACAGGTATTTCTATTGCTCAAAAATACAATAATTGCTTCTGTGAATAGGGGCGACTCCACAGATCTGAATTGTAATGTAGTGTAATGCTGTAACCTGCTTGTCTCCCTTGTGAGACATTGGTTTTATCTATAATGTGGAAAATTTTACACAAAGCAGTAACATTTCCATGGAGACAGGCAGGTAGCAGACCCTCCACTAGAAATATTACGCAGTGCACCTTTAAGCTGTAGCTGAATTTTGTTGCAAATAACTATACATTTGTAGAAAGAAGATTTTCAGGGTGAGAAGAAAAAGACAAATAGTCAAGAAAGAAGAATAGAATACGCTGTACTAGTGAAACCGAGATTATACTTTTCATATGACAAATTTTGCAAAAGATACGAACAGAGAAAGAGAGAGAAGACGCTCCTAAAAAGAGGACACTTGAATTGTGAAGAAGAAAAGGAGGAGGAATTGGGGAATACTGGGAACGTGTGTGCAAGGTGAGAGAGTGACTGATGGAGGAGAGGAGAGTGGAGGATACAGAGTGGGATGAGTGGGTCCTAGGGGTGTGTATATTAGACTGAGGTCGGCCCCCGCCTGACAGAGAGGGATGTGGGTGCAGTCAGGGCTCATTCATCACTCCTATCAAGGGAACAGCGTCTCAATACTTCCAATACACTTCATGTGGAAATATGTATCATCTTCACAAGTGATCATATACTCCACATACATTGTACTGACTGCTTGGCTGTTCCTTACTGTTACTCATAGAGTGTCCTCAGGTGTAGCCCTTTGTTAAACCCAAAAAAATTCCAGTGTCAGCGAATATTTATACTTCATTAATTTTATCGTGTTTCAGAGTGGTCAAACAGAGCAAATTCCTGTCAGAAATACCGCTTCCCTTCTTTATAAATTAGAGTTCGTCAGCGCAGGCCTGTTTCAGTTAATTGCCTTATCAATATATCTAATTCTGAAGAGGAGCCAGCAAGGTTAACGACTTGGTGTTTGAGTAGTCGGATTGCGCTACACAGTTCCTCCTCGTATCTTCCTCCTCTGCTCTGTTCAAAGCTCTGCCCCCTCTCCCTCGCCATATGCTGTCTAAGATTTTTACTTTGGGCTTACATTGGTGCAACCATTAACCGTGTAAGGAAAAGGGTAATTGGCAACAGTGCATGTAGTGCTTTCTGAGTTTGTTTTGTCTACCATCTGCTAATCCCCTAACCTCTCTTTCTCTCTCTTTCTCCTCTCTTCCTGCTCCATAGGTTTCAGTAGGAGTACAAGCAGTGTGTCCCCCCACGGTTATGTCCCCAGCACCACTCCACAGCAGAGTAGCTACAGCTCTGTCTCCACTAGCATGAATGGCTACGCTAACTCTGGCATGGCAACACTGGGCACCTCGCCCAACTTCCTCAATGGATCAGCAGGCAACTCGCCCTATGCTAGTGAGTAAACACAACACGCGACAAATGTTAGACCAACAGCTACCTATTATGCATGGTCTGTAGTGCATTATGGGTCGGCACTCTCAAAGTTGTCTGTGTTTGTGCATTAGAAGTGATTTGTTGTTTTATTGTACAGTCAGATACCCAATAACATATATACTGTAGATCACCAATCATTACGGATAGTTTGGAGCATTTTTCACAGAGTATTTGTATAAGGGTGAATGGACTGTATCACTAATTTTATGGAAGTCATATTTTTGCTGCCACGCACAGGACCTAAACTCTGAAACAAAGGGCTGAGTTAATGGCTATGAGAACATAAAGATTTTGTCAGTAAACACAATTTGAAGAGTGGTGAAAGTGAAGCATCAGGAAAAGTTCAGCTGGCTCATCTGTTTCTCTAAGAACAGTCAAACACAAATCCCACTTTATTGGCCGAGGGAACATATCACCTAGCGCCCCCCTTGCGCACAGCACACACTCACCCTCTACATTAAAGACCCTTGATTAAATCAATAAACTAATTGCTAGAGAAGCAATTCCATTTCAGCTCTTTGATTCCTGGGTGTTAACAAGTATTTTAACAGGCTCATCGGCCCCACACAGACACTTTCAATCAATGGCCCCTCGGCCTGCCTTTGTAGGTCCAATTTTCATTAATTGATTAGTTAGGCCCCTTCATAAATGGATTATGACTTTATTGCGAGGATTTGTCAGGAAGAGCCATAAAGGCTAAGTGTTGGATAATAACAACAATAAAGGCAGGCGCAGATATCAGGGGGCAGGTGAAATACGACGACGGCTGATTGTAAAATCACTGAGGGGGAAAATGCTCTTAGAGTATTAGCAGACAAAGACAAACCGAGACAAGGATGATGTCACAGGACCATTTGAGACGTGAGGATTATCTGCAACAAGACCAAAAACAAAAATATTTTCGTGTGATTTTAGTTTTATAACCCACCAAAAATTTTAATCCTGGAGAACAGATGTAAACAGAGCAACAGATTTTCCGGGCTGTCTATTTAATTTATTACAAAAACACTACGCTTTCTTTCAACTGTGATCCACTAAAGCTGTATTAGCAGAATTCCCATAAAACAAATTACTGTTTCATAGAGAGGTGTTTGTGAACCTACTGCACCCCCTTTAGCACAGATGACTCATCAAAACGGGTCTATCTGACGGGATGCCCAAGAAACAATGCTATGGGCTGTTTTTGGAGTTTTCTGTTCCTAAACATATTTTCTATCTGAGCCGGAGTTATCTCTGAGCCAAGTGATTTTCACAAAACAAAAAGGTTGCATAAAAAAGTACGAGCCAGATGATTTCAGTCCAAAATGTTAACCCTCCTACCATTGTCCATTGACCAGTCCCTTTCTGTTCGTCCCGTCTGCCTGTCCTGTGCCCTCGCCCCTCTCTCTAACCCCCCTCTCACCCCCTCACACCCCTCTCACTCCCCCCCACCCCTTGTCCCTGCCCCTTGTCCCTTCAGTTGTCCCGTCTAGTCCTACCATGGCGTCGTCCACCAGTCTGCCTTCGAACTGCAGCAGCTCCTCCGGGATCTTCTCCTTCTCCCCGGCAAACATGGTGTCCGCCGCGGTCAAGCAGAAGAGCGCGTTCGCCCCTGTCGTCAGACCCCAAAACTCCCCTCCACCCACGTGCACCAGCGCCAACGGCAATGGCCTGCAAGGTATAAAAAAATTTATAAATAAACACTCAACTGTTACTAGAGATGGGATTGTGATATGTCATCACAATTTATGTTCTAGTGATATGGTAAATTATAATATCAAGTGTACTGTCTAAAATTTAAACTGAACAGAACAAAATGAACCGAAACATCTAGTCTAATCTGTCAAATAACGGTATAAAGAAAATATATATTTTTGTGTAAGTTAATTTTACAGTCCATCACGTTTGTGTCAGACTTGAAATAAAACAATTTACAATATATTTATGAGCCCTTTTAAGCATATAACAAATGCTTTTTTTTAAATCCCATCTGAATATATTTATGTAAAAAAGAAAAAATAAATTTAGATAAAATTAATAAATAAAAAACATTAAAATTAATTGTTGTATTAATTCTGCCTATTACTGTTTACACTGAATTATCAGGCTACTGTTAGTATTGTTAATTTAAATAAAGGAAGTGAAAACCTGTGAAAATTAGCATAACATTTATGGTTTCAAATACTGTAAACTGATCTTGATATTCTTTATAGTGTTTGGTGACATTTGACCATTAGAAGGACAATTCCTTTTGTTTAAAACTACTAGTAGCATGTAGCTGTCTCTTCTTTAAATATTAATTCTCACCCTTCCTTTCCTCTTTTCTGCCCTCTCTCCCTCACTCCTTCCTCCTCACTTCCTGTTTGGTCTCTTCTTTTCCTGCCTCACTTTAGATCAGTCTTTTGTGGACTCTAGCAAGTACTCCTCAGCCAGCTCTCTGCAGGGCCTGGCCTTCTCCTGAAGTATGTTTACTCTTTTTTCTCTCTTTCATTTCAGTTCACTCTATCACATTTGTTAAAAGAAGACATATTATGGAAAAAAAAAAAAAAGAAACTTGTATAAGCTTTTTAACCATGTGACATCTTGCATAACCATTCTGGAAATAGAAACACTTGAAATTAGATGTGACCTTTATTGTAAAATGCATTTTAGATCATTTTAGCAGTTTACAGAGAAAATAAAATAATGGTCCATGTTATAGGTCATCACTAAATACCAGAAAAAGCATAAAATGTCTTCTATAAACCACTCATTCCACCCTACCCACCCTCCACCTCTTCCCCTCTTCTTTTTTTTTTTTTTTTTTGTCACCTCTCCTGATTGCTCCACTTACGCTGGACTACAGCCACTTTGCACTGATGGCTATGTTATGTTTATTTTTTGATAAAAACATACTAGACTGTCAGATTAGGGTCAGGATTACATTTATATGGTATGATTGTATTTGTACAACGGCCGTGTATGCTCCATTAACCAAAGAATGAAAGAAGTCTTCTACCAGGTTATAGGAAAACATGCAAATTTTCACCGGTAGTCCCAGGTCAGGTTGATGTTGCAATGTGAAAAAAAAAAAAAAGAATCTGAATCTAGATTACTTGACCTAAAAACATCATAATGACATATGTATTTCATTTAATAAAGACAAATAAATAATTATACCTTTACAGATCAATGTTTAAGGAAATATACTTTGGTTAAATTTAGTGCTGTGGGACAGGTATGCTAACTGGATCTTAGCAGAATTTCACTGTGAAAAAAAAAAAAGCCACCTCTTGACTTGCTCCCCACCACATGGCTCTTATTTCCTGTTTTCACTTCCTGCTTCCTGTCTTTTCTAGAGCATGGGATAATATAGGAGAGGGGGGGGTTCAGATTCTCTGTCAGGATGTTGTATGGCGATGAGAAGGGAAAATTGATGGATGGGAATCTTTATCACAAGCCAAAGCTAAGCACTTCCTCACTTCCTCTGTCGGCGTCGATGATCACTGACCACCGCGACCCAGGCCAATGGACACTGCACACCTCTCCTATACGCACACACACACGCACACACTCACAGTTAATCCCAACAAGCCGGAGACACTTAGGAAATAACCAGGGAATTAGTGGATTGAAGACGGAGAAGGATCAATAGGGAGCCAATAAGTTATATGAAAAATTCCTTCTGGTGATGGCTCATGAGAGAGAGGTAGGAGGTGGGAAGGTGGAGATATACAGGAGTACGCCAGATATCAAAGTGTAAAAAAAGAAAAAAAAAGGGGGGGTATGTAGCGCCCGGTGAAAATCTCAAATCTTTTTTTTTTTTTTTTTTCAAGTGTGAGTCTATAACTTCATCTGTCATCCCACATCAGTGTGTTCTCGCTCAACAGGCTGCGTAACTGCTAACAATTAACAGTGTCAGCTCTTGCGTGGAACTATTCAGACAGCTTGTAAAAAAAAAAAAAAAGTTGAAATGTTTTGATTTGGAGGCCTTCGTACGGTGAGATAATGAGCGTTTCGTCTTTGTTCAGCAGATGCCCGAGTACATTTGTTATTGGACTGTTGTGATGACAGATATAACACAGCGATCACATGACTGACCTCTCTCTTTCTCTCTCTCAATTTCTCCTTTTTCCCATCTCTTCCTCCTCCCCCTCTTTTCCCACAAACAGCGATTCCGGGGATGATCGTCCCGCCCATGTAGAGGATCCGGGATTTGGGAATGCTGAAAGGAAAAACTGACATGGTGACGGAGCCTGGCCAGTCAAATGTTCGCACTCGGAGAAAGCGTCAAAAAAAACTCCTCAAACTCAGGCTTTTCCATTTGGGATTTTGCGAAATGGGAAAGACACACAGCGGGACTATAGTGACTTTATGATCTTACTTTGATTTAGTGTAGCTTGTCCGACACCGTGTGATGGGGTGTGTAGAGACTGATAGTTTGTCCAAGGAGTGACACCGACCTCATGAAAAAGAGCATTTATTTATCTGTTATTGTTTAAAATGTAAGCTTTGGGTTTGATTACCAGAGGCCCCACACCGTCTCGCCATCCACGACTCACACAAACAACAAGAGGAGTTTGAAAATGAAGTTTACGTAACATCTCACAATAGAAGTCTGAGCTGAAACCACAGAACAAAACGCGAGTGGAATCAAGGTCAACAAAAACACAAAGGATCAAATCAACGTTCAACTCTACGCTGCTATTTCTCCCTCAAGTCCAACCCACGATTTCAACATCAGGCCTTGGTTATGTTGTTACTGGTGGTTTGGCTTTGTTTGTTCGTTTGACTTTTAATAAAAAACTGTGAGGATTGAGCTGTTTGCAATATGCTTTTTTGCTTGTCATTTCAAATTAGCCAAATTTATCTCTTTATCTTTTTCTTTTTTTTTTTAAAGGTGCACTATGTAAATTTTTGGTTTGCGGTCCATCACCTGCTTGGATATGCTATGGATATGTCATTGCTGGAATGTTCCACAGTATGACATTTAACAGCTCTACCTTACATTTATTAAATTACAGATGGTTTTATAGCAAAAAATATCTAGAAAAATAGGCATCATGAGAGAAATCTGACCTGTAACTTGGTTTGGTTTGGTCTTCATGATACTCGAACAGTTTAATACTATACTATCTAGACAAAGCAATAACATCTCCATGGAGAAAAGTGTTTGACAGGCCCTCCACCAGAAAAGTTACACAGTGCAGCTTTAACTTTTTGTTCAGTTTTTAAGAGATTTTAGAAAAAAGACTTGAAAAGCCCAGAGGATGTGTGCGTCCAGCCAGCACTGTACTGAAAGCAGTCTAGCGAATATCAAATTAGAATAAAAGTGTGATATATGTGATATATTTTTGTATATACAAATCTTTTGGGTTTTCTTTCTTTTTTGCAATAGCTCTAGTTTGAAATGTAAAATGTCTTAAGGCAGCTTCTCAGTACAGATGATAGATTTACTGTGTGTTGTCAAATCTCATATCTGCGAAACATGAGAAACATTTGGATACAAAAGGGTTTTTTCTGTAAAATATCCTATAAATACTGTATTTATCCTTGTATTTGTAAATTGCCTCTCACGCCTGTTTTGTGTTGTGTGAAGTGGACACATGTCATTGTGTTTTGCGTTTCATTCTATTTAAATGTGACTTTTTTACCATTTTGTTTTTGTATGTACCACGCTTCCATTTTGTTGACTCAAAAATCCATTGTCTATTTTTGTATGATTTGTAAGTTAATAAACCCTTTCAGTTTTATGTTCTTTTACCAAATGTTTATTGTATGGCAAAAAGTAGCATCTTACTCAGAGTATTTGGTTGAAGTAGTTTTTTTTAATGAATATATACACACATTAATATATATTGTAAATTTATATCTTTTGGTTTGAGGCTTTGATAATGATAATATGCATGGGTTCTTCTCCTGAGTGACACTTTTTATTTTGTGTGCAAACCAAGAGGACTTATGAAAATGCAATGTTACTTTTTCCCTTATTTTTCGTTGCTTCCCATCCGTCCTGTACTTTCTTTTCTTGTTATTTATGCCTGCTAACATGCTGTATCTATAAATTTCTTTTTCATTTCTGTCACTGTAATCTGTACCAGCAGTCTAGATGCCTTAACAATGCAAAACCCATTCTTTCATTCAATCATGTGTACAGTTTTCTACCCGTCACCACAATTGTCTATTGCCACAAAAGGAATTCATGGGAAACTTTGAGGGGGACAGACAAGCACAAAAACGTACTCTCAACTTTGTTTGGTGGTTTCGAAAAAGCCAGACTAAGAATACAAAGAGCCATAATTCAACTATCAGCCCTTCGTAAGACTCTTTGACTTTGAAGGACGAGTCTACACAGTGTCTCGCAGTTTTGTAGCCATTATGTAGCTTTTTTTTTTTTGCCTTTTTTTTGGCCTTTTTTTATTGTTCACAATCAACATAGCAACAGATAAATGTAATATAGGGCAGCACAATTCAAGAAAAGTTAAAACGAAAGACACCAATCCTATTTAGCAGAAGTGGGTAGAGAAAATTGTACTTAAGTATTGTTACTTCAGTGAAAAATTACAGTTAAACGAAAAGGGGGAAAAAAGAATTCTAACAAGATGCAGATCATTTTTGAATGTTGCACAATACTTATGCACATACGTTTATTTATGTATTTTTTACCCAAAACAGTGAACTATTTTTGAAGATTTTTTTTTTAAATGTGGCACCAGAGTTTTAATTTTTAGCTAAAACATTTTTTGTGTGTGACCTACTCACTAAAAAACCACATTGCTCAAATAGATGTAAAAAAAATATATGGTTTAGCAATGTACAGTTAGCAGGAGGTCTATTTCTCTCAGTTAAAGGTAACTCATACTCACTTCTGCTATTTAGTGTAACGATACAGTTTCATTACAACCTTTGTGAACAAGTGTGCAGGCATGAAAGTTAGCTGATCGCGCTGTCAGCCACTCCTCTACAGCTTTTGTGTGTCTTGAATCTGTTACCATACACAGAATAGGGCTTTTCTCTTGCTTTTCTTTTTACTGAAGCCTGGTTTTGTTAAGTGGCCAGAATGGAGGGTTTTAACAGAGGCGCCCGCTGACAGACAAGTGTTTTTGGGGCACTGGTGCTGGTGCGGGACAGGGCATAGAGGAGAGGTGAGGGAGGGGCTGCACAGTATCCGTTTCAAATGAACTGCAGAGGTCTGTTGTCATACAATGGCTTCTTTGTAAAGGCGAAGTAAAGGTCCATCCTGATTATGAATATTGGAAATGGGTGATGAAGTTTTGTACTTAGGTAACAAACAAAAAAGATGCAAACCAAATAGCTGGTGTCTATTTTTCCTCTGTTTTGTCTTTGACTGCAAATACACTGAACAGCTCGATGATATAAGGGAAGAAAAAATCTACTGTATAGATTGTTATTGTTTTTGATGAAATTTGAGCTGTAAGATAACTTTTGGACTCTCACAATGTTGAATTAAAGTTACCTCTTGTCTGTGACTGTGTCAGCTGTCATTGTGTCCATGCAAATGTGTTTAGTTTGGCTCTGAAATGCAGGGCTCTCCATGTACTGCTGTGTCTTTGTTGATACTAAATGTCATTAGTGGGGAGCTGACAGGCGTGTGCTAAAAAATAGACATGCGCCAGGTCAGAAACAGGCCTCCCTACTCTCTAATGAATCTAATTCATTAATGCATTACTGATGGCATGGTGAACATGGTTAGCCTGACAAGTTTCCTCCTAAACATATTAGTTAATGATGATTCCAAGGTTATTAATTGCAAACGCACCAGCACACCATAATTGAGTCATCATTTGCATAGCCGGTCATCAGCAGAAAATTAATTTCTTTTTTATTTTTTGCATATCTAATTTAGGGGCCATGTGATTGGATTAGCTTATGTAAAGAAAAAAAAAAAAAGCATATCCCGGGTTTCTGCTGACCTCAAAGTGTTCAGGGTCTCCACGGTAACAAGGCATCCGTAAACGCCGCGAGGGACCAGCGAGAGCCACCGGGAGGTACAGATGAAATAAGGCCTTGTAAACAGTCAGCTGTGTGTGAATGCCGGCGTCTTAATTGCCCATAGGTTCATAACAGCGTGTTCGGCCCCATATATCTAATAACAGAGTTGATAGTTTGCTGACAAAGACTAAAGTGGGTTGTAGTGCTGGCGATTTAGCAGTAAGAGGTGGGATATTGAATTATGGAGGTTACACACTCAGTGCTTGGGAAAATGAGTCCTGGAGGCTAATGTTTTTGATTAGCGAGCCAAGCACCGCAGCCGTGTTGTGCACCTTGCGTGGCTCCTGGGACTTCCCACTTTCTGGAGCTATGGCAGCGTGTAGTACAGACACACACATAAATCATAAAAACACATAGACAAAAGGTGAAGCCATTTTGCTCTTTATTTCCAGCATCTTTTCAGCCACGATAGACTGGTCAGTGTGGGAGGAGGACAATGGGACAGCCTGGAGCCAGTGGACCCTCCAGGGAACTTGCATTAAAGACGGGTCTATTCCTGGAGTAATACAGGCGGACAGAGAGGCTTCACCAACATCAAGTGGGGTGCTGTTCTGGTGCCTCTGTGCTACTATTCTCCTAATGAAACATATTAATGCACATATTCCAGCACTATCCTACTCTCCTCCCTCCTCCTCAGCGCGGACACATGAAGAGGAAGCCAGAGAGAGGCGTATTTGAAAGAAAAACAGGAGTCCCCCTGGGGATGCCTCATAAAAAAGGGAAAGGAATGGAAAAGGAGAGAGGAGAGGAGAGAGGGGGGTACTCAGAGCTAGACAGTGAGCACAAGACAAGCAGAGGTGGAATGAATATTAATAATACGCTATATTAGAAAATAGTCGGACATCACACAGAGATGTATTGCAATGGGAGGTAGGTTTCTTTCCCCATGTTGTGCCACAGTAGGTATCCACTCCAGATATGTACTCAGGGCCTATATATAGTGAAATTGTATGGTTTTAGGGCATGTGTAGTACTGTGTTTTCAATCATAAGTATACTGGGTTGTAAATGGTTTTCAAAAAGTATCGCTATGAAGTACAAGGGTAAGAACATAAGTTTTTAGGTCAAAACGTGAAATGAATCTACACCATAAAAGTCATACAACCCATTAGGTTTAAACCCAGCAAAGTGCACTACAAATAAATTCAGTCAATATGACAGAGAGCTGAATATGGGCCAGGATTTCCCAATTAGCCCAGTTATGCTTCGAAATTTGCTTTCACTTCATAACACTGGCCAGTATGCCCTACTGTGTAGCAGTCCCAAACAGGAATACACTGAAGACTAAGAGGATACACTCAAAATGATTAAATGTTGACCATAAAAAATTATCTCACATTTTCAATTTTAATATTTTATGATAATCTTAAGCAGATAATTAAGATTTTAAGTTTTTCTGATTTATTTAATGTTAATTTTCATTGTTAATGTTTATTTCAAATGTTCTTCTCCATAAAGCTGCATTAACTAAAGGAATATTAAAAAAGGATGCTTGGTCACTATATCTGTATTTATCACACTATGGAGTCAGCATATTTTTGAAGTTTAGTATTTAGCATCTTAAAATTTCCATTGGTTTAATATTAGACAAAATGAAAATTCTAAAATCTGTGAGATGGTAGCTTTCCTCAAATGAAAACACAAATAACTAACAGCACCCCTGACAGACACCAGAATACACAGCGCATCATAGGGCACAGGAAGGACTTCTTTTTGTCAGGTAGCAATAATATTACACACAATAGTTCCTCTCAACTTCCATTGGGTTCCTCTTTAAAACTGGCACAACACCAGCTCCTCTTCTTCTTCTTCATGTGAGTTTGCAGGTGCACAGTTCTTACATCTGCATGGAGGTTTGTGTCAGGAAGACAGAGCAGGGCGCGCTGCTCTCTGGTGGAGGCGTATTGAAAATGTGCGTGTGGTCGTTTCCCACAGTAATTATCCCCGAGACTGCGGCTGTCTGTCTATGATCTGTGTGCTACCTGTCACACCCAGCCTATGCTTTATACTGGCTGTAATTGCTGCTGCTAATTTACTGTGCGTTGCTCTAATGAGTGGGGAGGTGAGGGGCTGGGGTATGTAATGGATGTTACAGAGATATAGAGATAGAGAGATGGATTTCAGCACAGAGACTCAGAGGAGAGAGGGGAGGAG
The DNA here is from genome assembly GCF_026225935.1 of Boleophthalmus pectinirostris. Taxonomy (NCBI): domain Eukaryota; kingdom Metazoa; phylum Chordata; class Actinopteri; order Gobiiformes; family Gobiidae; genus Boleophthalmus; species Boleophthalmus pectinirostris. The sequence continues at coordinate 25,970,553 of NW_026571207.1, read as the reverse complement.
GCCAGGGAGCTGCGCATGTTAAGCAAGCATGTCGAACACTTATCTTTATTGTTCTACTGAAAAAAAAAGACAAGAGGTAAGTGTTTTCCCCTCTCCGCCTAAGATGACAGTGGGAAAGCACAGTGGTGTGAATCTTATGGGTAGGGCTGGGCATCATAGGGTCCCTCATGATTTGATACGATGTTCAATACATGGCTTCTAATACTATATTATCACAAAATGGCAATACGAAGATTGCGTATATTGATACAAAGATCAATAAACTGCACATGCTATTTTGTGATATGTTGCCAAATACATTTTAACAACAATATTTCTTTGTTAAACAACTACTTATGCTAAGTGAATATGAAATACACCTATTTTAATCATCAAAACAGTGAATATGTCAAGTATATTGCACAAACAAGTTTACTCCCACTAAATGAGCATCAAAGTTGTAGAGCTGTTCTGGAAAAAAAAAAAAAAAATGCTAAAAGATAATTAAAAATACTCTTGCCAATACATCAATACAGCAGCCCATGACAATGATACTGAATCACCAAATTTGGTATCATAATGATTTTTGTACACCTACTTAAGGGAATGTAAGATAGATCACAAGTTTTACTTCAGATAGGTGATTATTAGAGGCAGACGTTTCTCAAGAATGTGGTAACAGTGATCCCTTTGGTATTAGTTGTAGTTTTTACTCCTGACTATGCTTTCAAGTGATAGTCAAGATAGACTATGTGCCTGAGGAAACCCACATGCATTCTCACCAGAAAACTATCATATAACACAGCAAAGATAACTGTAACTGGGGATTGGACCCACAACCTCTTTATTCATGTTGAATCACTAACCACTCACTTGTATGTGCTTTTGTTAAAGGGGCTGTACCCAATTCATTTTATGTAATAAAGTAGCCTAAAATGTGTCTTGCCCAAGTAAAGGTATATATTGTAAAAGCGAAATGAGACCATCTTATTATGCAGCGAAACAGGAAGTAATACTGCTAGTTGTTGTTAGCAATACCGTGGCTAAACTCTACTTTGACTTCTGAAAGTTGTGAAATGTGCTTATCAGCTCATTGCAGTGATGCTCAAAATGCCTGAAAAATAACTTCAAGACCACTGCAAACAATGAACTAGCTCTGTTTTGAGTAACATGGTAAAAATCAGATACAGTGCCTTTAAAGATCCTATATTACACAAAATGTGAGCCTTACGCCATGTTATAATGTTGTTACCTCCTCAAAAACATACCTGGTGTTATGTTTTGTTTTATTAATGTTTTATTAATTGTTCAGTAAAGATTGGAAATTCCAGAGCTGAAATTATCAAAAGAGTCAAGGTATATGAAGTTTAAAAACACAGTGAAGCGCTTCCTGTATTATCACATGACATCACAAAGTGTTTTCAGTTTTAGAGAAGAACTCAGCCAGGATGCAGGATGTAAGAATGAAAAGAAAACCACAACTCCGGGTATGTTTTTGATGAGGAAGCAACATTAACATAAATCAGAACATAGTGCAATATGGGCCCTTTAAATGGTTAGAGCACTCATGTAATTTTATTGTGCTAACTTGTTGAGCTGAGCGCCACTGATCTCTATTACTGCTTTGAAAACACAAAAACCAAACAGCAAAATCTGACTGAAATGCATCCAAAACCTAAGAGTCTCCCTCTCTTTAATTATAAAGACAAATTCATGAATATTATAGATTTATTCCATTTACTCACGTGCTAATTAGAGCTGGATCCAGAGTCTTTTTTCCATCTACAGACAGTGCGACGTTCCGACAGTCAGATATTAATGTCATTCACACTTTGAAGCACCAGTGGTATCGTGTGATGGGGACACGTCCACCCTTCATTTCTCCCTAATGAGGTCATGATAGAGGCCAGTGGTTTCGGGACACACACACAAAGACACACACATACACACACACATTCACACATATACACACCACAGGCCCGTCCTGACCACGAGCGGCCGATTGACAGGGTCGTCTTTGATTGATGCACCACGGCGCCTCCACATGTTCTACAGCTCACTCATTTAATTATATTTCCTAAGCGTCATTAACTGCCATTATATTCTATCATATTCTAATGAGAGAGGTGGCCAGTCGCAGGACAAGCTAATTGGTGATTAATGTTGTGTATCAGTAAGGGACGAACGCAAGATTGGACGTCTAATGGCACAATGCTGTATTTAAGTGCTGAATATGGGAAAAGACAAACAGAGGAGGGGGAATTAAACAGGGCTGCTCAGAGCAAATAGATGTTTTCACTTGGTTAATCTGCCTCCTACAAATGTACACTTGCCTATCACTAATGTACAAGCTTCAGGCTGGTGTTGAAAGATAGAGACTGGTGTTTGTCACAATCACCAGCACTTGTGTTCATACAGTTGACACTCAACTAGTGCAAAAATGAACTTATTAAATTTTAACAAAAAAGATCAACATGTATATAAAATGTTTTGCAGAAATGTTCTGTAACATAGACTGATATTTATATACATTTGTCTACCCTAGTGGTTTCCAAAGTGGGGTCTGGGGCCCCCAATGGTTGTTCATGCAACAAGCAAGAAAGAATATTGAGTTTTAAGATCTTGAAATATATTTGGTTATATTTACTATTTTATATTAGTATTAAGCCTACAGGTACACTATTATTGTTTTAATGTGTATTTCTAAGGAAAAAAAATAAAACATTTTCTAATAAATGTAGTAGGGTAAATTATTAGGATCGATAGGGGGATAGCGGGAGTGGCTGGTCCGTCCAGTTTAAAGTTTTTTTTGTTTTGTTTTTTTTTTAAAATAAGTTTATTTTAAAATTTATTGTTGTCCATATACTGTTCTGTTCATAAACATAGTTATAGACACTTAAACACAACTACTACACATAATAATTGTAATTTGATACTACTTACAACATTGCTTTTTATTGCTTGTTTGTCTTTTTGTATCTTAAGTATTCAAAGTATCCATTCTCATATTCTATTTAAATGTTTAGACTAGTATTTTTGAAATTTTTGATTGCATATTTTTTATTCTCCTGTTGTCCTTGTACTCTGTGTTGCAACACAGAAATGTCCCCATGGGACAAATATAAGGATCTCTTGGAATGGTACCACAGGCACCGTCTGAAAATAAGTATGCGTGTATTTGCTTTGACACCAATTTGTTGAAAGCATTTTTAAGTATGGCCTACAGTTTTTACAATTCTGAACTTAATTAAGACCTTATTGTGTAAGAAAACAATGCACTAAAATTATTTGAAATGGACATATCCTGGAGCTGCTGGAGCATAGCTGACTTCTGATCATGATTCAAACTTTATCCTTGAATCGATGGCCTTGTGCCCTTGCACTGCCCGCTCCTCTGTTCGTCTGGCGGTCGTCTCTTCGCCGCATTACCAACACTTACCGAGATAATGGTGGGAGGCGACGCGCGCCACATAACTCACCTGCTCCTCCCGATTAAGCGTTAACACTGTATTGATGCAGTACTTCACAGGTATGCCTACAAACACACACACTCCATCGTGCGGTATTGACACCACGCACGGCTGTAGGTGTTTCCATTTAAGGTCAGTCGATGGCCTTAAGTATGTAATGTTAGGAGGGGGGTCCGTAAACATGTCAAATTAGCAGTAATGAATGAGCAGGACAGCCAGGGGGAGCTGTCAGGGTGCGTGGCCAGTACAATACATTACCCTGAGTTATCCTGGACTGGCCCGGCCTCACGCGCGGACGCAGGGTGTAAACTAGCGGGACACATTCAGCGGTCACACACTGCAGCTTTAATGGTCAAAAGGGCTGATTGAGGCCTATAGGACAAAATGCACAACCACAAAAAAACACAGATACAAAAGAGCTGAACGGCAGCGTGGTGGTAGGCCTGTCACGATAACAAAATTTCAGGTTTGATATATGTAAGTAAGTAAATACAGACGATAATCAATAATATTCAGACAAATTTATGCCACTGACACAATAACCCTAAAGCTGATTTATGTCACAAAACTACTCTAAATGTACAATATTGTACAAAAAATAAATAAATAAATAAATAAACCTAAATAAAATGAGCTGCAATTAATAAACAGTAGAATTTAACACTTAAGTACTTAAGTATCATTTGTAATGACTCACTGAAGTTATTAATTAAACATTCTAAAGCAACCTTCTTTATTATACAAGCAAAAAATAACCAAATATTTGAGAGTAGTGCAAAGAAAAGGCACACACAATAAATATTCTCCCTGAAATTATATTGTTCCAGCCTTAATATATTCAATGATAAGTCGATACGGTAATTATCATGGCCCATGTGGTGAGATATTGGTTACCACTTCTATGTCAGTACAAGAAAGTCTGGGGTTGAATTCCCGGATCAAGGGGCCTCTCTGTTCGGAGCATGGTTTCCTCCGGTTGGTCTCGTTTCCTCTAAATCTGTGCAAATAATCAAACTTTAATGGAGATCCAGATTCAGTCATTTCTAACCTCAGTGATGTCCAATTGAGAAATCATCAGCCAATCACCTATTAGTATAAAACATGGTTTGGACCAAAGGACAGACAGGGCATGAAGGACAAAATCTCAGTTAAGTGTGTGTGTTGTATGGTAAAAAATAAAAGTTTCCATTGTTTATGTTCAGGAAATTAACACTGAATGCTCATATCACCCAGTCCTGCCAATACAACACCCTTAAATAAGATTCTGAATCTCAGTTATAAAAGTTGCCTATACATATTAAATGTTAATATTAAAGGCTGTATGTGATGCAAAACTGACTCTTCTGAGCTTTAAGCCATGTAATAATGTTGTTACTAAAAAAAAAAAAAAAACATGCACGGAGTTGTGTTTTGTTTCATTCACACATGTTTGAGCAATCTTTTATGATTCGTCTGTCTACATCTCTAAAGCTAAAGATGTCATGTAGTGGTAGTTTTCAAGTGAATAGCTACTTTTTACCTTTAGTTCAGGAAAGACTGACACTTTGGGGCTGAAATCATCTGAATGAATCTGATGAAGGTGTATGGAGTTTAAAACACAGTGGAGCACTTCCTGTCTTACCAGGGAGGGACCGGGCCTTCTCTGTGGTTGGCCCTAAGCTCTGGAATGCTCTGCCCCCCCATATTCCAACAGCCCCCACAGTGGAGTGTTTTAAGTCTCATCTTTAGACCCACTTTTACTCTCTGGCTTTTATTGACTTTATTTATTTATTGCTATTCTATGATTTTGCTCTTATTTTATTTTACTGGTTTTATTATTTTAAGACTAGTATGATTAAATCTGAGCGTTTATTTTATCATTTTATTATTGTTGTTATTATTACGTATTTGTGCAGCACTTTGGAAAATGTTTGTGAAATGTGCTATAGAAATAAAGTGGATTGGATTGGACATGACATCACAAGGTGGAAGCGATTGTGTTCCGTTCGAAACAAACAAACAAAAAAAATGCAGCATTTGTGTGTTAAAAATGTGATAATGAAACAAAACACAACTCCAGGCATGTTTTCAATGAGGAAACACCATTATAATATAGATCAGAAAAGAGCGGAATATGAGTTCTTTAAACTGATACTAAATGCCAACATTTGCTGGTTTGGTTTGAGGTGTAAGGAACAAATAGCTGATAGAAATCTGTGACTCAGCTCTAATTCACTTGCATGTTTTGACTTTTGGGTGATTCAGAGGTGTTTGGACTGCTGCTTCAAGTGCCATAGACTAAACTGCAACAAGAAAACAATCAAAACTTGCTTGGTTCATTTATATCAATTGCAACTTATGCTATGCTAAAACCACTACTTTTCAAAGTATGTGGCCAGTACATCAACCCCACACAGTAAAAACTGAGTATAGAATTGTACACTTAGTTTGTATTTGCACTGTTGAATATTCTGTTACTAAAACTTACTGACATCTCCTTTAAGATCCCGGAAAGTTTAAGATTGACAGAAACAAGCAAGAAGACATAAAAAATAATTGCAGGGAAAATAGATAGAGAGAACGATAGAAAGGGAGAGAAAACAAACGGCGGTATTTATTTTTTCTTCTCAGTGTTGAAACAGGAAAAGGACCTCGCGTTTAATAAACCATGAATCCTTTCACAGAGCGTTTGTATGTTATTCTATGGAGAAACAGATACATGGGGAAATGGAGAGAACCGCATGGGGGTACAAGAGATGCCCACTTCCAGGCTATGTGTTGGTTTTGGGCCTTAAACAGTGTGTGGGAGAAGAGGAGAGGGGAGAGAGAGGATGTGTCCTCCCTCTCTCCCTCTAGTCCTGGAAGAGAAAGCATAATTGTGAAAGATATACTTCCCACATGTGTAAATGATTAAAGTCTTCTCCTTTCGTTCGCTCCTTGACAGTTTTTCAAAATGGCTGTTTAACATATCCCCAGCGCTGCGGTGAATAACTAACCATTCACCACAACAATGCGCGGACATCAATATGTGGTGAATACATAAGTGAAGATGCATAAACACTAACATGGATCCTATGTCCTTAAGCCGTCTCCTCGCTCACTTTCCTTCCTTCCTATACTCCCTCTTTCCTGTTACAAAGGTTGTTCCTAAATGAGACGTTGTATTTCCACCGGGCCCTTCGTCGCTGATATGTTTTTCTTGGCAGGTCAAACTTCTACTTTTGTCATTCACTCAGCATATTTTAACAAATTAGAAACATTAGAAACCAGGGATCGTAGCAATGTTTTGGTTTGGTTTCGAAACTCTCTCGGTCCCCCACAATTATATTTCAAAACATGGGTGAATTGTTTGACAGCCGAGCGGAATAAAACCCTAAAACAACTTTTTCATTAGAAACACATGCGGCTGCAATTAGTAACCCAGCATTATGTTAATGTGTGTTTGCTGTGGTTCATTTGCTCTCGTGTGCGCGCTTGTGTCTTTGTATGCATGTCTATGCGCGCTCCTAGACTTGTGAGGGCGTCTGTGTGTGCGCAAGGGACAAAGGGACACAGTGCTCCATATAACAGCATTACAGATGGCTGTTGTGAGTGGTTGTGACAGTGAAAGCGAGTGAGTTCCCACTCCATACAGATGTACTCTGGGTGACCTTACAAACACACTGGAACTAAAACAGGCCCCCTACCCTCTCGCCCGCTCTGGCACACACTGTCAATTCTCACTCAGCCCTCGCGGGGCACTAAAACTTGTTTCCCCAGCCAGGAATACATCAAGGGCCAAGAATATATACGCAGCGAGATGCATAGCTAAGGTCCAGGAAAGCATAACTTGGCCTATGTAAATATTGGACTGAAGGATTAGTAGCTTTTGCCACCTATAAAAGCAAAAGACAAGTATGCCAGGCCCAGCTAGCAACCACAAGCTACTTCTTTACCCCAAGATTGTTTGAGCAAGCAACCACTGTGCACAAAGAGGATATTTCAACAAGTCCAGTTTATGGAGGAAAAGTGGGAAAACTAGAAATGACATGAGCAATCATAGTCTATGCCTCCACAAACCATGGCTTGACATTAACACTAGCCAAACTGCCAAGTGTGGCTGCATTTACATTTGGACTGGTAACATATTGACTCTCACTACAGTCACTTGATCCAATAGTGTTTAACATAAATTCTGACACTTTTCTGTAACTATGGAAAAAAATGAAGGTTAAGCATTCACACAATAAGAGGTCAGTGATAGTTTGTTGTGTCCTTGGGCATGACACCACATTATCTAATGCAGTCACATTTGGATGATGACAGGAAGGGCATTCATTTAGGCAAAACGTGTTGCCTGGGATCAAGAATACACACTTCTCCAATCATTTATAAAGAAGTAAGTCCGGTCATAGTTGAATCTCAATGACTTCGGATGTGCTTGATTGACAGGTGGATTAGCCAATCAGGAGCACACATGTCCATATCAACAAGGAAAAAGGGAAGGAAAAAAATCACCGGGGGCGGCACAAACATCGCACTAAACTCTGTTAATCTGATGAGATGAGAGAATTTTCATTTTATTCAAAATGGGAAAATAATACAGAGATATCATTCAGTACTTGCCTTACTTCTGCCAAATCAGCAATAAGTAAATAATGAATGAAGGATTCTTCTCAAAACACCATTTTCATTTCTGTGATATTGGAGCTGATTTAGATTAGTGTCCTCTTGTTGTTCTACTCTTCTTCTGAGCCAGCATCTTGTGTTTTCTCTGATGGTTGATTGTGAAACAACAAGAATGTTTTTATTCTTTGCTCGGTCTCACCCACAACATTTGTTTCCAATTTGACACATTTTGAAACATGAATTCTTGGGATAGAAATCGACCTATCCTTCAAATCTCATCGCTGAAAGCCCCTTCGACCGTACTTGCTTCTCTTCACCTTTTTTGCTGGTTCGTGGCCAGAGAAAGTCACCTCATGGCATAGTGTGGGAGAGACTGTAAAGTTTTCATTGAGAGCATGTGGAAGTGATTTGGCTGTAATCGGCTATAATTGCGACTGTAACACACAAGCGGCCTGGAACGCATTGCCTTCATAATTCTCCTTCAGGGTCACTCCGGGCTTATCTCAATATTTAGCGTCTTGCCTGATTGAGTTATCGTATCGCATTTGCTGTTAGGACTGGAGTGATGTCAACAGATGAAACTGGAGACTGCAAAATGCTGGTTGAAATCACAAAGAGGAAGGTTCCTATTTGGTGGAAATGTGCATTAGTTCAGAGCTGACACTATATGAAACACATGACATTTAAAAGGGCCCATATTATGGTATTTTTTATCTGTTTTAAGAAATATCATCCTCATTATCCTCATCACAAACATACCTGGAGTTGCGTTTTGTTTCATTCACACATGTTTGACACACAAATCCTACACAAAACACTCTGTTCCCCCTGGTGATGTGATGTGGTCATTTGGGAAGTTCTCCACTGTGTTTTTTAACTCCATGCACCTTCTAGAATCATTTGGATCATTTCAGCTATAGAACTGCCATATTCTACTGAACCAAATGCCGAGATTGTAAATGGACTAATTATGTATGAATGAAACAAAACACAACTCCAGATATGTTTTTGATGAGGTAACAGCCTTATAACATGACTTAAAGCTCACGCAAGAGTCAATATGACATATTATAGGCCCTTTCAGCCTGGACTGGAGGTGTGAAAGTGCATATGACAGGTTAGACTGCTCATTTCAGTTAAATATATTTATGCACAATAAAAAAAACAAAAAACTATATATTATTATTATTATTATTATTATTATTAATATTATTATTAATAATAATAATAATAATAATAATAATAATAATAATAATAATAATAATAATAATAATAATAATAATTTTATTTTTTTTTACATTTGGGAGTTTATTATTATTTTACTTCCTGGCTGAATATGACATACATAAAGATAAGCAACCATAATGTTAATAGGGGACTTATTAAACTTATGATTAGACTAATAAAAATGAATGACAAGATCTTTATTTTGCCAAATGGATACTTGCATATAAATTATCCCTGCATTTTAGATGGAATTTTCCTTGTTGATAATATAGATAGAGGTAATCTATTTTTGAAGTAGAACCTCTACTTCTACCTGTACTTTTGCATGTTTCTTCTCAACCTCTTTTCCCATCAACTGCCACTTAACTGTAAAGTATGACAAATTTTTTATCACATATCTCACTCTCAAGTAATGTTAGAAAAAAACATATCAAAGGGCTACATAAGACTAGACTGGAGATGTTAAACCAATATGGTAGTTGGAAAGCACCATTACTGTATCCGGTATGTGAACCCAGTTTCACTCACTCCATGTCAATCACGCATCCAACCAAGTCCAGAGCACTTTGTCACAGAGGTGCAAATGGCCTTCTCCTACGCTTCAGTGACCCAATGCTCCTTCTTCTCAGATCTGTCCATCACTGCTCCACCACAGCTGGCTCAGTATCCTCTTTTTCCTCGCTTTTCTCTCTTTCCATTTTTGGGTCTTGTCATGTTTGTCAAACTTCCCAGGACTGAGTTTAACAGAGAGTCAAGAGAAACCAACTTGGATCAGCTCATTGACAACGGATAAAAGCAGTTCAGATTTATGTTAGACATCTATCCTTGAAAAAGCAGTTACTAAACATAACCCTCAATGATGGGGTTAGCATAGTACATGGCTGTACCATTCCTGGAAAATATAGGGGTTACTAAGGACATTTAATGCAAATTTCTTGAGTCCATTTGAAGGAATTGCTGGATTTCAGATGACATCACATTCTGCAATAGAGATTGGGGGCAGCCAAAATAAATATTGTTAAAATGCAGGTTTTTGTTGAAATATAGTGAGTTATAGGCTTTTGTAACTAATAGAAAAGCCAAGGTTTAAAATGTGTGAATTCACAGTGTAAGGAGAACTGTCTCACAACACAACACAAAAAAGTAGAAGCCAAAGAGGATGACAGACTTGAAACCATCTAATGAAAAGAAGACCTTTACCTTGTTTAAAGGTCCTACATTGAGCAAAATTTATTCTTGTCAGCTTTAAGCCATGTTATAATGCTATGAGTTGTGTTTAACAGAGTTTGTTTTCCATTTGAGAGACTCAGCCTAAATATGCAAGGTTTGTGTGAATGAAACAAAACATAACTCAGAGTATGTTTTTGATGAAGAAACATCAGAAAATTGCATAATATAGGTCCTGAAACAAAAGCTCCATTTGGAATCACCACATTTGTAGACTTTCACTGCACTGTCCGAAGCACTACATGTCCGATGAGCATCGAAGTGTCTTCAAAATTAGTATCAAAGGAGATGTAATGTAGGAGTTAGATGTAATTGATTCTATCTTTTGCAATAACTTCACCTCAAACAAAGAGGAGCTGGGGACAAATGCCTGAATCCATTGCGTTGTACTCTGTTCTGATCTTTAATAGCTCTTTTGATTGTTCCTTGTAGTGTTCATTGGACGCTGGAGACTGAGAGCTTGGAGCAAAACCGTTATCATAAAGAGAGTGTCAACTGTGAAGCCACCGAGCTACAAGTGATTAAAACCCTTCAACTGGGGGTTACTTCATCAGCGTCATTAGTCTTTTCTTGTCCTACCTCGTGGCTGTAAAACCCACACCACTGCACAGCCCTGTCCCTTAATAATATTCACTCTGCCTCTGATACATTAGCCAGTGAGTGATAGGCCAAAGCCCTGGCCTAATTGCTTTCTTCTTGTAAAGTCTCAATTCATTTCTGCTGAGGAGCAACGGAGATGTGTGCTTATAACATACGCACATATGTGAACCTCGCATTCGCACACTTACACTTACCCAACCCACCTTCCAACTGGCGTTTTATGATGGATGGGGCTGGGGCTGCACAGGGGGAGGAGAGGGTGGGACCATAGCTCTCCATGTGTGTGTGTTGGTAAGAAAGAAAAAGGGAGAGAGCTGGAGAAGCTGAGGAGCTCTGATTAACGACACAGGAGGGGTCCCAAAGGAGCTGGGGGAAGAGCACAACTATCTGGGGCCAGCTCAGAGAGGAAGAGAGAGGAAGGGAGAAAGAGAGAGAGGGGGGAGAGAGAAAAGAGAGAGTTCACAGTGAATATAGTGGGTGAGGGGTGCAGGGGTGGTGGTGGGGTGATGTTTTCTCTTCATATGTTTCATTAGAACACATTGGCAAACATGAATCTCTGCATATCCATCATCATCATCATCTGCAATAAGGGCCTTTTGAACAGCTAGTAGCTCCCAAGTGGCAGCCCCTGTTGTGCACACACGAACACCAGGTACCACCGGAAGTTTGGCCGTTTACCAAATGTGCAGCTTGTTTTGGTCTCTGGAGCTAAGTCCACTGAAACAGTCCAACTAATAAAAATGTGGGAATATAATTATGTGTCATTCATCACATCAAAATAAGAAATAAATCAGACTAAACCCAAAACTAAATCTGGATTAGGTTTTCTGGATTCTTCCCTACTTTCTCCCACATTAGCAGTAAACTTCACTACTGTTATAGTTATATCAGTGTGTGGTCATTCCCTTCATTTCTGTCCTTGTTTACTTTCTAAACTTTAAAAAATGGTGTCCATTCCAAATGCTGTCTAAATGAATTAAAAAGTTCTAATTCATGTAGTTATATATGGGGCACCTTCTCCATCAGTTGAAGTCACTTCTGATCAGATGTTGTTATATTTCAAAAATGTGAATGCCCAAGGTCCACATGGGAAACTTTCTCAAAATTAAATGCAGAATGTAACTAAAGTTTCCTCTATTTCCTTGTACACTTTATGTTAGCTCCAAATGCATTCCGGCTCTATACTTACCGACACTCATCCTTCAGATTAAATCTTCTCACTTTGCCCGGAGCCCTGTCAGGAGGAAGCCGGCAGTGTGTTGCCAGAGCGCAGGCCATCACCTCTCCCTGATTGCACATGAGAGCAGAGGTAATGGGCCTGTAATAGCACCTTAAGTACCCGCTCTCACTGACACTGGCTGGATAGCATTACCCTTCGGTCCAATGCTGTGTGGCAAAGTAGCTGCTCTATGCATAGTGTTCTAAAGGTGTCCTAGTGTTTGTGGACTGTGGATGAGTGCGATGAAAGACCCGGTTGGAGTGTGTTGTGTTTTCCCCTTGGGTCGTCTGAGCTAAGCGATCAAAGACAGAGATGGAGGTTAACTGACCAGACCCCAGAACCTCCACACATGGGACCTCAGGGACTCGCGGCTGTTAGCCCAGGTACCAATCATTTGACACGCGCACAATCAGTGAAGCGGCCAGTGTGGAAGGGGGCATTCTGACTGATCCACGGGGATTTAAAGATCTGTAAGGCCCAAACTAACTTTGTCACTTCACTCAAGCAGCCGTAGCCTTTCGCACAGTATCCATTACCTTAGATACGTTCTCGACAAAACATCAAATAGCTTCATCCCGACTTGTACCTCAGAGCGCTCAAAGAGAGATGCCTTCGACTGATATGGAAGTCCTGTAAAGTGAGTATAAGTTATATAGCGAAGGGTCCCAAGGGAGACACTCAATGACTAGTCTTGTACTAGAAGTTCGACTGTTCCGCCAGTACCTCAAAGTAACGCCGTCAGGACTGTGAGTATCGGCTGGAAGTTTAGCTCGAAGTTGTGTTGTCAAATGAGAAAAGAAAAAAAGAACAGCGTGAAGCTAGGAAGTGAAGTGAAGGAACGTGAAATGCGTCGTGCAAATGTACATTGGGCCTGAGCGCCTGAAAGTGTGTTTGGAAATGAGTGAGAGATAACCATCACAGGCAGCTGTCGGAGTGAAGAGAGACAGCTAGCACCAGCTCCAGGCGCTACAGGAAGACTTCTCTCTGAAAACAACGCACACTACTTGTTGATTCTATTGTCGTCTGCATCAAATACACATTATTTCAGAAATTTAATATTTTGCAGGTGCTTTAATTTCACACTTGTTATGTATTCGCCATACAGAGGTATATGAGACATGCAAATCATTTATTATTCACAAAGTAGTTCTCAATGCATATGGTCTAAAAAGTTGTCATGAAGCAAAAATATAGTTTTCATTCAATTATTGTCAAATGATGCCTATTTTCTGTAATAACAATAAGAACACTGGTACATAGAAATGGTAAGTGCACTAAATAAATAACATTAAAGTAAAATTGTGATAAAAAAAAGGTCATTTTTATAGATAAATAAAAAAAAAGGTCATAGAGAGGCTGTCTGGATGAAGTGAGTGAAACTTTATTTATCCTAGAAGGACAATTAAGTTTTCTGTTATTGGTGAAAAAAAATTTAAACATTTTCAGTAACTGAAAGGTTGGTAGACTGAATTTCGCTCCTTAAGCAAAACACACCCTGCATATGTTTAGTGCTTGCTGGAGACTTTCAAAAGGTGCACAAAGCATCTGTGTAGCAGTATTTTACTATTACAATTATTACTATCTACTGTTTTGGGTGAGTCAATAAATAATATGAACTAAACCTGTCCTAGTTACTTAGAATATATTCTGTAACTGAAAATTTTACGGTTCAGCCAAAACAAAAATGTCCAGTGTCAATATACAATAATACATCAAAAGTCTCCAGTATGTATGACTATAGGGCTGTTTCAGGAATGGCATCTGGTAAAAAAAGAAATATGTAAAAACACAAGGTGGGGGATAATTTGTTTAGACACTGGAGAAGAGGCCAAAAACAACTTGAGTGGCAATGGTTACAGCCATTCAATGCAAAGTGAAACTAAAGCATCATGTCTTAAGGGTGTGGATGAGCTATAATACCTCCCATATCGTCCTATACACTTTAATACACTTCCTGAATGTTAGGAATGGTCAACTGTCCTTTTCCAGGAACAAACCGACTTTACCCCACAAGTTAAACATGGACCACAGGGTGACATTGAGAGCTCCCTGTTTGGTGTAGGTGCTGCTGATGTATGTGTGTGTATATAGAGTGTATGGAGAGAGGGGTGAGGGGCACGGCTGGGTAACATCTCTGTCAGGACGGCTCTGCTCCATCACCACCTCGGCCACGTGCACGCTCCTGCCCTGGGACATGCACGGGCTCAGTCAGCACCCGCTCAGCCCCCGTCAGTCGCAGCGGAGCACATGTGGCCAGAGTATTCCAAACAAAAGCTTTATAAAGAGCTGAGCCTAAGACGGGACGATGTGACAGGGGGGACCCTAATGAAGCCTGGAGACCACTAAATATGCCACCGACAGAGCAACGGCTCTCACGCCTCAAACACACATACACACAACATTTTACATGGGAAAATATCAACAACACATAAATACTTCACAATTTGTTATATCTTTGTAGGGACATTGGAAACATGGGTGCTTATGCAATATATTTAGTTCCTTGCGATATTGTGTCAGCCAATATTGCAAATTTTCTGTATGAATGCTTCTGAGATATACTGAGCAGCCAAATTGCATACACCATATTTTGTATTTTTATATTAGTCCAACTCACAAACACTTCATTGTATTTATTTTAAAATTATTGGAGTTAACTGAGGCAAATTAAAATGAGTGTTTATAGGATCTAAGGTATTCTAGGACAGCTGGTTAATCTTCTATTTGACATGTCTCACATGTGAGTCAAAGAAAAAGAAAATCCATCATGTGAGATAATCAATTTTATACATCTTATCTTTGTCAACAGAAAGCACATGTAATTTGTCTCATATAGTTAATAATACTACTTAAGTCATCACATATAATTATATTTATGTTTTAAACCTTTTTCATTCATTAATTTGAGTGTGCATTTAACATAGAAAACATACAGAAGTATGTTTAATGTTAAATGAACTGTTTGCATATTGTGGCCCCGGCCTCAGAAGGGATGTAGGGCTGTGTGAAGTACACACAAACTGACATCCACACCTTGTGCCCAAGGGCATCTGTCCACAGCCTAAGAGCTCCCAACTGTTGAGGAAAAACAGCTCAATTAGCTCCGCGGAGGAACTAACGAAATACATCTATACACACACCCCCTCACCCTCACGCACACGGCCGCATTGATCCGCTCCCAGTCTGCGCCGCTAATTGGTGCGTTGATGATACTGTGAGAGTGTGGGATCCTTCAGGCAACCGTCGAATGTCTTCCAGCTCTTTATTTCTCATTTAAAGTTGAAATACACCCACAGCACTCAGAGTCGCACGCTCTCAAATATATTCTACCTGATATTCCTTTTGAAATTCCGCTCTCATGTTGGAGTTTAATCTAATTTTTCCTGGTATGTAGTAGCAGAATCACACCAACTTTGCAGAAATCACTCAAAGGAGCCTTAAAAATCAGAGCCTCCCAGTGCCATAAATATCTAATCGCTTGATGACTTTCTCACTCCCAGTAGATTGCAAAAGAGACGTCTTTCTATTATGTGTGTGTCCATTAAAACTAGGCTCACAAATGCTCAATAAGCATGCACAATTCAAATCTCTCTACACACATGCACGCACATGATTACAGCCAGTCAGGGAAAGCAAATAGGCTAGAGTTATTTCCATAAAGGGTCTCAGTGGGTCTGAGGATCCCGGGCCTAGTCGACTGGGAGCGATTTAGCATGGCACACACTGGTGTATTAGTAACTGAAGACGTCTGGGGACAGGCCTGCTCAGGCTAAAACTCTATCCCTCCATGTGACCTCCACAGCATTCACAACTGAGGCCTGACCACAATCCATCACTCAAACTTTTGCATCTGTACTTATTCTCCTCTTCATGGTGGTGTTATGTCCATATATGTATCTCAAAATCCCAGTCCTTCTCTCTTTTCATTGCACCCATTTTCTCGATTATTCTCTACATTTATGTGCATTCACTCCTCTCTCTTCCATCCATCCTCTGTCTCTCCCTCCACCCTCCCTCTCTCCTCCTTGGCCCCAGGGACAGACTGCTGATAGACTGTGTACACCAGCTGCCCAGGGGCTATTTTTAAGGAGCATTTGTCCTTCTCCTTTCCTCTGGAGACTGACTCAACCCAACAACATCTCGTCCGTGCACACTGAAAATGTGCACACAAACACACACGCATTAACACATGCACTCATTAGGCCGTGAGCATGCATGCCCCGTGCTCTCTCTCACACACATCCTGCGTCCAAGGGCATTCAGTAAATGTAGGGGCAGCTTGTAGCTCTGGAGCCTGCGCTTAACTACACAGGAGCCCAGGCGCTCCCGACTCAGCCTCAGAGGGCTCATAAAGCTGCCCTCCTCCCAGGGCCTGGCTAATACTCCCTCTTGTTCCAGCTCTGCCTTACAATAGTTTGTAAAACAATACTGTAAAACACGGTTGCCCACTATTGCGTCAGGCTGCTTTCATCACAAAACCAACGGCAGCCAATAGGGGGCCTTGAATAATACATACAGGAAGTCAGAAGATTCGGGTTCAAGGTACCTTACAATGGTGCTTAATAAGTCTTTGACCCTGAATCATGGGGTGCACATGTCTAACAAAGATAAATTTGTACAAGCACATGGGAATAAATGTTAGAATGAAAAATGAATGAGAAGGCTAATTTGTAACCCCAAATTATTACCTTATTAAAATGTGTATTTTAACCTTGCTTATAATTGTAATAGAATTTGTTAACAAGCTCAAAATTATGTTCAAAGTCTCTAAATCTCAGCTGCACTGACTTTTGTGCAGAGTAGCGTCACGGCAGCTCAAAGAACATGTAAAATATAAAACGAATGCTCAAACAACTGCTCCAGCAACCTCGTTAAGACATTATTTACTTTCATCGTTAGCCAGAGAAGAGGACACTAAAAATCTGTCAGCAGCCTGAAACGCCTGCTTGAGTGTCTGAGCACTGTTTAATTGTGCCATTTATCAGCCAAAAAAGCCTACTCCATGCTCATAAATAAACACAATGCCCAGGCAAAAGAATTATAAAAATGTCACGGCTAACACACAAGTGTGGCCAGTGTTGATGCATATTAAGTGGTTTAGACGGTGAAGGAGTAGAGCAAAAAATATGATGGTTAATTTAAGCGTCATTAAAATTGTATGAATGTGCATTGCGCCTGCTTAGAGTGGGATTTTCTCTGATCGGTAACGAAGGGGGAAGAAAAGCAATACAAGCTGCCACACATTGTGCTCTATAAACTCTCTGATTGATCATGGAGGAGGCAGGCGAACCTGAGAGGGACAGCCAATCAATGTATGTGCAAGTGAGGAGATGCTACCGTGCGTGTTTGTGTGCGCTTATAAGCAAGTGTTTACCCTGCATTCTCACTGTACAACCTTGTATATATCATGCATACTGGAGCGCCAGGGAGAGTTTGTGTGTGATCGTCTGCTCCTCTCATTTGAGCAGAGACAACGTTCTACATTCCACAGGGGAGCAGAGTCATTACCGAAGCAGGAACTGAAGCCTGGAGGCCACAGCTCTGCATGTAGTGTGAGGAGACCACGCTCGCTTCTCCCTGAGACGTGCTGTACGACACACGCGCCGCCATTACCCGTGCCCCGCAGTTCAGACCCCTCTCCAACCTGATTTCATCTGAGAAAAAGTTGACAGAAACAACAATCATTTCACTTCAGCATAAAAGAATAAGGACGTAAGATGCAACAAGCGAAGACATATTAGAAGACAGTGTGTTTTCATTAAATAAAACGCGCTAAGTGAGCATTAGTAAGAAGATATGAGGGCTTGGACAGTGTGAGAGTTCTGTCAGTGAGAAAGCCTCATGTTTGAAGCTCTCTGGTGCCCTCTGTTGGTGACTGTATGCTCTAGTTCCTGTTCCCACGCAGCGCAGGTAAACATATGGCAGCTGTCCATCACTGAGCTAACAGGTGTGTGAGTGATTCTTCCTTGTCCCACTCTGCCCCTCATCTTTTGTCAATTTCCCTCTTGGCATCACACAGACAAAGTAGTGGGCTGGGTTAATTTCCCCTGCTGCTCCCACACACAGGTCGTTAGCATGGCCCACAGGAAACCATTGTTCAGTCGTAATAGATGGCAATCACCGCCAGGGTCTGCGCACACCTGCTGTCACCTGACGCACCGTCTGTCGCCTCTCCCACGTCCAACAACTCTCCCCAACTTTTCTCATCCTAAACCAGCGCCGTTCACTTTGATGGATTACATAAGTGTTCAAGTGGCCATATGCTGGGAATATATGGGATCAGACTGGGCCCTAAATTTCACACTGATCAGTGACTTCCAAATAAACTTTATTTTATATAGTGTTAAAGGCACACTATGTAACTTTTTGGGTAGGGAGTACCAGCTTGTCTCCACAGATGTTATTGCTTTGCCTGGGATGTTCCACATTATGGCATTAAACTTGCTTGCATTTATTTTATCACACATGTTCGTATGGCTCAAAATTCTCATTCTTGGCACATTCTTACTGTAAGAGGGATTGACTGTCCATACTTCTGACCGGTCACGTAACCTGGCAGTGTCACCTACTTTTCTCCATGAAGATACAGAAGACTAATGCCAAACTGTGGAACATTCTAGGCAAAGCAATAACTTCCCCACAGAGACAAGCAGGTGGTGGATCCTCCATTTTAGTTTAATAGTGCACCTTTAAGTTACAGCAAAGTTCACATACTAATTTTTCACATTTGTAAAAATACAAAAAAGTGTATGTATCTGGGATATAAAATAATTTGTTGCATAATTGTGTAAGCATACAGACATATTTTGCTCTTTTATTTCCCTTTTTACTCAATACCCAAAAAGATAAATCTGATGCACTGAGGACAGACTGAGAATGGCCACATAGAGACTGGGGCAATATCGGTGCCAATATCAGCAAAACTTTCATCATCTGACCAATATCTCAGAAAATTATTATTATATTATTTCCACCAGAAAATTAAAGTAAAGCTAACTGCCATGATAAACTTTCAACACCAGGACCCACTAGACCTCTGCCAAGGCACTGTCTCTAATATGCAATCAGTAAAATGGGTAAGAGACTGGAACCACAAATCTTGTACAATAGAAGAGTAAATAAATGATGAAATAAAAATTACAACAATTTAATTACAACAGAATCCAAAATCACAATGCGTCTCAGTCTAAGTCATTCTCCGCCTCAACTCACCCAGTGCAGTTTCTTGTCAAGTATACTTTTTATTTCACAGCAATTTGTACTTTTTCCCTTGTTTCTCTTGTTCTCACAGCCACTAAATTAAGCGTGACATATCTGGGTTGCGATAGCCCTATAACACAATACTTAATGCTCCTATACGGCACTGAATCTCTTTGATAACACTGTGACTACACACAGAATTGCACAAACTTCCTTTTTTAACTTCCATCTACTACTTTTGAAGGCATTTCTTTTTCTTTTGACAAAAATAATATACAAACTCATTTCATTCTTTTGAGATGATTTACCTGCACTGTTTTTTATGCTTCCTTCTAGTATACCTTGTTTCCAGGACTTACAATTATATGCATTGTTACAGAGATACTCAGTCCTTTCAGTATGGCACAATGGCGTTGATTTTGATTGACACCGCTCGTGAGGTGTAAGAAAAATATGAATATTTACAGTATTAGTATTAGTCATGGTAAAAATTCCAGTCACATCACATCCATACGCTTAAACCACCCTTGATCTATAAACAGACTGGCAATGAAGGCGCTTGATTGGCTGAGCGGATGATTGACAGCTGAACGAGTGGAACCTTTGAATGTGAAACTCAAAGGGAAAGAAGGGAAGCGTGTTCGTGCTGGTCCCATGGGGGGAAAAGCCTGGGTTTTCGCACACGCACGCAAAAAGACGCACACCACTCAACGCACGCACGCACACATGCCCACGCGCGTGCATTGCGATGGCGCTCTACTTTGGGCTGTGCTCCACATGAAAGCGCCAGTGCTTCCTGCTGTTTGAGAGGAGGCGCGCTGCAAAAGAACACGCAGGGCTGTATACAGATGCGGATGGACAGGTCGCCGCGGAGACCAGAGCAGGTGAGATCCTATCTGCTGTGGCCTTTAAAGAGGAAAGGCCTTTTTCAATCCTTTTACCACATTCACAGGTTTTTATCAATTTATGCATTTTTGTGTCTGCTTATCATCTCAATTTTTGACTTTTCAATGTCCCAAGAGTATAAATTCAGTCTCATTCATGTCCTTAGGCCCTCCAGAAAGAAAGAAGAAAAAAAACTATTTTCATGTAGACAGGTAGGTTTTGTTATTACTATCATTATTCTAACATATCAATGTCCATCAATTTATGCTACAAGTAGGTTTGTATCTCTGGGTAAGAAATTATTTGAAAACTCAAGTTTTCTATATATGCTGCTGCTGCTGCTGCTGCTGCTGCTGCTGCTGCTGCTGCTGCTGCTGCTGCTGCTGCTGCTGCTGCAATGACTCATGTCCCACTGTGCCCTGCTGTTGTGCTCGTTTTGGACGATATTGGTACGAAGATGTTAACATTTCTGTATTATGTGAACAGTTAAAGTCCAGGTCATTATTTTCCAAGGTAGTGAGGACTCATATTTATATTTGAAATGTCCCTCCATAAAATAATATTATACCCTATAGCAACATCACTCATAATATAACATTTCACTGCCTTTATAAATGTGTCACCTTCTCTCTACACTTAAGTCAATTGCAATAGTTGAAAAAAAAAAGACAATATCAAACCAAAGGAAACAATTCTGCAGGAACTGTTTGTCCATGGGCACTGTCAAAGCAAAATCCTGATCTAAGGTCATAAGGTCAGATTTATTCACAAATTCCAAAGTCATCTCTACATTGAGGACTCAAAAATGCCCCCATTTGCATTTGCATTTTGCCTAGATTGTTATATCACAGGTAAAAATCCAGTCTTTTTCTAAGTAGTTTTTAAGATAATTAATCATCACTGACTCATTCTGAGGTCAGCTTATGTTGACAATGAACACATGGCTCTATCAGCATCCAAGCATACAAGTACCCAAAGAGCTTCATTTGTTTATTTTCCCATTGTTCATTCATCCCTTTGAGCACCCTCTGCTGTCAGCAATGTGTGCTCCAGAGCCTAAATACCTCCTTGGAAATATATAAATGTAGTTTATAAAGTGTGTTTCCACATGTAGACATTATTTTAAGTTAGAGAATGTGAAAAACGTATCCAAGATGACCAAAAGCATGCTTAAACAAGAATTAAAGCAACAAGAACGCAGTATGTGTTCTTTAAATAGCACACAAGCACAAAGGGCTTGTTCATGGAGTGTAGCACTGTGAAGTAGCTCACAACTCCCCCAGCTGGTATAAAGTGATTATACAGACCAGATAGACAAGATATCAGTGGAAAATACTGCACTTTGATGAGTTTGGCTTTGATCAGCGGCCAGTCTCCAAAAAGTGCATGAGTCGACGCCTGGCATTTAGTTTTAGATTAGATTATTCTGAATAAAGTACAGATTAAGAATACAGTTTTATAATGGATGTCCACCCAGTGCTCCTTGTTTAGCAGTGATTCACATTTTACGTTTGCATTCTCTTCACCCAGATGCCCTGATTAACCAACCTTATGCATTTATCTCTGCTTGGAGCCAACACAAAGTGTACATTGCTAGTTATCGATGTGTGGCTGCATTTACATTAGGAAGTTAAAATTGTCATATTTCCAAGAAACCTCACTCAGAACTTTTCCAAAGAAAAGTAATTATTTTGTTCTAGAAAAAATATAGTAAAAGATTCATGTAAGCATTTTAAATTGACAGACAACATACTATTACTTCTTTAATTAAAACCATATTTCTTGCTGTCAGTCTGCTCCTGACTCATCACTCTCTCCAAATGATAAACCTTGCATTTGTTCATGTTTTGCAAGTGGCACATATACTACTACACAAATGTGGAGGCAGTGTGCCCTTGACTATCCCTGTGCTGGAAGTAAGTCTTAGCCAATTAACAACATCTTCCACTGGGCCCCCGTGTGCACGTCAACCCACACCAGTGCTCACTATGACGACGCACGCCCGCACCTCGCTGCTCATGGGACTAAACCTCATTAACTGCTCTGAGACAGACACTCTCCCTTTAATCAATCCTTTTCTAAGAGTGGAGAAACTGTGACAATACAACAGCCGTGCACGCTTACAAACATACACACACACACGCACATATACGCAGAGGATACATTCACGTAGTGGTCTCCCAGCGAGGAAAAAACATGGTCATTTGCCAGGGCAATTCAACTCTAAAACACCCTAATTACATCGACAAAGCCACTTTGTTTTGGTGCGGGATGAAATGTGAATGATTTAGCATATTATTATTATGCCTGTGAAATATTAACCAACCCCGGGGGACTTTATCTGCTCTTTTAAATATATGCAAATTATTTTATTTTGGTTTGGTTTGTTTCCAGTGACTTTTGTGAATTGCGTGTTTGGATAATTAAATGAATGCGTGCAGATGTAGAATCGCAGGCAGTGCCCTACACACGCGGCGCGAGGAGGATGATGATCTGCCAGATTAGCATACAAATTAGGAATGTTGCACCTCGACTGCTAATCGGCTAACTTTTGTTTTCGCTTCAACCTTGACCTATTTGAAACACCCGCCCAGTGTCAGGCCTTGGAGTGCAAATGTAAACACTGTTCCCTGGCTTCTAATTGATAAGACTCATTTGATATTGTCCTTCGTAATGAACCTACTTCTAATTTCTTTCTTTTTTTAATCACTGTCCTCCTATCTCCACTGTTTTCCATACAACATATATTTACTCATAACACTGCTGTATAACTCCAGAAACATTGTGTAAAATTGTCATCTTCTCATAAGCAACTTTTAAACTTTCTTTTTTCCTCAGATGATGCAGCCGAATACAGAGCTCCAATATTTTCTGGTCTTCCCTCTCTGATTGCTTTGTGAATCCCAGATGACTTCCACAACGTACATAATCATTTCCCTAACATGGGATAATTTGATTCTATTACTCTAACAACAGCGCAAACAAATTGCCTACGTAATTTATTGTGCCAATAACAGCAAAAACAGATGCAGTAATGGCGCTGTGGCTCTCCAATCTTACATTTTATATGGACTTAAACCAAACGGGATCATTAAAATAAGATTGTGAAAAACCACTACTGCGTGTACTTGATTGTTTGTGTCCACACTTCTGTTTTACTGGTGATTCACTGCCAAATTAGTAAACAGTTATCTTGGCATCAGCTTATAACATGAACAGTTTTAACACGGAAAATTATTTTTGTAACACTAAACATTCCTTCTGAACAGTTTCACGCCAAGTACTAAAATGTGTCTTTCGACATCCATTAGTATACACATACTTAACATAGAGGCCAAAGAAGGACAAACCAGGGCTAAACCATAAATAAACCAAGAGTACACCAAAACAAAACCACAACTGCACTCTCATTGAGACAGAAATACAGCTTGTTAACATTCATGAACTGCAAGAGACCCAGGAACATCCAGTGGTACTTGGACCACATGATAAATATGGTTTTAGTTGTTCTTCAATAATAAACATGACTAACTGACTAAAACACTTTTTACTGTTAATTCTGGCCTATTGAGTTGGTAAGCTCATAATCTGTTCTGAACAACTTGCTACACCCACAATTTATCCTGATTCAGGACTAACATAAGTTTAGAGTGCACTGCCTTCAAACTAGTTAAAAACATAAATGCTTTAAGTTGCATTTACGTTCTTCTTAATGAGCTCATAATTTCATATGGAGGGTCACACAATAGGAGATTTACTGTTTTGCGAGAAACGAGAGAAACTTATGATCCACAAATGTTGAACCTTATTATTTTTTGGTCTCCTCATACTTCTCATATTTGTTTTATGACTTAAAGTCCTTTCATCTGACAACAATCACATCTTTGGGGTTGAATAATCATACAGCTTTCTGAATTTATTGTGAAAACAAATTTAGCATTCATACAGAAGACTTGAATTTTATTCCAGTTTTTTGTTTCATGCAGATAGTCAAAGTAATTACAGAGATATAAACCATAAACCAGGTCAAAAATCAGGAATCTGTCAGTTAATAAAAAATTAACAAATTAGCCAATTCTGCCACATAATTTTGACCTGTCCCCTACGTCAATGTTAAACTATAGGCATTCTACAATGTTTTGATGTCACATACACTATATTCTGTGCTTAATGGTGGTGAGCTGTTATTAATTGTTACCATATATCTAAGCTACTGTTTTGGCCCACACTGGCCCACAGTTGCCTGCTCTGCCTCATATTCACTGTAGTGTTCGCGATGCCCTCCAAAGCCCTCTGCTCTGTCCCATTTCTCCCATTGCCTCGGGTCCTTTCTGACACCCCTGGCATGTTAATGGGCCAATCAGAGGCGCTGTCCTTGAGAATCTCACTTTGGCTCATTTTCATATACCCCCCACTCTTCCCACCACCAGCCCTCAGATTTATAACCTCTGCTGCTTACTGCTCCAGATGTTTTGTTCTGCTTTTTACTCTCTGTAATTGCTAATTCAATCTGGTTGTAAAGACGCAGATGCTCTCGAGACTTGAGCTTATATATACCTGGGTAAGGTTCCTCAGCGTGCTAAAATGTACCATGTTCAAAGCAACAGGATTTACTATAGGAACACCCTGCCTCATAAACATAAACCAGCGCAATTACAACAAGCCCATTTGCCAGTGCACAGCAACAATGCAAAGGTAAGTTTAATGAGAGGAAAACTGCACACTAGCATCAGCTTCAATTATACTTCCTGTCACTGTCAACCCTAAATCACTACTGCTGGTTTGACTGGTGAGTAATAGTGAGAGTTACCTTATTCACCTCCTGAAAGAGCAGAGTGGTCTTCCCAGTAATGTGACTGTGGGATTTTTACGTCTTCTCCCGAAGTCCAGAGATGAGGTGACTCTAGTTGTCCCTGAGAATGAATGAGAGAATGAGTGGATTTGCTGCTGTTTACACAAGTACAACTTTCACTGGAGTATTAGGCTGGTTGCTTTTTTTAAGTAATCAATTAATTTTTATACTTTATCCAAATTATCACAATTTTTAACTCAGATGTCTTATTAAAAAAAACAACAAAAACATATCAGGGTAAATTTTTATGAAGATAAACAAGTCAGACCTTTAATCAAGAATTAGTGCTTTTTATTACAAAAACGTAGACTGAGCTCTCTACTCTTGTACATCGTCGATTAAAACAAGCCAAGCAACTTGAAATAATTGAAACGACTGGATCCTGATGAGATTAAAATTTGACTAATTGCACAGTTAAATTATGCAGTAATAAATACTATTACTACCACTATGCCTTACTATCAGTAACTGAAGAGTACAGTTCACAAAGATACACAAAGACACAACAGTGTACTGGCCATGGTCAGGATCAAACTGCTTCCCTCTGGTCATACAATGGTCACTTCACCAAATAAATGTGGCATTTTTCAATAATACAAAAAAGAAACTTTGAAAAAGTACATCTTTAGAAAGCTTTTCTTCTGTATAAACGTAAGAAGACCCTGGGGCTTTTCAGACATTGTCACAGTAAACTATTCAAACCAAAGTTAAACAAGAAAAATGTTCATAAATAAATACAGGCAATCACAATATATCCATATTGAATCATATAAACCATCAAAACATGGGTACAATTGTGCAAAGGAATCAAGTAAGATTTGAAGCTTTGAAAGCCAAACTGTGGTAGGAGCCTCTCATCTGTCGAACCTTTTTCTCATGTCCAATTCTTTTTTCTCACCAGTGAAAGTGGCGCTGAAGTCCAGTTTAGAGAGAAAAATAAACAGAGTGGTTATCCACAGGAATGTGAATGCTACTTTAGTGGCATTAGGAACATCTGAGACTGTGGTTTCAGATCACAGCGGGCCGTCTCTGCAACTTTGAACGAATGACAAGTAGCTTCAGTGTTTTATTCAAAACTGACATACTGGTAATTATATGTCCACAATATATACACAACAAGGAGGATATGCACAAATAAAGGGAGGGATCATGGGATCAATCAGAGCAGGACAAAATGGCAAATTAGCAATAATAATAACTTAAGTATTCAGAGCACACAGGACCCCTATAGTATAGTGCCCAGACCTGCTCTATAACCGTAGCTTCTTTGCATTGATTCACAATACTGCATTTCATATGGGCTTCAGAATAATTGTTTAATTAATGAGTGAAGTTGGCCACTGTCCTCAGTCCTTACAGCAATAATAATGGTGGGTTCACACTTGCACATTTACCACATCACATTGGGACTAAACCTGGACAAAATTCCAAGGTAGATCAGAACTAAACCAGGACTAGAACACGACCAAACCAAGTCCAGATCAGGACTAAACCATTTAAATAATGACCTATGCCTGATTGCACCCTACGGAATAACGCTCTTGCAACTTGGATTACTCTTGATGGTAACGAAACGGGAAACTTAAGCAGCATTTACCACACTTGACTAAATATTTTGCCCAGTGATGTTTATTTATCTTCCCAAATCTCTTATTCTATTTTTTTTCTATAAACTACATCAGCCACAACACAAAACCACCCTCAAATTTAACTAAGTCCAAGCTGAATTTGAAGTTACGCACACACTCTATAGTTGTTCCATTCACACACATAGATGCAGCCAGTGGACCTGCCATGTGTCAGGGAGACAGGGGTCAGATACTGTGTTTTGTGTGAGGGTTATATCGCTTGGGAAAAGGACTAAAGATCTCACCGGGGCCGCAACAGTGCCAACAATAACAGCCTGAAGTTTAACAGCACTGAAGGCCTCGCAATGACAAGAGGAAAGCAAGGGACCTCAAAGTGACTGACTCCAGAAACATATCCATGGGTAGAATGAAGAATAATTAGATCCATTGCCATAGTGATTAACAAAATACTATATCTTTTGAATGGTTATAAGTCCTTAAAATGTCACCTATAACTGAACACTGAAACTCAGGAACAAATTCTACAATTCATGGGTTTCAACTTCCTATTATAAGCAACAATTTGAGGACTTATTTCCATTCAAAACATACAATTTAAAAAGATAAGATTTTGTTTTGAATTGTTAATTATTATGGCAGCAGTCCTATTTTTTAATCTTTCTGGAATTTATGGATAGGAAGGAAAAGAGGTGGCTTTGTTAATTAATAGCTAATGTCCAAAGCGAAGCACTTTGTTTTCTGTAGACACTGTAAAACTACAAGACAATTTCGACAATGTACGTTTAAGCAGATTGGAAACACATGTGAGTGGGAAAAAGGATAATAGCACAGTTTAAAGAGAAGTCTCTCTGGTAAAACTGGACTCAATCCCATGTGGAGATGATATTCTGACCACATTTGTCATGGGAACTTCAGCCATGTAAACACGCAGCCTTGAACCCCTACTGACTGACACAAACAGTCAAATGTCCACTGGCCTCTGAGCTGCAGACCTCTGTAGTCACACTGCCCCCTAGTGAGGAATCTCGGTACAAAAAACACTGGCCATATGAATCTTTTATTTGTAGCCTATGGAGCTCTGTCTTTAAGCGCTCATGGCAAAAATTATGACTTTTTAATTAAAACAAAACACTGAAAGTTATTTTCTAAATTAACTGTACAAAGTCTGTTCATAATGTTGTCTTATTCTTTTTGATGCACTGAAACACATCTGGAGTCAGTTAGTCAAAGTGACTCTACAGTCCTGTCTGTCACATTAACTTTGAGGGAAATTCCCCCAATAGTTCTTTGTTTTCTGTAGCAATAGATATTTGCACTTTTAGCATATCAGCTATTGGCCTTACATCTCCAGCACTGACCGATATGTTGTTTTGCTGACCTGCTAAATAAAGAATACGCATTGACTCTTAAGAGAGCACGCAAAAAAATAATAGCATAAAACATACTACACATCCAGGTTTTGCGGCAAAAAGGGCTCTAGGTGAGTTTTTAGTAAATTTAAATTACATAATTTCAGGAAAATAATTCGGCCCAAAAATATCAGTTTATCAGCCATTGGTTTATAAAATGTCAGTATCGACACTGTCCATGAAAAAAATGCCTTTTCTTTGCTGAGTTGCTTTAAGGGAAAATGCCAAAAATTAAGTGGCAAAAGTTATTAATAACTCAAGTACAAGATAAAACTTAATCTTAAATTACACGTAAAAAGATTTAACCTAAAACTTTTGTATCTACTGTTAAATTTTGGGAGTGTTTGGTTGACAACTGGCATGAAAAAAATTTAATGTCCACACACTAGAATACAACAAGAACACAACTAAATATTATTATTGCCATATTTGTTACCTAAATATGCTCTAAACACATATATTGCAGGAGAACCACAGGAATGACACCTTCCCTGCAGGAAAATGCCACAATTTACTCATAGAAACACCAAATTACCGTTACGCCAATAGTTGCCTCATCCAAACATATAAATGCAAAAATTGGCCATCTCAGTAAAGAATTGTGTAGTTTAAGGACACCAGATATTTTCAATCAGAGCTTTGATTGAATACTTTGCCGTCCTCAGCAATGGCACACTCACAGATACACACACACATTGTTGACAGAGAGTGTCTTGAGCAACATCATTTACCACTTAGACCACTCCCCAAGGACTGTGCCATTCCTAATGCGTGGCAGATAGGTTGATAGCTCTGGTTTCTGTCGAGAAGTGCATGTCAATCAACAGCTAGCATCAACGTCACTGAGGCAAAGCGTTTCTGAAAGATCTTTTTACTGAGTGCCTTTCCACCCTGTTTTTCCCCATCCACACACACATGCACAAACACACATGCGGCCATTTCCATCCCAGCAATCACTTCTCCTAGACTTCTCCTCTTCAGACGTGTAACAGTAATTGAGGTTGCTCCCTCGGGTGCGCTGCATTCTGGGCGGTTAAGTGCTGTTTCTTGTTGTTTTTTTCTCAAATGGCTTGTATTTTGGCTATTGTGTTGTTTCGTCCTGCTCCTCTACAGAAGTGTAAGCAGTGGGCCATATTTACACGTATCATTAGAGAATAGAGACATGTGGCCCATCTGAGGGCTTATTTACCCACTGGAATATCAATCAATATGACAAAGAGCCTTAATACTTTTTGTGTAGTCCAAGTCACAGGAGAGTTGGGGAAAAGAGGGCAGATAAACTTTGGTCAAATCATTCTTTTGAGTAGAAAATAGACAATCTCACAATAGATTTCCTGGAAGAGGCAAAGCCCAGTGCGTCCCCATGTTAGATAGTACTAGCAGGCAGTGAAGGGTGTGCACTTGTTACCGTGACCTCGGCGCTCTCCGCATCAGGCCTGGCTTGAGTACACCACGCGACCTTTCTGCGCGTTGATGACGTTGGCGTCCAGCAGCAGAAGTGATTGATCTGGATTGACATAAACAGCCAGGGCCCAGCCTGGCCTGTCACACAGGATCACTGGGTCATTGTAGCATGCCTGAATGCCAGATGAGGAGGAGCTGAGAGGACAGGGGACACTGACCTGCTGCATATAGGATGGGCCTGCAAGAGAAAGTTGGTAGAATTAAACAGAACTGGAAAAAATAAAGTTGATGTGTCCACTTAAAAGATGAGTTAGAATTGTTTCAAATACCATACTAACAGTAGGTTTTAGGAACTAGGACCTGGGACAAACTCTGCCTCCTGCTCGTTTTCATGGAGATATTATTGCTTTGTCTAGAATGTTCCACAGTATGGCATTAATCTAGTTTAATGTCATAATGTGTAGAATATTGCAATTATATGCAATTATATTATTTTGTTAATATTTAGCTTTTTATACAGGCTAAAAGGTCAAAAGTCCAAGAGAGCCTGTCTAGATTGATTCTGAAAATCTGTATAAAAAATTTGCACTGGATTATGAAAACCAATAAAATCAGACAAAAAAGACATGCAGGCAAGTTTATTTTCCGCTTTTTTTCGTTACAATCTAAAGTTCCTTCCTAAACACATCTAATCTGTTACTGAGAGAGATTAAATCAATAACAGTTTACACTTTTAAATTATCTAATAACATTATAGCATCTAGCGTCTTATATGAATAGCAACCCGCCAAGTGCGATTTGTCGCTTTTACCTCTTTTTATCGTGCGTAATCATTTACATTCACATCACTGTTTTTGTTTTGTTTGTTTTTTTGTTTTTTTAATTGCAACAAATCCTAAAATAAAAACTTTATACCCTGGTAGCTTTAAGCAGGTTTGGTGACGACTCATTTCCGCCTGATCTTTCCTGTTTCTCGGCGGAGCGGTGCGCCTCCTGCCTTCTCCTGTAAAGAGGTGAACGGAGTTTACTTTGAGTTCGGCGTTAGTTTCGGTCTATCGCGGGGCAGAGGGTTTTTACAGCGGAGGACTGAGCCCATTTTCACCGCAGCCAACATGCTGAATATGTGGAAGGTCCGGGAGCTGGTTGACAAAGCGTAAGTGTGGCCATCGTCGTGTTGTTGTGTTAAAAGTTAATCTGATTTCGCGTGGACGGAGCTGTACCTGTTTGAGAGACACGTACCCAAAACTTTGACGTCACACACTGTACAAGTTTGCTAGCTTGTGTACGACTTTAATGGCCCAAACAAACACGATTTAGCATTAGACTGAGCTGAAAAAATCCACAAGACTTCACTATATTGCCTCTCTTGTTTGTTTTAGACGCCGCGGGTGTTGTTACGTTAATCTTAAATCTATTTGTGCAGCTGGATGTCCGACTGTGCACGCTAACCCACAGCTAACAAGCTAATTAGCCTTCTAGCTGTGAGTTAGCTGGCAGGGCTAGCCGGCTAAGCTAGTTTGACAGCTCATGAACTCATGAGTCCCACAAACATGATAAGCTTTAGGTTTAGTATAATGAAACATACAGTTTAATTGTTCTCAGACTGAAAAGCGAAAACAACGAAGGTCAATGAAGTCAACCCCAGGCTCTGCAGAGACATTTACAAACTTGTTCTGACACTTGTAGATTAGAATGGGTTGGGACACTGTTGCTTAAAGAGTCTTTCATAACTTTTGCCTGCTGTACATCTGTGTGATATGTTCAAGAGTTTATCACTCTTTCAGGCTCCACATGTGGTTTTCAGTTTTGCTGATCTTATAATTTCAAAGGAAGAGAAGTGGTTACACTAATATTACGCAAATTGTCATTGAGTAATAATCTGTAAATTATAAACAAGTGCAGACCAAAGAAGAAGCACCTGAAGGCATTTTGTTTTATGTATTTGGCAGTTTATAATGTAGACATCATATCCCACGCTAATACACTCTTGTCAGTTAACACTGGTAGCATCTCTTACTATTTTGTGAATTAGGCCAACATATACAGTCTAAGAGAGTGAAGAAAGTTTTTAAAGATGTACACAAAGTTACATCTCAGGTCAGAGGAGAGGCACCTTAGCTCACTCACAGTTACAATGTTTAAACAAGTTTTTCCAACGTATTTTTGGCACTAAAACTTCTGCCATTGAATAAATACCGTGGAACACTGGGAAAAGACCTAACATCTCCATGGAGACGAGCAACTGGAAACCCCCCACCAGAAAAGATACAAAGCACACCTTTAAGATTCTTTGTTATTTTGTCGAATACCAAAACACTAGATTTTGCATTTTTTAGCAACTACTACCTCTAAGATTACACCGCACAGTTTGTATGTCTATTGTTTGTCTTTATTCTGGTTCTGTGCACTGGTTGTTTTCCTTCTTCAAAGGTTTAATACTGACTTGTACGGACAATGGGCTGTTTTAAGTCCATCCAAGCGTGCATTCTTCTGGCCCAAAACAGCAGTCTCCCTGGAGTGTGACCCCTGAAACATCAAGTGCTTTCATAAGAAATACTCAACATGCTGTGATTGCCTCTGGTGCAGTTAAAATATGGCAACTTTCTCCTTGAATTATTTTAGTAAAGAAATCTGTCATCGAAACCAATTTGCTACTTGTTTTAGAAAAAGTTCTCTGAAATATTATAGCTCCACATTAGTAACTGAAATGGTCTGTTATGATGCAACTTTTCCTGTTTGATGATTAAACTTATTTTTACCCAGGCAGATGAATTCTCTAGAGATTAACTAGTTGTAAGTGCATAAATAGTAAGTGTATCTTATATGTTATATTTTAGCAGTTGCCAATATGCGCCAATGGATTATTCATAAAGCAGTCATATTGAGTGAAGGGTGTGATGGTGTGTCAGTGTAACTAGCATTGCCACTTCCTTTTATTTGCCTCATATCTGGGACATACACCGCCACCACAGAGAAGAGATAAGATGCTCCGTTCACACACTATCTTCTTCTGCAGTTTTATCTTTAAAATTGAGGGTGTTGTTGTATCTAACGGTTTTGAGATTCACATTTGAAAGTTGAAATACTACGGCTAAATAATATTGACGGAAAATATATCCTTTTTTTTTTTTTTTTTAATCAGGATCTAAACATTAATCCATAATGCATTTCAAAATATGTTGGTGTTCTGCAGGTTGGAAGGCTTTATACATATTTGAATAAGTAATGATTAAGTTTTGATATGCTTATTGCCACCATTTTGGTTTGATTGTGCTTAATCTTGTTGTCCTATTAGACTATCAAATCCTCAAGTGTAAGTAAAGTAGAGCTTACCCCTTATTTTCCTCATGTTGGTCACAATTTTTTAATTTTTATTTATTGAAAGCAAATATGTTTTTCAATAGTAATTTCACGAATATGATGTTAAATCGTTTAATTTGTAAAAGTCTGAATTCCAAACCACCACATGTAGTGACTGACAGGTGACTGTTGACCGCTCAGTTAAAAAGATCTATTATTGACTATTACAAATGAGGAAATGATGATGAAATAAATCTTAATTTTAGTTCAAATTTGATTCAATGCAGTGTCATATTTACAAGTGTACAAACTTGTGAAATATTTTTACATTTCTATCAACTGTTGTAACTTGTTTTTCCACATTTCTGTCCTCTCCAAAATAAGTTGTTTGAAAGAGTTTTTGTGTTAGCCTAACGTTGACACCCAGAGCAGTAACACTACAGCATGTCTTTGCAACCACAAACAGGGTGGTTTCTTCAGCAGCAAATCACAGCTCTCTTAGGTCTGTGCTGCTGATGTGGCATTCTCCAAGAGCATGGCTTTTCTACAACTATTGTTTAAATTTGAGAAAGTGCTTTGTCTGGTTGTAATATTACTGCTGCTTAGATTTCACAAATCCCATCCTAATGTGTAAACCTGAAAAGCAAGTAGCTGCAAGTCCACAGTGTCAAATACAGGTCCAAATGAGGCACTAAATAAAAGTGGTTTTCTGCTTGCAACACATTTACTGTTGTTCCATGTAATTCTTGGGTCCGATTTGCAACATTTACAGTGATGACAAAATTATAGATTGAAATTTACCAAGATTATTTGGCTATTTGGCTGTAATTATTCAATAGAATAGAATCAATAATGATTTAACATAGAAGCAACCATTTTGGAAGCAAAATAAATGTAAAATTCTCTTTGATACTGTTTGTCACATTAATTCACTCAATGTGAATTACATGCAATGTAAGGATTTGTTGTTTGGTCATGGTGTCTGTAATTGTAAATAATCTTTAAATTGTGAACTTTGCAACTGTGCTAATTTTTCCATCCTGTATTATTTTGCATTTAATACAAAAATTACCTTCGTATGTCTAGTCTCACACTTGGTTGTACTTGTAGTTTTAAATAGGTTAAAGTACACAAACCACTGCCCTTGGTTATAATGGACATTGTTTACTCAATATGAAGAGAATGGACCATAGAGGGGCGTGGCGGTAATAAGAGTGCCTTTAAATCATTTGGCTTTTATGTTGATGGTCTGTCAGCAACATTGATACTTATAAATACTATATGAATCTATAATTTATGCATTTGTCCCTTTTTTGTCTCTTTACAGAACCAACATGGTGATGAACTACACTGAAATAGAGTCAAAAGTCAGAGAAGCCACAAATGACGACCCCTGGGGACCTTCGGGGCAGCTCATGAGTGAAATTGCTCGGTAAGAATCATACAGACAGACAAAGGTCCTGCTGAAGCTGCAAGATCAACTAAATATTCAACATTAGTGCCTTTATTCAGTTGTTAAACAGGAGAGCTTGTGTTAAATATTTGATTTGTTCCTTTATCAGGTGTACAAATGAGATTAATTAATCCTATACTATTATGCAGCATTTACTCTTGTGAGTTTTATATGATGTTAGAACATTGTTACCTCCTCAAAAACCATACCTGAAGTCGTTTTGTTTCATTCACACATGTTTGAATAATCCTGCATGGAAACACTCTGTTCCACATGACGTCACGAGGTGGAACAGAGTGGTTTCTGTTTGAGAGAAGAACTCTGTCTAAATATGCAGGATTTTGTGTTAAACATGTGAAACAAAATTAAACTCCAGGTATGTTTTGGATGAAAAAACAACATTACAACATAGATCACAAAATTACGTAATATGAGCCCTTTAATGATTGTGCTAGTCCTAATCCTGCATATAAAAAGATTTGCCTCTCAGGAAGTGTTATGAAAAAACCTTGCAATACCATATGAATCACTCCACACCAGCAGCCAATTGTTTTGGCGATTGCACAATTAAACTATATAGTATTGTTGATAACTTTATTTTATTAGCTATCATTGTCATAGAGAATAATTAAACTACATATCATAATTTCCTATCATTACAGTGCGACCTTTATGTACGAGCATTACCAGGAGGTGATGGGCATGTTGTGGATAAGAATGCTAAAGGAAAATAGGAAGAACTGGAGAAGAGTCTACAAGGTCTGTATAGCCGTTTGGATGTAAAATAAAGAAGATCAGAATATTTGCATCATTTAATTAAAATTGCTTTGTCTCCCCCAGTCCTTGTTGCTGCTCTCACATCTTATTAGAAACGGGTCAGAGAGGGTCGTGACCAGCGCCAGAGAACATCTGTTTGATTTGAGGTCTTTAGAAAGCTACCATTTTGTAGGTAAGGCAATCTCACAACAAAGTAAGCTCACTATGTAACTTTTCTGGTGGAGGGTCCACTATCTACTTTCATGGAGATGTTATTGCTCTGCCTGGAATGTTCTACATAATGGTATTAAATGGTATACACTACAGTTACTTCGAGTGGTGTGACAGCAGCTTTTCTTCTTAGAGATAGGTTGAATACCATACTGTGAAACCTTTCAGACAAGACAATCTCCATGGAGAAAAGAGATCCACCAAAAACCTACGTAATGCACTTAAGCAGTGAAAAAGGCAGCAAATTGTGATTTAAATACAGTAATTATTTACAAATCATCTTTTTTCTGCTTATAGATGAAAATGGGAAAGACCAAGGGACTAATGTGCGTCACAAAGTGAAGGAGTTGGTGGACTTCATTCAGGATGACGACCGGCTCCGAGAAGAAAGGAAAAAGGCCAAGAAGAATCGAGACAAATACGTGGGTGTATCGTCAGACAGCACGGGATACAGAAGTTACTGTATGTATTTGGACATAACACTAACTAAATTACATTCAACTGATAGTTCAATATATAATGAAAAGAATAATATATATTTTTTCAGAATTATTACTTGTACCTTTTCATTTTTTTTCCTAATATTTATTTTCATATTAAGCCTATATGATAACATTTGAGTTATAGTTGGTTGAATAATTGACATTATATGACACATTATAGATACCGGAACTAACTAACTACAAATGGTAAATTGTGCTATTTACTTAGTACAGGGCACATTTCTTACAATATGGTTTACTTAGAAATAGGAATGCCACATTACAGTTTTCCCACCATGCGATACATATCTTGATACACAGGTCACGATATCGATTCAATTTTGATATGTTTAAGACGTGAAAAAAAAAATCTCATGTATGTCTCCATGTCTTTGATGGAGGGACACCAGTATCGAGCGATTCAATATTATATTGATTATCATTGAATCCCTACTTAGAAAAGGGTTTACCGGGATTATCCTGCTGTAGGGTTTTTGTGTTTGTGTTATAAAGTAGTTTCAGTATATACATCATTTATCATGATCATTTTTTGTAGCAATATAATGTACTTCAAAATGTGTTATTGTGACAGCCAAGCCTACGGTCAAATAACTTGGGTGTGGTGTTTATTTTCAGCTGGGGACCGGTATGACTCCAGTGACAGAAAAAACAAGTGGGATGACGATTTTGACAACAAATCACAGTTTCCATTTAGCGACAAAATCGGAGAAATCAGTGACAAGATCGGCAGCACCATCAATGACACCATCAACACATTTAGGAAGAAGGACCGAGACGATTCTCCAGATAGATTCAGGTAACTACTGTGAATTGGAAATGCTTTTGTAGGGGCTGCATAATTCTTACAAAGGTATAATTCTTGCTTAATTTGCTTACTTAGGCAATATCTATATATACTGCATTTCAGATGTGATTTCTTTTTGTAGAGCTTACAATTAAAATATTCAAGAAGTCCAGTTTTGGTCATATTTTTGCGATTTAGGTATATAGTTTTATATCTATGTGTTCCAGGTGTTGATTTTGACACAGTCTGGCTCTTACCATAAAATAAACTTGTCAGTATTTAAAAATATAGCAAGTGTATTGTTGTCGTTGTCATTAAATATTATTGGGAATTCTCATAATTACTGGGTTTTGTGCTAATTGTTTTATTGTAACATTTTTATTTTCTAACAGTGACCACGAGGAGGACAGAAGGAGATCTCAAAATGGCCAGTCGGCGAAAGAGTTCAAAGATGAAGAAGAAACTGTTACCACAAAAAGTGTTCAAATCGTACAGGCCACAGAAACCACAGCCACACGAAAGAAAGGTGTCCCATCCAAAAAGGTGGACCTCGGAGCTGCAGCGCACTACATGGGAGACAAGACCCCCGAGACCACACCCAAACATGTACGTATACACTGTTATGAGTAGTAGTGGTTAGGACTGCTGTACTTTTTTCAATATTAGTACGTTAACAATACTCGCTTTTCAATGCCAGTTCCTGTATGGTTCTTTATTTGAGGCCTGTATATTTTGTATGTGTAAATGAATGACTAATATTAATAAGAAAATATTTTGGAACCCTTGAATTACATTATAACTGTATTAATTCATATTTCAAAACAGATCTAGGCTATACAATTAAAACTCAAAACAAATGCACATGCAAATGAACCAGAGCACACAAGGTGAGCACCTGCGCTGCTCATATAAATAAATCGAGAGGCATTTAAAGCCAAGGAACCAAAAATTGGCTCAGATACCAGTACTTACCCATCCTTTTAAGGGCCAAGGCCAGCCCACGTAGGTTATGGTGCAGAGGTTGTTTGTGATCTTTCTCATTTATATTTCTAGACACAAGCTGCAGCTCCACAACCTTCCAGCACTGGTCTAGCTGATCTACTTATGGTAGACTCAACACCAAGCCAGCCAGCTGCCACAGGTAAATAGTACAATAATATTTATACTCCTAGTGAACTGAGAAAATGTTTTGGTATAATACGGTCATGTTTTTACTAAAGCAAAAGGGAAGTGGATCTTTCTTTGATGGCTCAAATCCATAACTCAAACAATTAGAACATGTGGATAATAATTTAACAATGTAAGGCATTTCCAAACGTAATTTTATTGCATCCCTTTTATTTTTATTTTATCATAGTTAATTATTCTTTATTCGGCATTATGGTGTAACATAAAAATAAAGTTCCTAGTTTTTGAAACTGACACTGACAGTAGCAATAAAACTTAAACATCAGTTCCTAATCAGAATCAGTTCCTGTTAAATCAAGTCTTACAACTGAACAACATGACAATACAATGTTTAATATACTCTCTGAAAACTAATTTATTGTTTGTAATACAATACAATATTGCCACACAGTGACATGTCATTGTAAGATTCCATACATCCATATATGCAAGAGAAAATCCTGCAATTATCTCTATTATGTTTTTTTTTTTTTAAATATATATAAATTAATGTCAATATCTAAGGTGAACTGAGTAGTTTTTTTTTGTTTTTTGAATTTTTTTCTGGTGGAAGGTTGATCACCTGTTTGTTTCATGTAAATGTTATTGCTTTGCCTGAAATGTTAAACAATATATGGTATAAAGTTGTCTATCATTAGTTTATTCAGTTACAGGTGTTTTTATTGCTTCACAATGCTCATCACGTTTTATACCATTCTCTGAAACATTCCAGGCAAAACAATTGTCTCCATGGTGAAAGCACTATTTCAGACCTTCCACCTAAAACTTTACATATTATCCCATATATGTTATAAAGATATAAATATAACAAATTCACTTCATATAGCGTAGCATTGTGTCATTCTAAATCCTGACTACCCAGAAGGCTCTTGTGTTGTCACATGCACATGCTCTCCTGATGCATCTGCGCTGTGACCAGAGCAGTGGGCTTGAAGTCTGTCCGAGTGATTTGAGCCTTAGATTTGGGAGACAGCAGTGGGGCGGGATGATGTATGGGACCTAAGTGCACCAGATGTTTTGGAGCGGTCCCTGGTGAGTGGAGGGCTGTAGTGCTGAACAGATGTTTGGTGTCTTCACTGCCCCTCCCTCCCCTGTTCATCTGACACTGAAGGAATGCTAACTACATCAAAATGACACCTGCAGGACTTTGCCTTAAAGCTAATGCTAATATGTTAACACTGGTTTCTACTTGCAGACTTGATCGGTGGGTTTGCAGACTTCACCTCAAACGCTGCTTCTGCTAGTCTCTCCACAAGCACAGGTTAGTTACACTGCTCTGTCTCCTTTGAGTTTGAGCTTGCGTGTGTTATGTTGTGTTGGAGTAACTGCTAGAATATTCAGAGGGATGCTGGGAGGGAGCCCTGGCCATATGGAGCCCGCTACCTGCTCTGCATAACAAGAACAGACAGATATCAGCTCCTGTTATGGATGACAAGGAGACTGGGACAGAGCAAGAAGTTGTTGGGGGTGAAAGAAGCTAAGATAGATTTAGAAAAGGATGGACAGCAGGCTATGGCACTATGAAAATTTAAAGTGTGGCACAGGTGGTCACGGAGAGGCCTGGATAAATCTAGACTGGTCACATAAAACGCCTGCTTCCTCTAAACTGCAGTGACAGGCTCGGTTTTGCGTGCGTGTTTTTTGTTTGAAATAATTTACGGAGTTCAGAGTGCAAACATTGAACAGAGTGGATGGCGCATAAACGTACATTAAAGGGCCTGTACCTGATTTTAACGTACAGTATTCTTGTCAAGATAAATACTCTTTACATCATGCATTGTACGGTAAATGCTGCTAAATAAGAAAAAGATTGTAAAATACAATGTATTCATTTGAAATAGCATTTCCTCTTGTAATAACTAATATAGAAGCTACAGGGTCACCTTTTTTCATTCAATCAGGGACATTGTTACTTAGAATCATGGGAAACCAGCTGCCTGGCACTATCCCAGATAGTTGATTCTGTCATGGTGTATTGTCAAGAGTGACGATACTGCAAGTAGTAAGCACAGATTTGAGAACTATAACTAAACAACTGCATGGCACTATCCCAGACAGTTTCTGTGGTGCAATATCACAGAGACAGAAAGAAGTGGGCAGGGCTGAAAGTTCAAACTAAAAGATTTTCTTGACTCATGATTTAAAATCAGGTACTGGCCCTTTAAATGCCCTTTTGTCTGTGGTTCAGCAGTGACAGGGGGCTCCAGCAGTAATGGGGACTTTGGAGAGTGGAACGCCTTCCCCGGGGGGCAGATGCCTGTGGCAGCCCAGTCTCCAGTCCAGTCTCCAGATGTGGGCGGGACAGACTTGTTTGGGACTGCGTTTTCGGCTCCGCCCCCTGCAGCCCCTTCTGCCTCGGCCGCCCCCTCAGCAGACCTGTTTGACCTGATGGGCCCAGCACAGACCCTCACTGCGTCACAGAGTCTCAACTTCAGCATGACACAGAGCATGACCTCTACCATGCTCCCACAGTCACAGTCTCAGGTTTGTATTGGCACAGATCGCATGGATGGGGCATTCTGTACTTGCTCTGACACACATTGAAATGCATGAAAAGTGTGTTTTCAGGCTGCACAATGTTACAAAACAAACAGTTTTTCTAAGTATTGCTATTGTGATTAAAGTAGAATTGTGTTGAGAGTGCATATTGTAAACAACTCCAGGAACATCACGATTTGAGAAAGGATTGAACTATGAACTGATAAACATGTTCTGAAATGCATGGGATTCTTGTATTGTAGTCTAAACTAATTAGAGGTACAACAAGATCTTTCTATTCACATCTTATTATGTAAACAATTTCAGGCTTTGTGATTTGAAAACTGCCAACTCAAATTGTGATTTCAAGTCATAATTGAGGGATGGAGCTTTATTAGATGGTGTGAACCAGAGATCATCAAGGACTTCTGTTTGGTGTCAATAATAAAACTGTGATTCATACAACACTTAAAACACTAGGGATCTTAACATTCCTAGTTGGTACCAGTGTTTTTCATCATAACATTTCAGTACCCATATTTCATGTATGATTAACATATTAGTCATGATTAGGCTGAAATAATTTCCTTTTGAATAATAATAATAATAAAAACTTGTATTAATTGCTGAGATATTAAGTGTTTGTTGGTTTAAATTGTGGTCCTTAACTACAAAACAGATTTTTATAGTGTAGTGTGAATACTACTGTCAAGCTTTTTCATTATTCAGTTTTCTGTAAGCACAATAAATATGAATCTTTAAATGATTGTTAATAGATATGTGCAGTGTCTCTATAGGACACAGACAGGAGAGCAGTGAGTTCACATAGAGCTGCAGCAGATGCTCCTCTCCCCAGAGACCACGCTCTAACCACCCACCACCCCATCAGCACCCCGGTGCAGATTTAAGATACAAAACATTAAACCATGGTATATGTCTGAGCATGTACCACTAGGTTTCTGTGCTAAAAGGTGGTTGACCTACTTAAACCTCACTGATAAGACGCCCACTGCCTCCTTTACTCTAGTTATCTTAGACAATATGTTTTAATGAGAATTTGTAGCAGCAGGTATCGGAGTTAGAAGTGGGTCAGGTTTGAGTAATGACAGAATCTCTCTTCTAATCATGTATTTAAAATTTATGGCAGAATTCCAGCATATGTATAAGTCAGGGCTGTTGAGTTTGGAAACAAAATCTGATTGTGATTTTGCCAAGTATTGCAATTTTTATGAGATTTGCAATATATGTTCACAAAGTAGGATTCTGTTCAGGTGCACACTGTAAACAACTCT
Source organism: Boleophthalmus pectinirostris (assembly GCF_026225935.1). Classification (NCBI taxonomy): domain Eukaryota; kingdom Metazoa; phylum Chordata; class Actinopteri; order Gobiiformes; family Gobiidae; genus Boleophthalmus; species Boleophthalmus pectinirostris. The sequence goes on along the minus strand of NW_026571207.1, from coordinate 25,928,920 downwards.
GATTTTGAGGGAAAACTGAAGTATGAACAGCTAAACTAATAAAAGAATCCCATGCATTTCAGAACTTGTATGCAGAGACCTTAAATACAGATATATCCTTTTTGTCATAACATAATTCTGAGGACACTCAGGAAATAATTGCAGCCTTTGTGGTTTGATAGGTATGCCAACTTAAATAGTGATTTGGATTTGATTGCGATTAATTGTGCAGCTTTAGTATAAGTATGTGTTTGATCATGTGAATTTGCTCTTCCAGCCTTTCCAGATGGGTGGCCTTACGCCTCAGCCCATGCAGCCTACAGGACCTGTTCAGGGGGTCACTCCCAAAGCAGCACTGCCCTCCACCTGGACCGACCATTCTGTGAACATCAGCCTGGATTTCCTGGGACAGCAACCCCCCAAGCCTGCACAGCCAAGTCTCAACACCCTCCAGCAAGGTGAGACAGAACAACACAAACTACTCTAGGTCTGTCAGGCTCTTTGGCAATGAGTGTTTAGTTTTTGTAATAAAAATGTACTGCGCCTTTTTGATAATTGTGCACAGGAAATAGAAAGTGAGAGCAAGTATTTCTGATGAGGTGCAGTGTGTTCTGGTGGGTCAGCAGAACTACTCACTGCTGTGACTGTGGCTGCTCTTTGAAATCCTCTTTTTCCATAGAAACATACACACAGTAGCAGTACCATTAGAATTGTGATGTATATACTTCAAACTATTCTCACTAGAATTCACAGCTTGGATGAGCAATATGTTAAAGTTAAATAAGCTGCGGTGCACCTGCTTGTTTGTGCTTGAAATGTTCCACAGTATTGCATTAAATGTGTCCATCTTCATGAAGACAAGCTGGTGGCACCACAAGGCAGAGTTACCAGATCTCTGGACAGGTCATCTCACTCACATTATGAATGCATGCTTTTTAAGGAATTTCTGAGCCCACAAAAATAATAATTGAGTCAATTAATTTTTGTTCCATTTAATGGCAGACTGTTGAACATTCTAAGCAACTCAATGTCATGTCCATGGAGATGGGTAGAAAAGTCACATGGTACACCTTTTCAACATGGGAGAGGACTAATACATTTTATAATATTTTACACCTTCAGAGAAAAGTGATCCAAACACTAGCACCATATCAGAGCCGTATCCATTACAGTTGTTAAATGTATTAATTCAGTTCTGATATTTGCAGGAAACCAGGCACAGGCGACCATGCTGTCCCAGGGCTTTTCTGCCATGAACCTGGGTACAACCCCTGTCAGACCCACAGGAGCTCCCATGATGCACCCAGGTGCTCAGATGGGCATGGGGATGGGCATGGGCATGGCTCCTAACCCAGGCATGATGGGAAATATGGGCATGAACATGGGTATGCCTCACGCAGGTATGACCATGGGGATGCCTGCTACTATGGCGATGGGAGGAATGGGGATGTCCATGAACCCCACAATGGTCCAACAACCCAAACAACTCGACGCCTTTGCTGATTTTGCCAATTTTGGGAAATGATGGAGCAGAGGAGAGCAGTGACTTGTGAAGGATGGTTTCTCTCGCTCTCCGTCGCCATGGTGAAGGATTGTCATGAGCTACAAACAAAGAGTACTTGAATAATGTTGCCTTTGATTTTACCAACAACCTCTGATCTTGTTTTAATGCTGCATCTACAGTAACTGAATGTGTGTCGTTTCAACCAATGATTCGTCCGGCCAGAGGGGGTGCTAGAGATGTGTGCCGTGTTGGTTGACTTTGGATGAAGGTGCCACTGTGAGAATGTCTGCTTTGTAACCTCAATCAAGTCAGAATCACCAATAGCAAACTTTATACTTTGCTGTATAACATATATCCATTTACAGTAGTACAAATGACATTATCAGCCATTTTAACTGTCTAATGAACTTTTGGAAATGGTAAGTTACCTCTTGTTTGTCCATGTTCTTCCTGAATTGTAAATAGAAATCTAAATCCCCAATGAAATAATTTATGAATTCTCTGAAAGCCAGTGACAATGTAAAGAGTTGTATCATAAAGGCCAAAAAATACATTAATATTTGAGCCTTGGTGTCACCTTATATCTGTACATAGATCTACGCACTCCAAATATGACCGATCCTCACTTCCTTACAAATGTTTATAGTTTTAACAAGTTTAAGTTTTCTTCCTAATGGCCTTAATTTTTAAACTATATTCATTTATATAAAAAGAAAAGAGATAATCGGTGAGAATGATGCAGGGTTTGTGGGTATTTGAGTGCCTGTAAGCCTTTTCTTTTACAAAACCTTGTGATTGTGCAATGTACAAACCAAATGCGTTTGTATTCGATCTGAAGCCATGTGTCCAGTTTTCTACAGATACGTGTGTGTTTAATTCAGGTAAAAATCCTCATGCTCTTTTTGCCATTCAATCTTCAGGCCAGTGGAAATGTACAGGACCTGTCTATGACCTATCAGTGCCCAAAGTGCAACTCTTTCGAAATACTGCCTTCTTCTCACCAAATGACTTCAGACTGTTGAATCCGTTTTTTGTTTTTTTTTTGTATGTGTTAAGGTACAAAATCTTTAACGAAAATCCAAAATGTTTAAATGCTTGCTGCAGCATTGACACAATATGGTAGTGTGTGTGTGTGTGTGTATATAGTAATAGCAGTGGAATAAAAAAACGGATAAATCCCTATTTTGGTAGGATATCATAGTTCTATAAAGGGGTAGAAGTAGTGGTGTATTAGCAAACTACTAGACCAGCCATGACGTGAGCTCTACCCGAGTTTAAGTAATTTGCGGTACAGATCTACGGCACAGGGGCTAAATGCGGTATTTTGTTGGCTGAAGTAAACAGACGATAAAGGATAATATTGAAACTAATTTATACCACGACAACCCAAGAGCAGATTTAAACCACTAATACTATTCTAAATGTTTTTTTTTTTTTTTTTAAAAGCTGACTGAAGCACTTCAGTACACAAACATTTCCTAGTAGTGCGAAGGAAATGTCCTCACGATAAATATTTACCACAAAAGAATATTGTTCCATTCATCATATATTGAACAATAAGTCGATATAGTAATAATTGTGACAGGCCTAGTTGAATTTGCATAATTGTTGTGGTACTTTTTACTGCAAACTGAAGTAATTCTACCACTTTACCCACAATGACATAACATATAACTGTGATAAAGACTAAGTTAATGTTTCAAGCCCTTGGCATGGTGGCTCTGTCAAAGCTATGTAAAATGCACTTATCTGAATGACCTGCTCACCAGTCAGGGGGCCTCCATTTCTCCCCATATTTCTATACGTTTCCCTCTGTAAAAAGAGAAATTGAGACACCCCTGAACTGTGATATCTGCCAAAATGAATTCATCTCTTTTGGCTTCCCTGTTATTTCTCACACTACTGTATATATGATGTGCACTGTTTGGACTAAGTGCCTGACCCTTTATTTTACTTTGTGGCCTTTTCTTTGATGAGAAATAATGCAGTCCGACAGGGAAGGGGGTCGGTAACATACAGTAGCCTATCATAATCTAAGTATCATCATAATCTAATCATTTTAATGACCAAAATCAGTTTATTTTTGTAATATTTAGCTCATTTTTTGTGTACTGAGTATTTTGATTGTGGAGCTGGGATTGTTACTGAAACACTAGTGTATATGCAAATCCTTCCAGAGAATTATCTTTTGCATTATATATCCATTTTGATTTGATTTACAAGATTTATTTACAACATTAAACAGTTGATTGAAATTTGTTAATGGCGTGTGTTATTTGGTGTGCTATATATCATTAGTCCCATTTAAAAGAGCTTCGAGCAGCAAATCTGTAGCCATAGCGCTCGACTTTGAAATTACATCAAGTTATGGAAAAATTAAGCATAAAACTTTTGGAATTAGAAAGAGAAACAATTTGCGCTAAGGCTACAAGTAATTGGGTTTTAACTTTATTCATATCAATAGCTGGTTATTTAGTACATTGGTTATATACTACAAATATACTGCTATACTTCTTAAATTAAAATATATAAAATAGTATATAATTTTTATGCAGTTATAGTAATTTATATGTGATGGATTTACTATTTGAATAACCTTGTCTTCAGTTGCTGCAGATTTCAAATTCCATGTTTTATGCTGGATTCTCTTAAATATTTTTCATGTATCTTGGTTTGAGATGAAAAAAAAAAAAAGTATCACATAAAAAAATCTACGTAAGTAAAAGTATTAAAGCACACATTTAAATTGTAAAAATAAAACTATTTTGCGCAGATTTTGAGATCTAATAAAGCTTTGAATGTAGTGATTTCGACAATGATTTGGTGAATTTTGTTCAACAGAAACAACTGAATCAAAATTATGAACTTGATAAAAATAAGCCCTCAGTCTTTCCAGCTGGTCTTAAAGAATAATAAAAATACCTTTAGTCATCAATCCTATTAAAAAATGTAGTGGAGTAGAAAGTACGAAGTACAACACATATCCACTTTAAAATCTACTTAAGTACAATATCTTTATAGTTCTGCTAAAAGTAACATGCAAAAATCTCCAAGAACTAGAACTAGACCAAAGACTGCATTTTAGTTCCACCTGCTCTGAATAGTTTGATTTTACAGTTTGATAATTGATCTGGAAACATTAAAACTGTATTTAAAACTCACTAATATGAATTTAAGTGCCTAAATGACCTGATTATGCAGGCGTATATATAGAAAAGACAAAGACACATAGAACAGTGGTGCCCCAGCCCCTTAGTGTAACTTCTGTGCCCTCCTCATACTCCATCAAAGCTTGTTAGAAACTCACTTGGTAACAAATACAAGTAAAACATGGCTCGCGTTAAACAATTGACCCCATTTTCACTCTCTGGAGATCGAGACTGATAAATGGGATACACTAATAATATTCTGAAACATATGAAAAGTATAGTTTCAACACAGCTCAGCTACTTTGTCCCAATTATGCTTTATAAATGTATGGAATATATATATATATTGGAAGAAGGTCACACCAACTTATACTCAAAAGATTTAAACCTAGTATCATTTAAAATGTTACATATTTATACTTTTTTTTTTTTTATTTAGAACATGTAGATTTTCCAGAAGGACATCTTTTGTACCCATTCTACAGAGGGATGGATGGGATGTAAAATATTTGATCATAACAAAAAATGGTTCACTGAAAGATTGCATAGTTGTCTATGCAGACTTTTGCCATTATTATACATTTTTTTCTCTTTATTTGCTTATTTCTAATAAAAACACTGAGTAGCTACTGTTCTAGAAAAAATCATAAAAACTATAATTTTAAGCCCACCTTAGTGTAGTTTAGTTTTATCAGCCCACACGTTAGACAAGTTTCTCAAAACATTTTAAAAGTAGTCATTCTTAACTCTGCATCCACAAATATCCGCTGCCATTCAAACAGAAAAATGCAACATCTTTACAACTTCTCAGAGATGCAGTAAATTGTGCTTTTATGGGTAATGCGCCCATTAAAGAGTAAAGGCAATAAGAGACGTCAAGACAAATGACAGCTTTTGAGTGCCATCTGCAATCTTGAGCTTCGCAAACTCAATTATTCATAATGCATTTATGAAGCCCGCAGAGACTGCGCTGTCATCCCTGTTCAAACTAACGGTGAGACGCAACATAAAGGGACAAGCTCCGCGGGATGACAATGGCCTCACACACAGCACTCACGGGTTTTTGCTGCCACCTTCTGGGGAAAAAGAATACCTCCAAAACATAATTCCTACTTGGCTCCAACTCAAATTACAAGGCTGGGTGGAGAGTGTCAAAATAAATTAAATCCGGCTGTAGACAGCTCAAAGAAGAAAATACAAGAAATGACTAAAATTTGTACAGTGTGGTCGCTTTTATTTTATAATATCAAATAACTTCTTTGATTGACAGAGAAATAAAAAAATATATCAATATGATACATTAGGCTTCATTTGATTCTCAAGAACTGAGAAATAACACTTACTGATATTCTGCCATGTTTTTACAGTTCACTGATAAAAAAAAAAAAAAAAAAATGATGCTATTGATTTTCCACTATCAAACTATAATACAAAAATTTGCTTCTCACCAATTATGATGCAATATAATTACCAAATAGCAGGTCTTCAGCCTAGTTTCAAAATGTCTGTGGGCTGACAAGCACGACATTCTCACCGCGGATGAAGAGTTGGTTGATGTGTCTCGTGTGCACTTTGCCGTATGTCTGGGGGACTTTCTTTTCCACAGCACCTCTGGAGTCTATCGGGGCGTCTCCTTTGCTGGTTGAAGATTCAGTGTCTTCTGGTTTGATTTGTTCTGTATTTGTTGCTTCTTCTGCACCCACATTTTCCTGTAGCTTCAGCTTTTCAAACAACTGCAAAAAAATTCAGGTAGTTCTATTATTCTGATATTTTACCAGATGGGGACATGAGAAAATAATCTGTACTAAAAAAAAAACTGAAATAGTCGTTTTAGGAATATTTATATATCCCCAAATAAGTATAGCAGTAAAAAACAGATCTGTAAGAAGAGCTGATCAACAATTATTATAAAAACACATGCAGTGTAATTTTTCAAACATTAGTACAGTGCGATTTGACATTTCTGCAACATAGTGTTCATTTTACAGTATATTCATTTTTTGTGAATTCATTATTCACATTCATTATAAAGACAAAAAAAAAAAAGTAAATACCCTTGTAACAGTGAGAGCTTTCTCATGGTAGAGAGCTTGTCCGAGAAGAGGTTCTCTATAAGTCTCATCAACGTCCACCATTGCCTGAAAAATATCAATCATGAATTCAAGTTAAAAATAAAAATAAAAAGTAAACATAAAAATAGCTTACCATATTCCAAAACCTGTCAAAAGCCACAATGAAGCCGGAACAGATGCCTCGGAGCCCCTTGAAGGTTCTGATGTGGACTCTGACTCTTATTCGCTCCTGAACAAATCTGTAGAGTTCACCCAGAGGACTGCCCTGGCACACTGTGGAAAGAAGAAAAGGTTGCTAGTTAGAGAAATAGAAATTTGCACTTGCACATTAAAACCTGCTTGTCTTCACAGAGAGTATAAGTGCGTGTATTTAAGATGTTTCTAAGGCATAAAACACCTGTGACTGGACACATGCATGTAACATGAAATCTTCATTTTCATAGTTGAACATTTCAGGCAAAGTAATTCATTAATTCATCTCATTCTCCACTGACACACTCCACTGACTAGAAAAGTTGCATAGTGAACCATAACAACTAATAATATACTCTTTAAATGTTCAGCTAATTGACTTATCTTAAATAATCTATCAATAATCACAACTACAGGCTTTGAATACAGTACAAAACCCACACTGTGTTGATATCTTGCATGTATATTCTAAATGATGATGATGATTGGACTGTATCTTAAAGGACCAAAAAGAGTAGGCTTTTGAACCCACGTGGCATCCTCGTGAGCACATTTTTGACAGGTTTGTCCCTCCTTCGCCGCTGGGTGCCGCTGCTCGCGCCCTCCTCGGACTCGGGTATTGGGTTGTTTACCATCAGCTTCTTCAGCCGCTCTATCCTCTCCAGATCCACCACTCCTTTCATGGCCTTTCTCCGCCGTTTCTCCACATTTTCAGGCTTGGCTCCTCTAGCTCTGCTGCCCTTCAGAGCGCTCTCGTACGCGGCTATATTATTGAGGCATTTTGCATTTGGGAAAGGGAGCTTCACAGTGGGCGAATACAAGGCTAAAAGTGGGTTAAACTTCTCCGAGCACACATCAGTTTCGTCCTCGTCATGGTCTCCACTGTCTGCGACTTGGACACGCTCCTGAGCGCTCGGTGTTTTTGATCCAGGTGTTGATTTAGCCTCTTTACCGTCGGGTTTGCTCCCCTTTCTTTCACTTTCCTCCATGTGTGACGCTGCTATAGACTGTCTATGGACGCTACCCGGGAAAGTCAAACATCCGGGTATCGCGTGTGGTCAATTTGAGCGTTCACTCTGCCTAATTTTAACATAACCAAAATTAGTCATACCAAAAATGTAGCATTTATTTTCGTTTCTGCTATTAGTCTTTGCTATTTTAATGTAATAAGGCACTTCATTAATCACCTTTTATCCCATTCAAAATTACGGTAAACGATACACATATCTTCACTTCATACAATCTTTGAGCACATGCAATTTCCCTTTTCACCACTAGATGGAGACAAACTATCATTGTGTTGCTCCGTTGGGGAATGCTATATGCTATACTGAACGTGATATTGCCCATACATTTTACCAGTAATATATTTATACCACAGCAAATAAGATTTTATATAGTTGATCATCCTAAAATGTTCCCCAGCTTTGTTTAGCACACTTTGTAGATACGGCGGAACCTTTGTTCGTTTGGCTCGTCGCTCACTACGGCAGAGTTTGGCGACGGACTGTATACAAACCAACGTGTTTACAACAATCCATACATTCGTGTAAGGACCTGATTAATTTGCTTATTTTACATTGAATAGTGTTAGTCAGTAAACTTGACTCGGGTCAAAAGACGTACAAAACTATAACCATTCTTAGAAAAGTCGTGTGTGGTTTCTGAAAGTGCCAACTCCAAGCATGACCATCTAAATGTAAGTCTATAGATTCTCCTCGAAATGCATTAAACTACAAATTAAATTAAGCTATTGTAGATGTTGTCCTTCTAGACTGATTTTCTAACAACACCTCTCAGGTTAACTGTCATTGGAACCGGCAGATTGTGTAAAGCTGCCCGATCCAGCCTCGTCAAACCACTAGCAAGTTTATCCATCAGTTCCAGTGTTATGGCCAAGAGCAAGTTTGAATATGTCCGCAACTTTGAAGCAGATGACACCTGCCTCAGGAACTGCTACATTGTGGTTAGGCTTGATGGTCGCAACTTCCATAAGTACATCTTTCTTTCTAAGCATAATATATGATAATATATTCAATGTTTAATTATGTAAATATTTCTTTTAACAGATTTGCTGAGCAGCACAAATTCACAAAACCAAATGACAACAGAGCACTCGGCCTGTTAACTAGAAGTGCTCGTTCTGTGATGGAGGAGCTTGAAGATATCGTCATTGCCTATGGTCAGAGTGATGAGTTCAGTTTTGTTTTTAAGAGGACAACCAACTGGTTTAAGAGAAGAGCCAGGTAATAATGTTAATAAATATAGCTTACATTCATGCCTATAGTTTAAAGGTGCACTGTGTAACTTTTTGCTGGGGGTTCGTGAACAGCTTGTTTCTATGGATATGTCATTGCTCTGCCTGGACACAGTATGACATTAAACAGCTCTACTTTACATTTGTTTATTGTATGTATGAAAGTGGTGTGTGCATGAGTGATGGTGGTGGTCGGAGGGGCCAATGGCACAGATTTGCAACTGCGCTTCTGTCAGTCTGCCCCAGGGCAGCTGTGGCTACCATAGTAGCTTACCACCACCGTGTATGGAGTGAATTAATAATGATCTGTAAAGTGTCTGTGAAAGGCGCTATATAAATAAAAACTTAATATTTATTCAATAACAGGTGGTTTTATTGCTCAAAAATACCTAACAGGCATTCTGACAGCGAGCAGGATTGCCTTTCCACAGATCTGACCTGTAACTTAGTCTGGTTTGGTCTCTATGAAGATAGAAAGGTTTAATGCCATACTGTGAAACTTTCCAGACAAAGCTATAGCATTTCCCTGGAGAAAAGCGTTTGACGGACCCTCCACCAGAAAAAAGGTGCATAATGCATCTTTAAGATTGAGCTGGAGGAACAGGTCAAAATTCTATTGTGAAATCTGATGTTTAACTGTCACATTGGATATGTTTTGACCACGTTTATAGTGAATATCTCTTACTGGGCCTATTTACATAACATAAAAACTGGCACAAATGTCTTCTCTGCCAGCATAAATAAAAATGAGTTTGTTTTAAATTATTTTTTTCACAAAAGGTAAGTAAGGGGTGCCATATTATTTAACCCCAAAGGCACAGTTGTCATCAACTGAACGGACTGTAAGCTTTAAGCATAATATGGACATTTGTGGAACCAATGCCAAACAAGTAATGATAAGATTTAACATTTGTGGGTCATAAATTTGGATACATCTTTCAAAAACTATAAATCTCCCATCCATTTACATAGGCCTTTGCCTTTCATCCGAAATGATGATATCTTTACATTTTTGAGTGTGAACGAAACCTATTTACAGGTAGTCTAATTGCTTATTGACTAATATTGCCTATATTCTCTCATGTTATTTCAGTAAACTCATGACTCACGTAGCCTCCCAGTTCTCATCCTCGTATGTGTTTTATTGGAAAGAGTTTTTTGGGGAACAGCCACTCTTGTATCCTCCGGGCTTTGATGGGCGTGTTGTCCTGTATCCTAGTAACCGCAACCTCAGAGACTATTTGAGCTGGAGGCAGGCTGATTGTAAGACATGTGCATTGCACTTGAATATAATTATTATGGGAAAACACTGGAGCTCATGCAGTGTTTAATGTCTGACAGGTCACATAAATAATTTGTACAACACAGTCTTTTGGACATTGGTGCAGAAAGGAGGATTAACAACAGCACAAGCTGAGGAGCGCTTAAAGGTAAAACAGACTCAAATGTATGATATACGTTGTATCAAAAATGATAATGGTATTGATATTGTTCATTTGTGACCATATGTCTTTATCAATGCCCAGTCTCATGATGTTGGGAGCTAAGCATGTTTGTGCCTGGTTAGTATTTAGATGGGAGACCACTGGGAATACCAAATACCACTGTGGGGCAACAATGACTCTTGAGTGCATACTGCCAAGTATGAATGAATAATGTAGGAAATTGTAAACCGACTTTGAGAACTTTGAAAACAAATGCATTATTGTTAATAATATTATTTTTGTTGGTCCATTTATTTAATCTTTGTGTGTTTTTTTCTAAAGTGTATAATTAAAATGTCAAAACCTTAGAATAGTGCTACACATGGTTTTGTTGTTTTTAATGCCAATAGTAAACAACAATGTTAATGGAGGCAATCAAGATCAAATGAACTGTGATCTAGGTATGAGTCCATCTCTGGGACTAGAAAAGCTGATATGTCCACACACATAGAAATACACACAAGCCTGTTTCAGGGTGGTCATCAGGTCTGTCAGTATTTGAAACAGCTGCAGTGCTGCTTTATTCTCTGTTTCGGAAACACAGATGAGGCGACGACAGTTGATGAAATGGGGAAATGTTCTGGTTGGATGTTTGTGCAACACAATCCCCAAAATATTTGTGTCATGCAGAGTTTTGTGTATTCTAGATTGTTCCATTTGTTTTTGTGGCCTACTGACCCTAATTTAAAATGCATGTTAGACTATTGATTTCACTTAAACATAGTTAACACGATTATGCTGCTGTAAATCTTAGTTTTCACAGTTTGACAGATTTAGTGAAGTTAATGATTTAAATACAGGTTGGATATGCACAGCACTACATTATATACATAAAGGTAACCCCAGGTAATATCTAACAACCGTACTGTAAACAAAAGACAAATTTAAATCAAAGTCCTTGTTTGACAAAAAATCAGGAAAATCCTTTTTTCTCTAAACATCATCAAAATGTGTTCCTTTTCTGCATTTTGGTTGAGATTTTGTGCATTGATGACATGGACAGAGAACTTTTAGAACTCAGTGCTACTTCCTGAAATGTCAATTTTTTCTTCTCAAACCTTTCCTGGCATCACTTCTCTAATACGGAGAGATAGAATTCTGGACAGGGAATCATAAACTGCCACTTGACTGGTGGAAAACTGATAAATATTTACCAGTGATATTATTTTATAAACAAACAATCAAACTGTCATATACTTTTTTATAATTGTTACCATTTCTCATTCTAGGGAACATTAGCTGCGGACAAAAATGAAATCCTGTTTTCGGAGTTTGATATAAACTACAACAATGAGTCTCTTCTTCACAGAAAAGGAACTACTCTTATTTGGGAAAAGGTAAAAAACATTTGTTTTGATGCTTTTTCCTATTTAGTAATTACCAAAGCCCAACTTGCACATATTTCACACTATATTAGCATCAAAGCTATTTTTATGTGTGGGAAATAAAAAGTAATATTTTATTGTGTCTTTCCAGCATGATGAAACTGTCACTAAACGCATGAAACTTCCTAATCAGGAGGAGAAAGATGTGAATGTGACACGGAGCAGGAAGAGGGTCCAGGCTTATCACTGTGACATCATTGGGGACCAGTTTTGGGAGGAGCACCGGGACATTTTAGAGGACGACAGCTAATGGCCTCTGTCATGGTGTGAAGGATAAAAACATAATACGGCTTAAGTGGATCCATTCAGACAAGACTGTCATGGTATATAGCTGATTGATATGGAATAATGACTAAGAGGATTTTCCCACAAGGACTGGACTTTAAATAACTAAATATTCCCATGGTTTCTCATGACTAAAAGTTGTAGTTAAATATATCCCATTTCATTATATAGTTTTATAGTTTTTTTATTCATATCTTTTACTGTTGAAATAAATCATTTACTCCAAATAATAACACATTCTTGTCAATCATGAGTCAATTTGCATAATTATCGCTTAGTAAAACTACACATTTGAGTAGTCCATATGGATTCTTAAGCATTCAGCCTTGAACTCGAGCATATAAAATACAATAAATAAAAGACTGCAGTGCTCTGGTGTCTGACATACATTATTTTAAGATATGCCTCTATTAACATTACTAGATAAATAAAAAATATTTCTCCTAATGCTTATATAAAACAAAAGCATATATTTCATTCCACATTCCTTCAAGTACACATGCATTCTTGTTAACTGTGCTCAGGACTGTCCAGGGGTTGATTTAAGCAGCAGACAGCAAAAGATAATACCTCGGCTGCACTGGAGCGGCCTTGTTTTGATGCCAGGACACCATTTTGAGAAGTGAAAGGATTCAAAAGCCTGTTGCACTGTCATCAGAGCTAAGAATACCCCACACACCCTGCTCACACACCACCACTCTGCCATGTGCTCCCGGGCATATTTATCATCACACTTAGGAATGACCGCCTTAGTATGAATGGCTGTGCCACACTGTATTTTGATACTGCACAGGGGTCAGTTTCATTTGGATTTACTAGAGCAGTATTTTTGGTATGGTAACCTTGGTCCAAGCATTTCACTCTACTGTATTTGATGTAACTTGGGTCAAGTTACATCAGTTCATTTAAATGAATCAGAGACCTAAAGGTACATTGTGTAACTTTTATGGTGGAGAAGCCGATCAAATGCTTTTCTTTCTGGAAATGTTATTGCTTTGTCTGGAATGGTTCACAGTATGGTATTAAACTTTTCTATCTTCATGAAGATCAACACAGAAAAAGTTACAGGTCAGCTCTATGGAGAGGTGACCCCACTCACAGTCAGAAAGTCAGTTTTTCAAGGAATTTTTGAGCAGAAAATCTGTAATTGATTAAATGTAAGGTAGAGCTGTCATACTGTGGAACATTCCAGACAGAGCAATGACATCTCCATACAAACAAGCAGGTGACGGACCCCCACCCACAAAGTTACATCAGATTACCAATGTCACTGATCATGAATTAACATTGCAAATGTTGCATGGTTGTTGAGGAGAATCATATTTAAATGTGTTAATAATCAAAAACTGCTTTGTGACATATGACTAGATTGGAGATAAATGCCATCTAACTAGAAGACTTTTTATGTTTATATTGACATCTGGCCACTGATTATGAACAACTGTTGCGTTATAGTAATATTGCCTTAGCAGAGAGGTATACTGTTATCAACCATGTCTATTAATTTGAGGCATTGATCCACCATGTTTGTGCTAAAAAGTGCTAAAATATCCGTAGCTACTATTATGGTAAAAACTGCATAAAGTAAACTGACCATTAATATATTTTTCCCATTTCCTATAGACTTTGAGCCCAGTTTAGTTTTGAAGTGTACTTGGTTTGGTCCTGCTCTGGTCTTGGTTCACTCCTGTCCAGGTTTAGTTCCTGGTTTAGTCTCAGTTAAGTCCTTATTTAGATGTAGTGTGTTAGCAACCCTCCCTTTTATGTAATTTGGATCAGTGCAGAAGGCTTATTGATATTCCAGCTCTCAGTCTAATTCAGTTTGAACAAAGAGTTAAATACAGACATAGCCCACTGGACAGCCTCTGTGCAGTTCATTTGGGCTACAGCCAAACCCACACCACAGTGAAACAGCTATTGGAAATAAGAGGTGTTTCGACAGGCAGCGGCACGTTAAGTTATTTAAAGGCACCATGTGTTTTCATTCATGCCACTGTGTTAATGTGTGGTGGCCTCAGAATAAGGTCAGTATTTTTATCTATAATGAGAGCTTTGGTATCTTACACACTGCACAATATTAGCTTAATATGATTTTTTTTAGAAGAATGTAGCTGGTTTCATTATTGTATGTGTGCTAGCCATTGAAATGCAAGTATGTGGAGTAATATATATATAACTGAAAGGTTTTCATTCCGCACTCTTCTCTCCAATTTATGTCTCTCTTTTTTTTATTTTAATCTTCACGATTATTTATGTTTTGATTTGTTTTTATTATGATTTTAATGTATTTCTTATTCTGTAAAGCACTTTGAATTACTTTGTGTACGAATTGTGCTATACAAATAAACTTGCCTTGCCTTGCCTAATATTATGAATGGCATTGCCTGAAATCTCTGCATCTCACTGTATGCATTAAACTTGTCTATCTCCATGGCGACAAGCAGTTGGCACTATCAGAGGAAGTTACAGCTCAGATCTGTGGAAAAGCAATCCCACTCACAGTAAGCCACAGTGCATACCTTGTTTTCTGGGTATTTTTGAGCAATTAAACACATTTTTAATGAGCTATACTTTTAATGCCAAACTGTGGAACATTTTGGGTAAATCAGCAACATGCTTGCCTCTATGTATTGATTTGCTTTGTTCTACAGACTGAACTTAAACTACTCTATAAGACAAGAAGGTAACAAGTTACAGATCAGATCTGTTGAGAGGAGACCCTGCACACAATAAGAATGCATGTTTTTCAAGGTAGCCTATCATTACCTGTAATTGTAATAAATGCATGATCGCTAAATATAAATCCATACTGTGAAATATTCCAATCAAAGCATCGCCTCCATGGAGACAAGCAGGGGTTATATACCAGAAATGTTATACAGTTCACCTTTAAAATAGGTCAATAACAACTCAGTAACATAAATTATCAGTCATGAACTAGGAACTCCAACGGCCTGTATTCGTATAGCCTTGTCTTAATATTCTAAGGACATCTCGTTATTGCTGGCGGGTACACATTTTCATCATATCCTGGCTGCTCTTGCCTCACCTCATCCGATCCGAGATTGTGAAGGGGCGTGGCCGAGATTGAAACGGATCCGTGCGTGCGCCCTGCTGTAAACTGCGTCCTCCAGCTACAGCAGCATCCCATTCACAGCAAACAGAAGACGCGCGTGTATCGCCATGTCCCCTCACTATCACCGGAGGGCTTCACGACAACATCTAATCTCACGTCCTTGAACTAAGTGCACGTTGATGCCTCGGTTCAGTTATAGCGTTTGGAGACGAAACTGTCGCGAGAATGAGCGCTTGTCTTGATGCTGGGCTGTGTGTCGTGGTGCTCCTGTGTGTTGTGGCCGCTCTACCTCAAGGCGCTGTTTACAATGGTGAGTCTAATTTGTACAGTGCTGTTGCAACTGCTAGCTCATCCGTCATTTTAATTCGTTTTCCTGATGCACAGTTTTTATAATGGAGTAGCATTATAGTTTATGCACTGACTGTTGCTTTTATGTTTATTGGTTGCAACTCGTGGTTCAGTCTCTTGGGCTATGCAGGGTTACAAAGAGTAGGATGCTTGTAATTATTTTTAAAACAAAGATGGCATTTGAGAGAACACAGATTACGAATGTCTAATCTTCTTATAAATAACCTTTAACCCATAAATCTATTAAATACATTAAAGGACCCATAATACGCAAGTTTTACCATCTGTTGTAATGTTTCCCAATCCCAAACATACCTGGAGTTGTCTTTTATTTCATTCACACACGTTTAACACAAAAATCTTGCATATTTAGGATGAGTTCTTCTCTCAAACAGAAAATGCCCTGTTCAACCTTGTGATGTCACGTGGTATAAATGCGGTTAGGAAGTGCTCCGCTGTGTTTTTAAACTCATTCACACATTCACCTTCACCAGAATCATGTGGATAATTTCAGTCCTGTAATTTTCAGTCTCTTCTGAACTAAGGGTAAAAGTAACTGTTAACTTGAAAACATCATGACATCACAAGGTGGGATAGAGTATTTTGAGCTTTGGAGATGTAGACATGCTAATGATAGGGAATTATTCAAACATGTATGAATGAAACAAAACACAACTCCAGGTATGATTTTCAAGAGGGAGCAACATTCTCACATGGTTTAAAGCTTAAAGAGTCATTTTTAAGTAATAGAGGACCTTTAAAACCTGCCAGAGCCTTGTCAGTAGAAATAGATACAAACTAAAGTTAAAATTGCATTGCTGCATTTACTACTTGTGTGCCCTTTTGTAGTAATAGATTACTTTAACTTTTATGAAAAAACAACCATACCTATATCATCAAGGATGGCTACTTCAGTATTTCTATTATCATTAATTAACTCATTATTTTTTCCCTCTTCCCTCAGAATATCGCAAACTATCTTGGAGCATCCTTGACCAGGTGCCAGATTACGAGGTTACCTACCCCATCTGGCTGCACCCTCAGAGACACAGGAGGTCGCCCAGTGAGGAGGTGAGTCATATGTCTGTGCAGTTTGACCATCTGTTTTATACAATGAGTCCAGACACAGGTAATAGGTCCACTGTTCTTTAATGAGTGGTTTCTGAGATGATTCATGTTTGGTGTTTTCCCTTTTTGTGTCAGCAGAAACAGCACCCTCCAAAAACTCAGGTCGTGATCACAGCCGAGGGCCAGGAGCTCACTCTGCACCTGGAGAAGAATGAGTAAGTGATGAAAACACAGCTCCATTGATGTACTGTATGAGTTTTATACAGAGAAGTACAATATACAGTAGACTGTCATGATAACAAATTGAAAGTGCGAAATATTGGTGAAGTAATTAAAGATAATAAATGATAATACTGAAATCAAACTATAAAGCAGAATTATCCACAAAAAAGTATTCTAAATGTTCAGTATTGTTAAAAGCGACAAGTTGACATAGCAATAAGTTGACGTAATATTTATCTATCTTATATAGAACAGAGGTGCTCAACTGATGGGTCAGGTCAGTGCCCAAAAGCAGGGTATGATGTAAAAAGCTGGTTTTATTGTATGTCAGTGTCAAAATAATATTGCTTAACTTTAAAAGTGCTATACTTGATTTTTACTGTCCTAAAAACATACAAAACAGATCAAGTTCATTAAAAGTTTGCAGTGATTCAAAGGTATTCCTCATTTACTTTATGCTTCCCGAGCATTTTCTTTTCACAACTTTCTGAGATTGTACTAAGGCAAATTTCACTCAAATAGATGGAAAAATGGGGTACAGGGCCTTTGACAGACTACTTAAATAACTGTAAGGATAACTGCTTGTTCAAAACTACCAGTACATACAATCTAAGGGCACAGAAGTCATGACAAGATTTACTATTTTTGTATTATATTATTTTTATACATATATCTTACCTATATTATCCAGAATACTATATTTAAGGTCAAGAAATGTTCTAGGACTGATTATTGCAATACAGCATCTCAGAAATGTGTTTTATATTTAATTTATTCCCCCAGATATGTCTTGATTTTGACTGTCATAACATTAGGTGGACTGGTGATTTGTGATAACATTGTAGCTGAATCTGTCAGTGAATGAGTCGTTAGAGTATTAATTGATCATTGTCCATGGAGTTCCCTGCCTGTGGTCCATAGTTGTTAAAAAAAAAAAAAAAACATGAGGTAATAATCTATAATTCTTCATAACGGTTCAATAAATTCTCAGCTGTTTTCATTGTACACTGTACATAGTTATATTTTTTCATCATAATATTAATGGGTCACGTGGGAACAGAAACACACTGTTTAAGGGCAAGGCAGGATATAAAAAATATTTTGACATACTTCTGTGAAAATTCTGTGCTAACGTTTGGAACAGGAAGATTTGCAGCATTTCTTTATGATGCAAGTTCTTCTTTGTAAACACTTAAAATATTATGCCATTATCAATGAGGAAGATTGAATGAAGCAAGTTGTCTATATCAAAATTAATTAAATTTTACTACAAACAAAGATTCAGTCATTTCATTGATATGCTTTGACCTTTTGTAATTGAGAGGAGAGGTCTACAGCCAATCCTTTGTGAGTAAAAGCCACAAACTGTATAAAGTTGTGGACTAAGAGAGTGTGACATCACCCATAGTGTTTGGCTCCAGTCAAATGAAACTCATGAGTCTAGCAGTTTTCAGGATGAATTTGGACCTGAGTTCCATATCAGAAATAGGAATTAATTTATGGACAAAATAGCAAAATAAAATACTAGGATCATGTAGAACTAAAATATGACCATTTTAAGATCAAAATGAGGAGCCTGACGGCAGCAGTTGTTTAGAGAGACCTATAATTTTTTCAATACGAAGTGATTGGAGTCGATGGAGCCGTACACAATTCCTACTTTGAACATGACAGCTAGCAGGATAACTACAGTATGTCCATTTATATTTACAGTACTGTATATACATAATAAAAGCATGTGATTTAGAGCAGAGTTAATGCTTTTGATAATTTTGATAATTAATTTTGAAAGTTATTGTTATTTGTTTTAATAAGACATAAGAAAATCCCTGTGTGAAACCATCATAGGATTCACACCAATTAAGTGCATGGAAAGGTCCATTCTTAACTTTTCACTGACTTTAGATTAGCTCCACTTTGCCCACCATCTGTTTGTTGATGGATTAGGTCAGAGCCCCTGTGTTTTTGAGATGCTGGTTCAGAGGAGGTGATGGCGTTTAGTTTGCTGAGGTTGTTGACACCTGATCTGTGTGCCTCTGTCTAACAGGAAGTAAGATTATTCTTAACCTAATGTTGCTTAAGCAGATAGAGCAGATCCTAGGGTTTAACAGCCAAATTATTTGCGTAAATGAGTTCTAAATTAAATATTAATTTGAGTAACAACACTGCCGAACATTGTTGCTTAAACGTTTATTACTATGATTTAGGGACTGGTATCAAAATAATCTTGAGGTTTCATATGTACAGAAATGTATTAATTTTGTGTCTTGACTTGTTTTACACTAGTCACAGTTCCTTTAAAAATACTTTTAATCCAGAATTGGGGTGGCTGAATAAGGGAAGATAATGTAGCTGCATGAGGAAGTGCATCTGGTCTAAAATCAGAGGCATATCAGTTGGGCAGATGATTTACTGTAGCAATGACCCCAGAGAAAGCCATTGAAAGAAGACATATAATATTTTTTTCTAGTATCGCCTATTGACTTAGCTCACAGTACATGTAGTCTGTGTGTGTGACTCCAGTGCGTCTGCGGGACTGTCCCCTCAGGGATTTGCCCCCTGTTCTGCCTCTGCCCCAGCAGGTGGTCACTATGTTAGATTTCCTTTTGGGACTGGAATTTTCATTAATCACATATGCCCAGTGTGTCTGTGTGCATGTCTTTGTATAGACTTTGGTGATATTGGGTTACAGTGTATTTGAGAAGATGGGTTTGCATTGTCCCCCAAAACTAATGGGTTTCTGAAATTTCAAAGTGGATTTAAGTAAAGAAATCTTGTGGGGGTAGATAAGACACATTGCACGAGGTGTGTTTTGCCTTTAAAGGTAATAATCTCACTATTTTGAGGTTTATGTGAAAACAGGAAATAACACACTGGAAACTTTTATGAAATCACTGTGCTAATTTGGTGTACAGGAAATATGAGTAAATAGTTCTTCTATGTATAACTAATGAGTAAATAGTTCTAATTACTAATGCACAGTGAAATCCCCGAAAAAAAAAACTGTCATGTATTGAACAATAAATTGATATAGTAATTATTGTGACAATCTATAATCTGCATATTATATATATATCAACCACACAGCTATTATAATAACAAAGAGAAAAAAATATGAATGGTATAAAAAATTCAAAATTTTAGCAGAAATAGCAAGAGACTGGTGTCAAACAAGGCATAATAATACAAATGTATATGTACAAGTAAAAATAAAATCTAGAAATATAGTAATTAAAATATATCTCAGCTATATAAGGCGGTATGGAAAATGATGATATGATGATGACATGACATAGGGTTGAGGACTTTTCATTATTCTATTATTAAGATTTCAGAATATTTTTGTTTTGAAGTAATTGCAAATATTTGCTGTGGCGACAGTCCTAATTTTCTATTATTTAAAACCCATGAACAACCAAGCCAAAGTTTGATTTGTTGTATTAAAACACTTTAACCACAAATGAACAGTTTACGATCACCCCCAAAGCTTCTGCTGACTCGCTAATTGCTACATGCTAACTCAGTGCCACATCTGGTTTTAACACATCACATGTACAGCTTTGAATGAAATTCTTGAGTAGTCTTCTGGAGCTGTCTGGACTGAAGCCAGGGTCTGTAGCCTCTCTGTTTCTCCCTCCCTGTGTCCTCGCTGCCCCCGCTGCAGTTAACATGACACTGCAGGAGATAAGAGACGCTATTTCTTTATCTTATCTCCCAGTCTGAGCCCATGCTGTGCTCTTCATCTCTGTCCCACTGTCTCCAGCCACACAGAAGTTTAGGAAGTCCAGTGTGTTAAGTTGAACCCTTTATTAGACAAGTTTATGACTGAAAACTGTAATGTACGACTCCTGGTTTAGTTCTAGGACTTGGTGTATTCATTGAGATTTGGACTGAGCAACTTTAATCCTGGTTTACCTCATTTACACATGATTCCATTCTGGTTTGGACTTCATTTAGCCCTCAGATAAAGCTGATCCAAGTGTGTTATTTAGCTGTTATTTATCACTGAAGTAACCAAACATGTATGTAAGTTAAAACATTAAGACACTTTCTGGGTCAATTATGACCCTTAAATACTTATTATATCAGCATATATGTCCAAACAGATATCAACTGAACTGAAATTTGGCAGCCGATATTCGATCCAGCTAATTTTTATTACTGGCCTCAATGTATCCCTATTGCTGACATTTGAAATGAGTAGCTTCAGTTCTGGGCTAGGCTTGGTTTACACATGATTTAGTCCTACTACTTTAGACCAGGTTGATTTTAGATCTGTTTTAGGCTGGTTTATCCTAGTTTATCCCTATTCATGGGCTGCTGATCTGAATAATTTATTTCCCAGTTAAAAATATAACATTTTTAGATTTAAATTGCTCAGTCGCTTTGGCAACAGAGAACTGGTGTCATAGGTCCCAAACCCATGAATATGATCAAGACCAATGTTTAGTCTTTGTTTAGTTCTAGTTGAACATGGTTTATTCATGAATTAAATATGGTTTGACCCACTTTAGTCCTAGTTTAGACCTGTTTAAACTTGTTTTTGTTTAATTTGTCTCTTAGGGTTTTTTAAATAGATAATGTTCTTTAAATTTGCACTATGTTAACATTAAACAGCTCTACCTTACATTTATTCAGTTAAAGGTGGTTTTATAGCTCAGAAATACCTAGAAACACAGGCATTCTGACTGTGAACATGCTTGCCTGTCCACAGAACTGACCAGTAACTTGATCTGGTTTGGTTTCCATGATGATAGAAAGGTTTAATACTGACATTCCAGACAAAGCATTAACATCTCCATGGACAAAAGCATTTGACGAACCCTTCACCTGAAATGTTACTCAATGCACCTTTAAACGAAATACTTTTGCATTGAGCATGTAACAAGTTAGTTTAACCCATTGTAAGGCTATATTATTCCATGTCCTATTTAGCACAGAGTCATGACTGCCTACCCCTTACACTGCCTTGTTCACTTCAGCCTCTGCACTTAACTCAACCCTTTTAAAGCATGCAGCTGTAAAGTGTTGTTTTGGCCATCTTGGTTTCGGCATACGTCCAATCCACTTTCCTCCCCTGCAGTCATACTCGCTCATATATGCTACCTATAACCATTGATCGTTTCTGTATCTTCGGTCTATGAGCTTTTATCTTAATGAAAGGGCTGTGGCGTGGCCTTTGATGGCTGATTTGGTTTGCAGCCAGAGAGCGATGCTGACTCAGAGGGCAGGAAAAAGGATATAAAAACATGCACACTTGACGGAGGAGGGGGAAGACTTTGAATGATGGACCGAGAGGTGAGAGGAGTCAGAGGAAAGTAGCAGAGACGTTTGGGATTTTGAGTTATGGTGGCGGTTTTATAAATGGCATGGATATCCCTGTTTTCCTCCTCTGCATGACTTTGCTTTGAGTGTCTGCCTGTTCGTTGCCCTTCCTGGTCACCACTAACTAAGCACACGGTACCATTCTTTCCCTCTTTTAAGCACTCCCCGGGGAAACCTCTATACACTACATTGTCTCCTATCCTTCTACTCACCCCATAACTCTTACTGACTGTCCCAGACTTTTTTTTTTCATGCTTTTAAAAATTACAACCCCTACTATTTCATGTCACTCCTCTCCTCACCTCGTCTGATGCTCCCCGGGGCCCCAGTACAAATACACAGCTCCCACTCAATCTCTGTAAGGTCGGAGTTCGGGAGTGCACGGCCACACGCAGACACATAACTCGGCGGTGTACAAATGGCGCTCCCAAATGACACAAACAAAACTGATGGATCACAAGATGTAAAGAGCAAAGGAATCATGACATGTCCTTGTATAACTTTAGCTTGTTTATTTTCAAACACACCCCCAATCACCTCCTTTCAAAATAAAAGCCCCTCCATCTTTGTTACATGCCACTGTGACTTTATGCTGAGGCTGCTTTATGCTAAATTTAATTACAATTTAATCTGAATTGCAATTTGAATGGCAAATCGTAAAGGCCACTGTCATGTAGCCCTGACATTAATGCACCAACAAAATAGCATTAAATGGAGACAGGTAGGGGTTGTTTTAAAGGAGCACTATGTAACTTTTTGCTTGGGGGTCCGTCAGCTGCTTGTTTCTATGGATATGCCACTACTCTGCCAGGAATGTTCCACAGTATGATATTAAACACCTCTACCTTACGTTTATGCAATTACAGGTGGTTTCATTGCTCAAAAACACCTATAGAGAAACAAGCATTCTGACTGTGAGGTTTTACGCTCCACAGATCTGACCAATAATTTCGCCTGGTTTGGTCCCAATGAAGATAGAAAGGTTTAATTCCATACTGTGAAACATTCTAGACAAAGAAAAAATAACCTCCACCATAAAAGTTACACAATGCACCTTTAAAGACTGCATTTGACATACAATATTTTCAACTTTTTATTGTTTTTTTATGCTGCTGATAACCTAGACTTGAGTACGGTGTTTTGTTTCTGTGTATTTTTTTATACTGAAATAACAAACACTGGTTTTTGAAGTATCATAATTTCCTCCACAAACAACAACATGCCTAGTTTTACTCTTCATTAAAAACTAACCCTTAGACTTAAACAAACTTTTTTGATCCACAAGGGAAATTATTTGGACACAGTGGCTCACATATCACACTATATTATAATAAAAAGCAAAAATATAAATGGTAATACATTCAAAATAAGTAGCAAAAATAGCAAGAGACTGGTTTCAAATTAGGAAACCCTGTACTTAAGATCTGCACAAGCATGTTCTGAAATGTGATTTTTGTACTGACTTGTCAGTTCATATTTCTGTCTTTTTGTCAGTTGTTATAGACATGCTTAAAATGTGAAGTTGCAAATCTAATCACAATCGCAATGTGTTTCAGAAACATTGCAGTTAGATATTATCCCAAATTCAGCTCTACTTACGTACCATGATGTCATCCAATACTATGAGAGAATGCGCCCCACTGACCCGAATCCATTACCCAACATCCCTTGCTCCGCCGCTATCTCTCCACTACATTAGCATGACTCCTTCGACCATTATTCTCATCTTGAAGTGTGTCTTTGTCTACATTTTTTTTCTCTTTTTTCCCCTCCCAGACATGTAGTCCTGATTCAGCCTGTTACTGCTCCCCTCAATCACTGGGTCTGTCTGGAGTCTGGCCCGTGTCCAGATTGTAGTGTGTGGCGTGGCCCTCCCAGCAGCACTAACACGGCCTCTGCGGTCAGAATGGGAGAGCTGTCATAGCACTGCGCTGGATGTAATTAGAGATATTGGGTTTTGGACGATGCCAGGAATTTCACTGCCTGGCTTTGGCACCCACTTAGAGCCAGTGTCATAGAAATTAACATTATCAGAACACACACGGGGGAATATAGGCCATGGTTTCATTCAGTGTGTTCTGTTTGACCTCTTTATTAAGTGTATATTAATAAACATTTCACTGGAGTAAATGTGCTCTCATCTGAGCACTCTATCATTGTGTCTGCATGCCAATTCATTTGACCCACCCTGCCTATGTGTGAAAGTGGATTCATATGTTATTTATGCATGTTACTTATTTGAAAATGCAAAAACGTTGCCACAAAGGTCATTTATGCTTTACTTTTGTTAGAAAGCAACTTTTATGTCTCTCTTTACCTCTATCTCTAAGTTACTAAGTGATAGTAAAAACTTTATAGTCTTTTTTGTAGATCAAACTACAAATTAGAATCACTTCCGAGAGCACTGGTGCCTTGAATGAGTTAGTTCAGCATAATAGTGCTGTAAAAACTGGACAGGCATTCCGGAAATTATTGTTGGTCTGGACTTTGTTTTAACACAAGAGTTATCAGTTCTTACAGCTTTGTTACATTAGACCTGTTTCTTCTGTGCATCACCCGGAGGCAGAGGGCACAGCTGTTTTACTGTTGTATTGTCTCATTAGATTGTGCTTTACCTCGGCCTCAGCTTCAGACTGGCATGACTTGAGAGAAAGAGCCTCTATGTTTTTTTGTAATGGAAAAAGTGACTGTCCTCCCTATGGCACAGAGATGGCACAGGGCAGAAGCATCACAATGAGGAAATGTGGGGCAGGAAATAGAGGAAGAGCACATATAAACCAGGGTCAAAAGTCACTGTTTGGCATGAGATCATTAGCGTTGATAGATTACATTTGGATTTTACTGCTACATCGCTGGTACCGCTTATGAGTGGATGTGTTGATGAAGTCTTGGTCATGTCTGATTGCATCAATAGACTGGCATTGTTTTAAGGGCTGCTCTCTGCTGCAGGGCATCTGATCTCAGGATAAAGAGAAATCCCCCTTTTCCTCTCATCTGTCTTCATCTATTTTTACTTGAAGATGACATTTACTCCTTTTCCCCACAGAATTAGGAAATCACAAGGTAATAGATGTCTAAATGACACTTTTTGTTCATTTTAGCACACTCAACCGAGCATATAATAGACTATTAGTAAGACTGTGCCGTTAAACAATCTGAATCAAGATTCAGATTCAAAGTCAGTAAAAAGCACTGGGTTTAGGACAGAGCTCAGACTTTGTGTTAAACAATTGGCAATTATTAATAGTCTGTGAATATTTGTGATGAATTAATTCATGGAAAAAATTGTTCGGTTTGGTTGTTGACATTGAAACTACAATTTCAGAAGACATACAGTGATAGTAAAATATAAAATATTTATCTCATTACTCTAATTAATTCTAGTCACAGACAAACGGTAAGCTATGTGATATATGAAGTCTGTGAAGTATGAGAATGCCCGATGACCATCCCACTGTTGACTGGGCATGTTACAATGACTTTTACTTGAGTGGCGAATAAAGTTTAAACTTAAGATGAATCACAATCAAATCAAAATTGCTATTTAAATGCACATAACTGGTAAATCGCCAAGGCTACAATTACTGAAGTACCATAATTTTGCAATGCTTGTCAGAAAAATCCGTATTTTTTTCCCAAATCGCTCAGCCCTAGTGGCAAATGATTTTTGCTACTTCTACTGTGGACCTTTGTAAAATTGTATATATCGTTGGTGTATACATATCCATGTTGATGCCCTGAAGTTTAAGGTCAGTGTTATGTGACAGGCAGACACGAAATGAACCAGCTGTGATCTGGACTGAGTTTATGAATGAAAACAGGAAGAAAAGTTTGAGCCGAAGTTTGGGAGGAGAAAGACAGGAAAACAAGCATCTGTCTGAGATATAAATATTAGGCCAGAGGGATGACGGAGGTTTGCCTGAGGCAGCCAAAGACATTTAATCAAACTGGGATGTTGTGGCTGGGCCTAAGATAAAATGCATTGTTCCAATCTTACATTTAGTCATGCTAATGATACCCATTAAACAAAATATGTTTCATTCACTTTTTAGAATTTGATTGCATCATTTTAGATGGAGAGGCCAACGTAACACTGTGGAAGAGTCTGTTTTATTAAGAACTGAATCCACAGAATTCTAATATTAATCTCAGCCTTTTGTACAATTATGTCTGTGTAAATGTACCATTTATGACACTATGTACTCCAAAAATATTTTTTATTATATTTAATTTGGGTACAGAGAAGACATTGAACTTTGGAACAGTTATTGTATCATGCAGATTGGCCTAGAATGTGTGAATTGTCTAATATGCTGATGACACAATAACCCTAAACTAAAGCAAGATAATCTCAGTAAACCTTTTTCTAAATGTCTATCATAAAGAATTAGCTGTAAAAAATAGACAGCACAATAAAACATGCAAGTGGTTAGAGTCAGTAATGAATCACTGAAGTTATTTATTCAATCCTCTTGCTCAAGTTGTATTGTACTACAAAACATAAAGGGTAAATGGTCACATTTTTATATAGTGCTTTTCCACCTTCAAGGCGCTCAAAGCACTTTACATCACAGAGCCACTCACCCATAAACACACACAATCATACACCAGACCGTACGCAGACACTGGGGGTGAGATGGGTTAAGTGTCTGTGGGAGCAGGATCAGTGGACAAACAGTCAACCAGCTGAGCTTCTGTTGCCTCAAAGAAAAATTACATAAAAATACTGAGTTCCAAAAATATCATTTAAGTTACTATATTCCCTTTACTATATTCCTGGTTGATACAGTAATTTCCATGATAGGTAGAAGTCACATGAACACAACTTATTGCCTTTCCCATTAAAAGTGCACATGCAGTCAATTACTACAAGTTTCCACATTCCTCTTGAACTAAAACACAGAAACATTATCTTTGTAGATCTTCTTCTAAATCTTTAAAGCTGCCTGGTTTTGAGTTGTCCTTCAGTCTCTTTGAATGATTTATGAGCGTTGGCTGCTGCAGAGAATATGCTTGCAATCTTCCTTGCAGATTTCAAACATTTTATATGTGCTATGCTACTCTGCTGTGTCATTGCTCAGTGAGGAGTTTCATATGTTTCTTGAAAATCTAACTTTGCTTTGTTTTTTTTTTCTCTGTAGGCAGCTGCTGGCCCCAGGATATCAGGAAATATGGTATAGCCCTGATGGAACCCGCATGTATTCTGCTCCTGGCAAAGATGTGAGTCAAAGATTTGATGGAGTTATAGGGGCCCAGTACGGTAACTAAGTACATGTACCGAAAATATGTATTCAGAATAGTGTTGTCATGATACTAAAATTTCAAACTCAATTCTGACATCAAGAAATAGACTATACTCAATAACCACAATGATGATTAAAAACACTCTTTCTTTAGACAGTTGTATCTAGATTCGATACTAGTTTTAGTATTGATTAGTATCTGACTTTTTGATACTTTAGACAAAGAAGATTCAAAATACTGTTACTGTTTCATTTGCTGCTATTAAGAATACAGTTACTTTCCTAAAATCAAAGAACACATTGTAATATTTGATCACACAGTTTAGACCTCAAACCAAAGGGTATTAGACAGAAAAATAGAAAAACATTGCTCTTGTGGTGAGTGAAAGTGAGATTTTTTTCTTCTCTAGCTAATGATAAATAAATGTATAACAAATGGTATAAACATACATAAAGCTTTTGTACTCCTTCAAGTATTCCAAGTATTCAAAATATAGTACTCAGATTGAGTTATGCAGCAGAATACGTGAATATGAAATACATTTGAAGGTATTCAGTATTCTGTAACTAAATACATTTTTTTATATGCTGTATTCGTCCCAAGTAGAGTAAGTAGAGAAGATAACAAATAATAGAAAACACATGCAAGGAAGGTTGTGAGAAACTGTGTCGTAATAGCTTTGTGAAGATTGGTGAGTTGAAATATGATTTTTATTATTCTTTTATCTTCCAGGAACACTGCTTCTACCATGGGAAAGTTGAAGGAATAGAGGGATCCAGTGTTGTCGTTAGCACCTGCTCAGGACTTCGGTAAGAAAAGTATTATAAAAATATATTCTGATGATGAATCTCAGCAGTGCAGAAGTTTGGGTGAAGTGTCCCTCAAGTATAAAGTCTAGCTTCTCCATAAAACTTTAGAAAAGGATCAAACTTTCTGGTTTCAGTGTTGGGAAAGAAAAAAATTGCAAAGAATATGCAGACTTGAGCTATTCCTACACTATCTCTGCACAAAGGGAGTAATCCGTAGATAAGATTGTGCAAACCAGACAGTTGTGATTTATCTGGATAACACAATGTTTACAACAATATGTCCAAGTTGTAGCCTCTGTTCATTATTTTCACCATGACGTGCCAGCATTTCAGGACACAAGATAAGAAAAAAAAATGGCTGCACAGCAATTAGCAAAGCATCGGAGTCTAAACAATAACTGCTTTTGCTGAGGTTCAGCATCTTCCATTTTGTTAAAGTTGGCAAAATGACGAGAGTAGCTCATTTATTACCCACAGTTTAACAGGAAAAAATTGCTATGTTATTCTCATATTTAGACAAGAAGAAAGCACAACAAGTTACAATTATTTGAAATTAAGTTTTTTTTTGTTTTAATTTTACTGAGTGCCAAAATAATTATAATGCTTGAAAGTGCAGTATAACTTTTCTGGTGGAGTGTACACCAACTGATTATCTCTGTAAAAATGTCATTGTCAATGTTAAATAAAATCATATACCTTGCATTTATTGATTAAAAAGTGCACTCTTACTGTGAGTGTTGATTGTCCCCATGGAGATTTTAATGTTATATTGTTGAACATTACAGGCAAAGCACTAACATATATAAAACATACTATCACTAATTATGAACACACCTTTGTGTTTTCTGAGGGACCCACTGCAAACCATCTGGCTCTTACTTTGATAACAGTGAATACATGAATATACACATCGTATGCCCTTTTCATTTATCCATATTTGGGATGGACACAGAGACTCCTCTGGCTTTTGTGTGGGATAGAGTATAACTTCTAAAAGTGCTCCTTCCTCTTGACTTGTCATTTGCAGGGTGAAGATAGCACAGGAAAGAATGGTGCAGTGTAGTGTATTGTGCTGTCCAGTGGGTTAGTAGGTCATAGGCTCAGTGCTGGTTCAATGGGTCCACTCTTCCTGATAGAGACACAGAGGCAAAAACACGGCAGTGACAACCATGGTTTATTTGTACAGAGCAGATTCATTGCTGTAAGTGTGGAGGAGTACACTTATTAATTCAGATTGTCCCGAGACATGCAAACACAGCAAGGGTTTCCAAGTGGGCGTCTGACCTCAGCAGATGTTCCCCACAGCTGTCTGACCCTCGGCTTTCGTGGATAATTGTGTGTTTGTGAATTGGCAACTGCTTTTGTACAGAGGCTACAAGAATTCATTTGTTTCAGCTGGTCTTGGTTTACACACATCAGCTGAGCAAAACATAAGTCTGTGCCAGAGACAAAATCATGTACACATACCATAAGTTCTGTTTACAATCATGCAGAAATTATTAGACTGTAGATTATCCAGGTCATCATTCCAAATTAGAACTTGTTCTTAATTGCTCTTCCTGGTTAAATAAATAAATGATTTGTCTTGTTAGTGTAATTTAAGCAGTACTTACACATTTGTGCCAATCCCAAGCCTGCATAATCAATCATTCAGCATCATTTTAAATATAAATCATATAAATAAATATAATATAAATAAACTGTGAGATATTGTAGTTTTGTGCATGTTAACTGAAACTAGGTCATCTGGTTGGTTTTGTATTTGTATACTTGTATGTATACATTTTCTTTTGTGTTTTACTCAGCTTTGTGTCTTTATACATGTTTACTAGCCTATTTATGCTGACACCTGGAAAACATTACTAAATACAGCTTTGGAGAAATAAATAAAACAGTGCTATTCTAGGAAGCAATAAATAATAATATTATGTCTAAAACACATCTATAAGTATAGAATGAATAAGTCCATGTATTTATACAGGTATAGGTGTACATAAATATAGTTTTTATAAGTTTTGTCAAATATATTTAATTAAAGTGTGTCACTAGTCAATATGCAGCCTCTGCTTGCTTAGTTTATGTCTTGAATATGTTTGAATGTAAAATGTCTTTTTCCTTTATCTGTATGTACAGAATTTCCATTGCGCTAAGTGGGGTTAATAGTTTAAATTATTTGCACTTTTAGCTGTCACAGCACTTAAGTTCTGATCCCATTTTAGCATTTGACACCCAAGTGCTGCCATACACACTATTCAATTGAAACCAGTGTCCTTTGCGTAATTTCGTGATGAACACCCGCAAGCACTATCGACTGATATTGATCATTTAAACTTATTATTAGATGGAACCCTTGTATATATGCCTTGTTTTCCCAGGGGACTAGTTTGCCTAAATGCCAGCGTCAGCTACCTGGTTGAGCCGCTTCCTGTTTACAATGACAGCCAACAAAAGCAACAACAACATGCTGTCTTCAGAGCTGACAGCCTCCATCTCCAAACAGGTCACTGTCTGCATCACCATGGCAACCACAAAGATCTTGAGGGGGGTCTTAACGACTTTATCTACAGCATGATGTCACCCCACAACAAAAGGGTGAGCAGACAGAGGACATGCCCGCCGTCAATATTGAGACAGACATTTTTAATAGCCCCATAATTCACCTTTGACCTTTCCTGTCTCGTTTTGTAGAAAAAAAGAGACCTTAATCAGAATATGAAATATGTGGAGTTGTTGCTTGTGGCAGACAGAGCTGAGGTAAGGACCCTCCGGAAAAAATACTCCACCAGACAAGGGCGTGTTTAATTACACTGTTTTATATTGCAGTAGTGGGGGCCTGTATTTGTAGATGTTTATAGATCTTAACATTGTTTAATGTATCTTCAGCATTTAATCTAAACAAAGGTTCATTTTATTATCTACTTGAGACTATAAACATGCAGTCATCCCCTCTAAAATATTCACTGTTGTGGTTTACTCCAACAACTTAACCACTATGTTTTTGCTAATGCTACTGACGTTGTATCCGGGTTGCTTTTTTTAATTACATTGTTTTTTGTTTATATAGTTTTTCGCCATTAAAAAAGTGTACAATTTATTTCCCCCCTTCCCACTCTCTACTAAACCAGCTGTAATCCAATTATCTATTATTGTCTATGACCCAAACTCATTGTTAGAATGTAATTAAAGGTCCCATATTACACTATTTTCTGATCTCTGTTCTAATGTTGTGTCCTCATCACAAACAGACCTGGAGTTGTGTTTATTTGCTTCACACATGTTTAACACACAAACCTTGCATTGTGATGTCATGCTGTAATATAGGAAGCACTCTACTGTGTTTTTAAACTCCATACACCTTCAGTAGAATCATTTGGGTAACAGCTGTGGAATTTCCAATTTCTACTGAACTAAAATTAAAAGAAGCTGTTAACTTGAAAATTAACCTTTCATCATAAGGTGGAGGAGAGCATTCTAAAACAGACTGATAATAAAGGGCTGCTCAAACACGTGTGAATGAAACAAAACACAGCTTCGTTTTTGAGGAGGTAACAACAGTCAAGAGTCAATTTAGTGTAATATAGGACCTTTAATCCCCAAGGAACTTGGACTACAGAAATTTATGACATTACTAAAAATATACCTGTTCACACTGGCACCTATTTTTCCCCTCTTATGAATCATGTTTGACTATCCAAAAAGTGCTATAAAATTACATGTGTTATTTTATTTTCATTTAAATGACATAAACTATATTAGACTTAACTGTTTTCTGTAAAACATATGGGGATAGCTGTGAATCATATTTTAAATTAGCCTTGAACATTCAGTGTGGTTATAGACGTGATTCAGATCTTTGGTTTCCCTTTGCAGAGGCAGAATTTTTCTTTTTGAGGTTTTGGTGTTTTGGGTGTGATGAACCGTTTCTGGGTGTGACAGTTTCTAATTGATGTGGCTTCTAACGTTTTTAGTTTGAGAAGCATGGGAGTAGCCTTGAGAAGACACAACTGAAGTTACTGGAAGCAGCTAACTTGGTTGACAAGGTAACAATGTAAATTTCAAAAAATGTTTAAAGGTGCACTACGTAACATTTTCTAGTAAAGGGTCTGACACCTGCTTATCTGTGTGGAGACTTTATTCGTTTGCTTGGAATGTTTATTTAGTTATTCGATTACAGGTGTTTTAATAATGAAACAAACATGCATTCTCCACTGATCGGACTTGGATTGGAATTGTCGCCTACTTGTTTCCATGGCAATATATAAATGTAATGTCATACTGTGCAACATTACGAGCATAACATTTCCATGCAAAGAAGCAGGTGGCAGATCTTCTAGCAAAGCTGAATAGTGCACAAGATATTTAAAAATATAAAAATTCAACAACAATCCAACCCATACATGATAATCAACTATATATTTTACATGAATACAGATTTTTTTATGTTTTAGTTCATAGTTTAGAAAGTACATTTTATAATTAGAATAACCCTCAAGTAGTTCTTAGCTTCTTAATGGGGCCCATAGGATTTATTAATACCGATAATACTTACCTGCTAATATTTAAAACAACTTTGCTATTACAAGAGCCCCAGACAGACAAAATCTATACTTTTTTCTCTTATAATACAAGTGAAAGTTAATGTGAACTTCAGAATATAAACCTATACACATAGACTTACCACCATCAACCATACAGGGTTTTTGGTCCATTATATCTTTCCAGAAGCTCCAATTTCAGTTTCCTTTTAAATATTGATATTTCCAGTACTACAAAGCCTTGAACATTCGAGTGGCATTAATTGGTCTGGAGGTGTGGACCAGTCAGGACCAGATCAAGGTGTCTGATAACCCTCACAGCACCCTGGCTTCCTTCCTGTCCTGGAGAGGCAAGAATCTCCGCTCTCTCCCCAATGACAATGCACAGCTCATTACGTAAGTGCCATTATTTCTTATTGCATTTCTTATTACATTATCTTTCTGCTGTCCACCTTCAGATTCAGGGACAGAGGTTTATGGCCAATTTAAGCAAATGATGAGCTTGATTTATGTTTCCAGGGGGAAATCATTCCAGGGCACCACCATCGGACTGGCACCGCTCAAAGCCATGTGTTCCGATTTCCAGTCTGGAGGAGTCAATACAGTAAGGAAACAAATGACCACTGGCAATTGAATAATCCAGATTAACTCCCCATCATTAATTAATCGTATATATTTTTGGATTGGCCTCAGGATTAATTAAAGGTGTAATTGTGCTTTTCTGAATGGCGATGTTATTGCTTTGTCTGGAATGTTTCACAGTATGGTATTAAACCTTTCTATCTTCATGGAGACCTGTTTTGTACGGTATTTTTAAGGTATCAGGCCAGTAAAGCCTGTAATTGAATAAATGTAAGGTTTAATGTTTAATGTCATACTGTGGAAGATTTTAGGCAGAGAAATGACTATACATAAAAACAAGGAGGTGATGGAGCCTCAACCAAAAACTGCACCTTTAAATACAGTATGTCCCTGTTACATTAAGTCACCTTTTAATATTTAAATTTTGGAAGTCTATGGGAAAATAAATGGGAACTTACTTCTTCTACTTCTTTTCCCTTAATCTCTGTCATATTTACAGATGTTTCACTGTAAACATTTTCATTTTCTTGTATCTAAAAATTGTGTATGTACACATATGATATATACTTTCTTATTTTATTTGAACTCATTCTAAAGTAATGTCTTCCACAGGACCACTCAGAGTCGGCTGTTGGTGTTGCTGCGACGATGGCTCATGAGATGGGACACAACTTTGGGATGAGTCATGATGTTCCCGGGTGCTGCCAGGCCAAAGCAGAGGACGGGGGATGCATCATGGCTGCTGCCACTGGGTAAGTTAAAAATACAACAACTATTCATCTCCCAGACATCCAGCAAACAGGACCACTGGACAAATGTGTGTATCTTTGTGACCCAGGCATCCATTTCCAAAAGTGTTCAATGCCTGTAACATGAAGGAGCTCAAGAACTACCTGAACTCTGGAGGTGGGAAATGTCTGTTTAACCTGCCCAACACCAGAGCCATGTACGGAGGCCAGCGCTGTGGGAACGGGTACCTAGAGGAGGGAGAGGAGTGCGACTGCGGGGAGGAAGAGGTCAGTCACAAATTATGGGTATTTTTTAGCTGGCAAATATTAAATATTAATGCTGGCAAATATTGATGGTCCTATATTACACAAAATTGACTTTTGTGAGCTTTAAGACATTTTATGATGTTGTTACCTCTTCAAAAACAAACATGGAGGTGTATTTTGTGTCATTTACACACATTTGAGTTACTGTTTATTATTGCTTTAAAATGCTCTGTTCTACCTTTTGATGTCATGAAGCGGTAGATTTCAAGTTACCGTCTACCTTTTACCTTTTGTTCAGTAGAGATTGGCAATTCCAGGGCTAAAATTATCCAAATGATTCTAATGAATGTGTATGGAGTTTAAAAACACGCTGGAAGTTGGTGTGATGTGGAAGACTTCACATCATACGGTGGAGCAGAGTGTTTTCAGTTTGAGAGACAAGCTCAACCTAAATATGCAGGATTTGTGTGTTAAACATGAAACAAATCACAGCTCTAGGTATGTTTGTGATGAGGAAACAACATTGATCAGAAAACAGCACAATATGGCCCCTTTAAATAGGCACTAACTTTTCTGGGGAAGGGTCTGCCACCTGCTTGTATGGAGATGTTACTGTTGCTTTGTCTAGATTCAACAAAATGGCATTAAACATTTTTAAAGAAATAATATGCCTGTAATTTAATATATGTAAGATAGGTAAGCCTGAGGAACACAGGCAAGGCAAAAGTAATGACATCTCCACAGAGACAAGCAAGTAGTGGACCCCTAATCAGAAAAGTTACATAGAGCACCATTAATTCTAACTAGTTTATTGTGATTTTTAGGAGTGTACAAGTCCATGCTGCAACGCCAACAACTGCACTTTGAAAGCTGGAGCTGAATGTGCCCATGGCGTCTGCTGTGACAACTGCAAGGTAATGCAAAGAAAATCACATAGGCTAAAAGTAGTGAATGTAATTAAAGGTATTTTAGATTTAAATGAATGTATGTTAAGTTTAGTTTATTTAATGAGACAGGGACAGTGCACAATATACATTAACCTTAACAGTAGAGATACATTGTACCAGGTTGACGCTCTCGTGCTAATTTGCATCTGTAGTCCGTATTAAATTAGGATTATAATATGAAATTTATAATCCTCTAATTATTTTTGATTTAATTAGATTCTAAAAACCAATACATAATTTCACGTTGGTTTACCTCAGCAAGTCACTTTCGTGGTAGTGATTGTCATTTGTAATTGATGCTTTAAACTGATCAATACTTTCATGAGTCTGTTCTTATAAAGTGTTTGGAACTGCTGATTAAATTTTTTTTTTAATGGATACAAAATTGCTTCACTTTCTTTGTACACAAATTGTAAGCAACCTTATTCAAGGTGCACTGCGTAACATTTCTAGTGGAACATCCTTCCATTAGAAATGTTATTGCTTTGTCTAGAATGCTCCAGAGTATAAATTAAATCTTTCTATCACAAGGGAGACAAGCAGGTTACAGCACTATGCTACGTTACGAGTCAGATCTATGGAGAGTCGTCACTATTCACTGAAGGAATTATTGTTTTCTTGAGCAATAAAAACACCAGTAATGAATACATGCTAGATGGATATGTTTAATGTCATACCATCGAACATTCCAGGCAAAGTAATAACATCACCATGGAGACAAGCAGATAGCAGACCGTCCAACAGAAAAGTTGCGCAGTGCACCTTTAAGTTTAGTTACACTTTCTGCTCATTGTTTCATATACTACTCCTCTTTCTCTCCTTAAGCTGAAGAGCCCTGGGGTGTTGTGCCGCGCTGCTTCCGGATCATGTGACCTCCCGGAATACTGTGATGGGAAAGCTGAATCTTGTCCCGCTAACTTTTACCTGATGGATGGAGCTATGTGTTCAGGGGGAGGGGCTTACTGTTACACTGGGATGTGCCTGACTCTGGAGCAGCAGTGTCAATCTCTCTGGGGCAAAGGTGAGTGGGTATGTGGGGGCGAGTATTTGTCACACTGTGGGGACTAAAATCTGTATACACACTGAATGCATGGGGGTCCTGTCTTCCTTATGGGGACAAAAATCAGATCCCCAAGACCTGAATCCTTTATTATTAAATCATCTGCATAGTTAAAAAGCCCATATTACACTATTTTCTGATCTATGTTATAGTGTTGTTTCCTCATGTGTTTCAATCACGCATGTTTATCACACAAACCCTGCATATTTAGGCTCAGTTCTTCTGTCAAGCTGAAAAGACTTTGTTCCACCTTGTGATGTAAAAAGGTAGCTGCTAACATGAAAACTACCATTACATGTCCTCACAAGATGGAACTGAGCGTTATGAGATTTGGAGATGTAGAGAGACTAATAACAAAGGGTTATTAAAAAAATGTGTGAATGAAAGAAAACACAACACTGGGTATGTTTTTGATGAGGAAACAACATTATAACATGGCTTAAAGCTCACTAGAGTAAATTTTTCGTAATATAGGACCTTAAAGATTGGATCAGTCTCCAGGAAATGAATGGAAGTCAATATAACATCCCCAAAAGCATGGAAACTCAGCGTGTGTGTTTGTGTGTGTGTGTGTGTGTGTGTGGATGTATTGATCAGGGGTGGTGTGACTTACAGTACAGATGTAGACACTGTGTTTGGATCAAATGGAGAAATCTATAAACCATTGATTTTGAGAAAAGCTGTCTTTACTTCCAGAACATTAAAGCCCTATAATCTTTCCACTTTCAGTTTGAGTTTCATAGTTTATATTTTATATTTTCTTTATCAGTTACTGGATTTAATAATGGAGTCTTTGTAGTGTTCTAGATAAACCCTGTGTGCCATTGTAGGGTGTGTTCATGTTTACACAGCACATCAAAATTGGTAAATATTTAAAGCCACAGTATGTAAATTTTTAACCAAATGTAGACACAAATTAAAGCATGTTTGTTTGTTTCATTTAGATGTTTTTATTGCACTAAAAAAGTCTGTACTTTGAGCGAGCTTGCATCTCTACAAACCTAAATCTTATTTGGCCTGAAGGCAGACCTCCTCAACATTGCCTGCAACAATGTATTTACAGTGACATTTGTTTTAAAGAAGAAGCATTGTTATTGGACAGTGTTGGTGTATGTGATTTGAGAGTGGCAGCACCTCCCTGGAGAGGCCACAAGAGCCACTCAGAGCAGTGAGCTGTGCCATCTGGGCCCTGTTCTGTGACTACACTGTGAATCTGCACGATTAATCAAGCTTTTATCTCTGTATGTGTCACCCTTTTGTTTGTGATAGATGGTCGTCCGGCTCCAGACCTGTGTTTTCAAGAAGGTGAATGAAGCTGGGGACATGTACGGAAACTGTGGCAAAGATATGTATGGGAAATACAGGAAATGCACAGATAGGTAAGGTAAAACATTTGAGTAGATTTCAGATGGTACCCAGCTTCAACATGCTTGGGACAAAGTTTATAAATCACGTACTAAAACAAAGAGCACTGGATTCCAAAGCAGAAATGCATTTTATTCATGATAGCGCTACTACTGATACTTTGTCTATGAAAGTAGTGAGTGTTATTGCTTTGCCTGGAAAGTTGCACAGTATATGTATAAATTATCTTTCATTTACCAACCACATCTCCATGGGCAATAGAATGTTTCAAACTTTCCACCAGAAAACTTACATCGGGACTTTTTAGAAATTTCTCTGCACGCATCAGCACATACCGATGCAGAGAGTGACAGGCATATTTTGTCAGAAAGGTACCAAATATATTATAACTGTTTCTGTATTTTATTCAGTCAGAAAGCTTAAACATTATACGACACTATGGATCAATGATGGTCAATGTATAGTCTAGCCAATAAACCCTAATTGATTGGCCTACCTAATATACTGAAACAGTTTTTTTCTGGTGCTAAATACACTTATATACCTAAAATAATAATAATAATAATAATAATAATAATAGTTATTATTATTATTATTATTATTATCTATAACTCTTTTTTTTATCTTCTAGGGATGCTAAATGTGGGAAAATCCAGTGCGTCTCTTCAGCCACTAAGCCGCTGGAGACCAGTGCTGTCCGTATAGAGACCAGTGTCACCATTGGCACTAAGAAGTTCCTGTGTATGGGGACTCATGTGTACAAAGTTACCCAGGGAGATGAGGACCCACAAGGAGACACTCTGGACCCCGGGCTGGTCATGACGGGCACCAAGTGTGGAGAAGACTCGGTAAAGCAGATCTGAACCATTAGCAGTTTATGTTATGGAAATTTCTATTGTACAAAAGGCATTGAATCCATCTATTTTTACCATCCCTATAAACTTTCTTACTTTTTCATTTAACAGATTTGCTTTAATGGAGTGTGCCGCAATGCATCATTTCTCAGAACTGCTGAGTGCAATGCCAAGTGCCACGGACATGGGGTAATTTCCTATATGTGCACAACTCACTAAAGGAAGGGGCTGGCTCTGAGCCTGCTGGCAATGTTGACAGTGACTTTATTTAAACCTGTATAAGATAGATAGATACATGAATAGATATTTTATTGATCCCAAAGGAAATTGCAAAATATAATTGCAAAATCTTTGGTATGTAACTCTAAGGTATGTAACTTGATAACAACATACCTAGTCATAGTTAACACTGCTATGTGCATAAGATATATATTTTCCATATTGTTTTGGGTTCCCTGATTTATTATTGCTTTCCTTCATTGTCCACATTGATTTTTGAGTTGAGAGAATAAATAAAGAGTATTTTCTCAATTTTGCCTGGCCAGCCAAGACCACACGCTGACACAAAACTTTACAAAGATGTCCAGGTCTAGAACCATATCCTGTTTCCACTAGTTTGACTGACAGGCAGTTTAGCAATCAGAGAAGCTCATAGTCAGTGTCAAAACAAACATGGATTTTGAGTAAAGAAGAAGAAAAAAATAGCACATAGTATCAAGAAACAGCACACATTTCTATTATTTATCTCAGGTAAAATAAGATATATATATATATCGAGCATAATGTAGAAGGGACTGGTTGGTCGGGGAAATCTCCTAACGGTTGTCTGACTGTCAACACTGCCCCAGCTGCTTTTGTTACAAAACCTGATAGGCTTGACCCACCGACATCCCATAATAATATGTACAAAAAGATGAGTAAATCACAGATATAATAATGCTATTATGTATTATATATTTTTCAGTTTTGCAACAATAACCACAACTGTCACTGTGACCCGGGTTGGGCTCCTCCTCTGTGTGACCAGAGAGGCTCAGGAGGGAGTGTGGACAGTGGACCAGTCATCAGCAACAGTCAGTGTCACATCTCTCTTTAAAAATGTGAAATAATTTGATAGACTAATTCTAATTTGAATGTGCCCAGTAGATAACCTCCTGCTGGTCGTCGTGATCCTTCCGTTGGTGCTTTTTGTCGTGGCTGCCACTGGACTGTGGTGCTGCTATAAACATAAGCTCCGCCCACTGAAAACATCCACGCCACCTCCAGTACCAAGGTACACTACAGAGATTTAATGTAGACAAGGCCAAATAAGAACACCTTTGTGAGATAAGAAATACTGTAAAAAATGTATTTGACAATGATTATAATACTGTTGGTTAGTTTTACTGATAATCATGTAACAGATGCACTTTTGAAAATGTCTCAAAATCTCACCTATAAAAGTTAGCTGAATCCCATGACTATATGCACTACTGAATTTATAGAAGGCCGCATTAAACTGAAAAAGAAGATTATGATGAGGAAATACAGATCTCGAAATATTATAAGGTATAAAACATATTATATTCTCTATCCCTTCTTACTATGTTTGTTTTGTTTGTGATCAGTTGTTCAGTGCCTGTTGACGGGAAGCCCCTGAATGACAGCAGCCATGTGAGTGGCCATGCTAATCCAACATTCCTACTGAAGAAACAGGAGACAGATCTGTTGGTAAGAGACCACTTCAATAGCCAAATATGAATCAAACATATGTGAATATAGATTAATATTTTGAATTTTTTTTCCAGGGAAGGTCATCTCCTGGGGCCAGTCCGTCCTGTGCATCTCGGTCTATTGTACGGCCAGCAGTGAAGCCCCCTCCTGTCCCTGCGTATGTGACAGATAAACCCTCGCTGAGTCAAACTAAAGGAGATGCTCAGATCTCTGTTAAATCAACTCAAAAGAAAACTCAAGCTCCTCGGCCTCCTACTGGCCCGCCTCCTTCCCTTCTTCCAAACCCCAAGCCAGCAGCTCTGTCAGGGCCTAAACCCAGACCAGACCCCCCTAACAGACCTCCACCACCATGTCCTGTCACTCCTAGAAACAAATTGACTATAGTAAGTACATAAAATATTTGAATATTTAAAATAATAACTGCTGTAATCGGATATACTGCCATTGCCATTACTTAAACTGCTATTTTAATGAAACTTCTTTGTGTTTCTTTGTATCCACATGAAATGAGACTAAACCTAGACTAGGACTAGAACAGGACCAAACAAGACTAAACTGGTCTGTAGTCTAAACTCAGTAACAGCTAAGAATAGAACAGGTATAAAGCATATACCTCAAAGTCATGTAGGTGGTTGCTTCCTGTGTTTGCTAGCAATGCTTTATTTTTAATCAACTAACCAGCAATATCTGTATCTGTATTGCTCTTGCTCTACACCTTCGCCTACTACAGTTCCTTCTTTGCTACAAAAATATCTACAAGAGATAGTTTCAGAGATAATTTCTTGATTTGAAATTGGTACAGGACCCATTTAAAATGTATAGTACATCATTTACTTTATACATGAGTTTAATTAAATATATATATATATATATATATATATATATATATATATATATATATATATATATATATATATATATATATATATATATATATATATATATATATATATATATATATATATATATATATGTTATTATTATTATTTCATTTATTTATTCTAGGAGCAACCAA
This sequence comes from Boleophthalmus pectinirostris, assembly GCF_026225935.1. NCBI lineage: Eukaryota > Metazoa > Chordata > Actinopteri > Gobiiformes > Gobiidae > Boleophthalmus > Boleophthalmus pectinirostris. The sequence goes on along the minus strand of NW_026571207.1, from coordinate 25,887,455 downwards.
AAGTGTCAAATGGCGAAATTACAAGTGATGCGCTGCAAAAGAAGAAAGCAGCTTTGGCTCCCTCTGCTGGACAGAAGAAGCCAAAAAGGTAAAACACCACTCACATCATGTTAAATAATTGTACCAATTATTAAAGAGTCTTGATAATTTTTTATAATTATTAAAATACTGTTACCAGAGTAATACAATCATATAACAGATCTGCTTTACAACCACCTTTTTTCCTGATTAATTAAGCGCTGTGTATTAAATATTTTTGTATTTTTAGGACTTAAACCAGGACCTCAGGGATGCACTGAAGATTACATCAAATGATGCACTGCCTCAAATCTTTTTATGTGACCAAGTAAATGTGGCATTGTACGTGTGAAATACTTGACACACTGCAGTAGATATAATGTCTGAACTGCTTTTAGTGAATGGGGGGAATTAACTATAATTTTAGTTGTTTTTGTGTTTAATTTTCAGATTCATGCTGTTCCATTTACTATTTTAAATTTTTTATTTTAAATGTGAACATATTCCTGTGAATCAACAGTTTAGGCTGTCCTGGTCCTATTTATTCACAATAAAGAAGAATGTTTACAGGGTAGCCTATGTACTAACTATGGTGCCCTTATGAGAGCATCAGCTATGAAAGGAACTATCTTATATTAAGAAAAAAAATGCAATTAAAGAGGTGCTTGCACTTCCTTTGTGAGAAAAATAATGGGTCTTAACTGGGCGTAATGGCATCAGGGAAGACCACAACTGCATGCTGTAAGTAGGTTTTGGATGAGATACAAGCCTGGGAATACTGGGGGAAATTAATGTTAAACTTAAGGGATGTTTTTTCTTTTTTTTTTTTTTTACATTTTAATTTTGTTTATTGTAATGCACTTTGTTGCTAATCAGAGACGGCGTTGTCACATGTCTCAGCTTCATCAGTAAACTGTCAATATAAATAGAATCTCAAAGTTTCTCATGACAATCAGTGATCAGTTTTCATCTGCATTCTAGTGCTTTAATGTACCTTATTTTTCTCAATGATTGTAGTACAGGTAAATTTTGCTACTGCTGAGGTATCTTGGTCAGCCACACTCATTCACCTCTGCTTTTTCACCTTTTGGGTATCCATTTGCATCTGTATGTGATTCATCCACTGGAAACCCCATCCATATCAACACATTCAATCTGGATAAGGCTTAAGTAGCACTGAATAATTTTGGCTGACCAGGCTCCTATAGGGTACTCTTCAAAGTAACTGCCTACAACTGTCTTCTTTATAGTGAATGCCATCTAACTTTTGTATTGAACCTATGCAAACCAGGGCACTGTGCAACACTGTGTCTGCTAATGGTATGAACTTAATAAAGTGAAAATGCTGTAAAATCAAACTTGTGTCTTTGTATCTACACACACCTATCAGAACTGGGATGAAACCATAATGAAACCTGGACTAGGACTAGAATGGGACCAAACCACAGATAATTTGTAGTCAGAACCGCTTAGAATGTATCATAAAGTGTACACCTTTTTGTCATGTGGTCTTCTTTCCTGTGTTAAGGTGTATTGTGTATCTTTTCTGGTGGACGATCCTTCAAATGCTTCTTTCTATTGCTTCGTCTGGAATGTTTCACAGTATGGTGATAAACCTTTCTATCTTTATGGAGACCAAACCAGAACAAGTTACAGGTCAGATCTGTGCAGAGGCAACCACGCTCACAGTCAGAATGCACTGAATGAAGGTAAAGCTGTTTAAAGTCATATTGTGGTGATGTGAAGGTTGGCTGGTGTGATTCCAGCTCCCACAGATGAATGCTGTCATTGAGACCTTGGGCAAGACACTTAACCCACCTTGCCCACAGTGTCTGCATACACTGGTGTGTGAATGTGTGTGTGAATGGGCGAGTGGTTCCTTGTTGTAAAGCGCTTTGAGTGCCTTGAAGGTGGAAAAGTGCTATAGAAAAATGTGACCATTTACCATTTACCATGGACATGACACTCAACCAAAAAGTTACACAGTGGACCATTAAACTAGCAGCAAGTGTATTTTGATCAATATCAGATACAGTGGGTTCTGAATACAAAGTTCCCTGTTAATAAATGTGTCTCTACTGAATGATCTTTGCCCTTTGCATCGCTCCTGTTTCCCTGAGATTAAAGCGTCAGAGATTTATTCTAATCAAAGACTTCAAATACCAAGGCCAGACCCCCTGAACCAGCCCCTAAGCGCTCCCAGGTCGACTATCCATGAACCACGAGCCAGGTGATCCCGGTGTAATTGTGCCACTGAGAGAGAAGTGGCGTTAGCTGCTGCCAATGGTTCTGAATGCGGGTTTAATTGCAGGGCAGTCCCACGCTGAGGATAATTAGTGATAGCTGCCACGAGCGTCCCGCGGAGTTTCATTTATTAGACATGATGATTGGCGCAGGATAAAAACACAGGGGTGACACACAGCGGGACGTGCGCAGAGCCAGGAGACCAGTAAAGAGATGCGCTCACCTGCTAAGAGTGCCCCCTGCCGTGCGTAATGACCTCATTAAGCCAACGATGTTTTGACACACGTTTAGGCCTTGCTCTTTCCAAACGTGTCTCTTCAAATCTGGGACAGTGTTGGACAGTGAAATATCACAGAACTATCCTTTCTCTCAACGGGTGGCATCTATAAATTTATGCTGATTATGGTTCAGATACGACTTTCATTGTATCATCTACTTTGTACTGCATTGTTGTAGTGCATTTCAAAGGTGTTACATGGAGATTTGTACAGCCACCCGTTTGCCTATAGATTTTGAATGCAGCTATCTTAAAATAATTCATAGGCTACTGTGTTTAAGCATTTTTAATTACTTTCCCCCTTTTTTGTTGGCATATACCTAAAACTGTTTTCTATAATGTAATAAAAATCACAGTATTTATTAATCATAAATGGAATACACTGACACTCATAGGCCTGATCAGCTCTCATGTTTTTTGCAACACACTGGTGCAAGTATTTTCTTCTCGGTATCCTTCCACTGATATAAATTGTCTCTGTTGAATGGACAGGAGAGTGAATGTTGTCTGGCCTTGAGACCTGTCCAGGCCTGAGTCTAAAGGAGTGGCAAAAGGGTGCAACCTCATTTATAATATTTGTTTGCATTGGTTGCAGGATAACTAATGACACTTAATGGAACAGTGTAGCCTTTGCATCCCTTTGAAACTCATCTGCACCCTCAGTCAGTTTGGTCTAGACTCAGCTGCACCTGTCCACTGCCCGCTAATGGGAATTACCATGAGAACATAATCATTTTGGCTAACACAGATTATATAATACATGAAATCATTTATTTGATTTAACTTAATTATTGTGCAAAATCTGACAAATATGTTCAGATGGTTTTGGTAACATGTGGGGACAGTGGGTCTCTCCAGCTCAGTTCCAATTATATGCAGTTAAACAAAAAAAATTGTAGTTAACTGCTGAGTAGTTAGCATACATAATTACTGCCTTGATCTATGCCCCTGGAAACTACAAAAATCATATGTTATTTATTTATTTATGTATTATTTCTGGACCATTACCTCCTTCAATAAATCTATTTTTGGAGCAAAGGTGAGAAAATTGCTTGTGTCCGAAAAACTGTGTGTTTCCTAATGGCCCGGTCACTTCCCCAGAGGCTGGAGTTTGTTCATAGTTAAGTGCAGCTCTGATTGAGGCACTTGGCTCTGGCTGTAAAAGGTCACTATAAAAGATTAATGAGAGGTAAATGTCATGTGGGCGGGGGGCATGGGGTGTTAGCTTTAACCGGAGACTGGAGGTGTGTACTGACAAAATTTCTTAATCTCATTTTATCTTGCTCAAGCTAAATATAAAATCCCACCCATGTAATTAAGAGCATATGCATGGACTGGGTTGACTTTTATGGCCTTGTAAAGTAGTGGTGATGTGTGTCACTGTTACATGTAACAGACATATTGATCCCAATATCGTTGTACTTTTGTTATTAACTGGCTGATAAACAGTTGTGTTTATGCCACAGGAGTGCAATCTGTTGTAGCGAGTTAAATGCAGGGTCATATGAAGTCACATACTTAAGTTATATAAATGACTCAACTGAAAGTGCTAATAAATGTTAAAGATATTTTTATGAAACAAGCATAATGATACAGGGTCAGCAGGGACCTATCCTCTGACTCAGCAGACTCATCAGCTGAAGCTATTGATTTACCCCCTCAGAAGGAACAGGACATGCTACAGACCCGCATAGCATAGTATTTTACTTACAGATGTTACACACATCTGAATCAAACCAGATTTTATAGCAACATTTATTGAAAATATGTCCACTGAAAAACACCAATAACATCATATTTACAATATTTCATTGCAAGATAAATAAAATACCAAATATATGCATAAGGTAACCATGTATAAATATTTAGTGAACAACATTTTTAATAACAATTTCAAAATACAAGTAAGAAACGTACAGTGCCCTTCATAAGATGCAGTATTTACAGACTTATGGAGGTATGCCAAGTAGAATATTACAGAAATTTGACATTTATTTTCCATGATTATTTAAATGGAAAAGGAAAACATGCATAGGCTACTACTTTTATTTCACATATGAACAATATATAAAAGTTTAACTACTGTTTCACCTGCACAATTTGGTAATGTATTGATGAAAAAGAAAACATCTGAATCTTCCGTCTTGCAAGTCAGTTACATTAAAAAGCTCACAGTGAAGAAATACTGAACATACCTTTCAGTAATGCTGCTACATTAAATCCACAAAGCCACACTTCAAAATCAGAAACACTTTTCATCAGAGTCCAGTGATTTAAAGTCTAATTATTATCATATTGTAAATAAACATTTGAATTGAAGTCCAGATTAAAAATCACTTCTTATCCTGATGCTCCCACGGTACTGGATCATTCTCTGCCGTCTGTGACCCACCTTCTCTCTCGTGCCAAAACTGTTCCACATCTGGCAGCACTATCCCCTCTTCTTCTTTCCCCTTTTTCTCCAACTGGTCTTGAGAAATGCTTTGACTCAAACTCCTCTCTCGTGACGACTCAACCGACACTTCTGGCCTTGGACTTGGAGATCTCAGGGAGGTGGGGTTGTGTGGTCCCGGTTTGGCTTTTGGGGGAGGTTGCTTTCTTAGGGTGAGGCGTCTCCACAGACCCCTATAGCCCTCCCTAAATTCTTCCGATAAGGATAACACGATAAGAGGATTCACTAGAGACATTGAGAAGCTGAGTAGTTGAGCTGAGATAATCAGTAGCAAAGGTGGGGATGGGAAAAAATGATTTTCAAGTTGTTTTTCTGCGAGGTGTCTTTCCCATACCCACACCACCCATTGGGGAAGCCATAAGATCGCCATAGCAACGGTCAGACTAAAAAGCATCAATGTCAGCTTCCTTGATCTAATCTGGGTTCGGAGATTTTGAGTTTTGCTTGAACGCCGTTGGCATTGTCCATAAGCTTTCCAAAAATACATTAACGCAAAACTCAGAGGTGCACAGTAGACACTTAGGGGGTATGCTTTGACATAGACTGACATGAATTCTCTGGCTTCAGGTGGGACAATGAAAACACAATTTAGCCCTTGGATTCCCTTTTGGAGAACTTCAAATAGCCATTGTGGGATGGTGATGCAACAAGAGGATAGCCAGATGAAGAAAAGCACCACTACAATGGAACCCAGATGGATACTGACTTGCTTGGTCGGATTGGACACGTAGCGGTAGCACGCTTTAGCCATAACAGCAACAGTGAAGCTTTTGGCTGCCATGCATGTGTGGAGAAACCAGTCAGATGTTTTGCACACCACCCAACCAAGAGTCCAGCTTGCTTTGGAGAAGGACACCGCTTTGAATGGGACAGAAAACAGCAGAACAAGCCCATCTGCAAACATCAGGTTGAATATGAGGGAGTTGATGAGAGAAAGTTTGCCCTTGTGAGCATTGGACAGTAGTATGAACATAGCAGTGAGGTTGCAAGCCACACCTAAAGCACAGATGACACCCAAAATGGACGGGACGAGGACACGCAGCTCCTCCTGGTCGAGAGGTTGACTTGAAGGGTGCCCATTGAGAGACCACTTGTCAATAGAAGTGTTGGTAGTTGTGTTATAGTCCAAAGTAGGTTCCATCTTCTTCTGGAAAGTGTCCAAAGCAAGAAATGTGATTGGATAGAGATTGAGGAGTGTCCAAAATTTGAAAGCGATTACAAGTAGTGAGAGCTGTTCCTGTGTCTGTCCTCTCAGACACACTGTGATACAGGATTGAGGGCTGTTACTTATAAAGACATAGTGTGATTGACAGCTCATGTCTCCAGCTGACAAACAGTGCGTCAACTACAGCCTCGAGGGAGCCAATTAGAAAGTGAGGAAAATATTCCCAGTAAAATATGAGAATACGCATCTGTGAATGAAGTTAATAATTGGGGATTAGTACAGAAACACTTTGGTATGTTTCATAGGTATCATATATAGGATTTAAAAACAAATGCATGCGCCCCATCCTATATCCTGCTTAAGTATGATCAAGGATTTGTTTTGCAATTTAATGAACCATTGTTTCCTTTTTTAGTTCTCACATACTTTAGTTTTGGTATTTCTTCTGAGATGGATGCAAAATGCCATTCTCATATTAACAAGTCACAACAGCAGTTTACAAAAACATTCAAACACGGCTCTAGAAATTAGCTGCATATTATTGTGAAGAAATTGTCCAAAATAATAATAATAATAATAATAATAATAATAATAATAATAATAATAATAATAATAATAATAATAATAATAATAATAATCTTGACACAGTGTTAAATTATTTGTAACATTTTCACATTTAAACTATATAAATAATAAAATACTATCCTTAAGAATTGCCTTCTGTGACTGTTAATAATCTTGATGCTAATAAGGAATAAATATTTTCAAAGTTGTCTATGCCCAGAACCAGGGAAATTAGAGAAAAGGACAATATTCCCAAATTACTCAGCTCTGCCTTGTGCGATCTATATTTGAGACCAAGAAAACTCCAGAAGAGTGTGTGTAATACCAAATCAACCCCCAACTGTGTCCAGTTAATGACGATCACTTAATAATTACAGTCTTTCTCCACATGAGGGCGCCCTTGACCCGTGTGCAACGCTCTGATAATCATGATAATAAAACAAACCGGGAAAGGCAGAGAAGCAGGATTTGAACTTGCACATCTTTATTCTTTTTTATTCAAAGTCCAGTGAGCATAAAGACTGCATGGTAAGTCATTTGCATCTCAATACATTCTCAGCTATAAAAGTTTCAATTAGAAGAGTCACAAAGGAGGTTGTTAAGAAGAAGAAGTTACTGTTCGAAAGGAATCACACAAAATAATTCCCTGATTTCACAGAGTTGGTTTAGACCTTTGTCACAAAATGAACAGGGGGCTCCCGATGCTAAAACCTAAAGGTGCACTGTCTAACTTTTCTGATGGGCGTCAGCCATATGTTTGTTCCATGGAGATGTTACTGTATTTGCCTGGTATATTCCACAGTATTTCAGGTATTTGTATTGCTGAAAAATACCTTGAAAGACGGGGCCAAAAAACAGTCTCCTTAGATACATTTTATTCCATAATGTGGAACGTTCAAGGCAATGCAATAACATCTCTGTGGACACAAGATAACGACCCTCCACCAGTAAAGTTACACAGTGCACCTTTAACTTTAACCTGCTACTGTTCGGCATTAGACTCAAAATACAGTAAAACGTGGACAGGCACCACAGCATTTCAAACTGGCTACATGTTTATAACCAGTAGACAATGTACAGATCTGTGCAAAAGTTAATGGCAAGAGTTATGTTCAGAGTATTATCTTTCTATTGGGCCACAAACCCTCTCAAAGGCCTCTCATACGCATAAATAATGAGGAAAATGATTGTAGTTACTTGTTTCAATTTTAGATCTATACTCAAAATAATCAATTGAAATAGAGCTAGAAATAAACAATAATTGGTATTCACTACAAAATATAGTCCTTTGACCCATTTCTACTAATAGCAATATTTATTACACAAATATAACAGATTGTATATCCATAGAAGCATTGAAATATGTTACAGCATTTTTGTACCTGCCTTAAACTTCTGCACAGGACTGTATATTACTTGCATAGTGCTTCATTTGTATTGGAAACAGTGTGATTTTGATCCAGTGCATGCAAAAGAGCTATTCTACCATCCTGACCAAAGTATATGGAAATTGCCATCTACCAAGTAATATTAAGCACTATGCAAATAAGATATCAACTAACTACTGTATGGTATTGACATCAGCTGCTGTGTACTCCTCTAAACCCACAAGCATGTAGCCAGTTCTATCATTGGACTACATTGCTCCAAGCACTTTGTCTCCACTTTGGACATTAAAAGCGGAGTATTGTTGAGGTTTTTTTTTTTTTTTTTTACCATATAAAGAAAGAAAATTGAACCAAAAATATGAAATGACTTTTGCCAATTTGAAACATTCACACTCCCCTCCCTCCCACCCCTTACATGATCAACAACATACCAAAAGAAGGCACCACAGCTTCTTAACAAACTTAAAAACAACGGTATTTTCAAATCAAATGGCCTTATCTGGCTTCTTTCATTCATATTACAGGGAACAGGGAACACACAATATTCCAAAAATTCCTGTAATTGTTTTTGTCACAGGCAATTTGAAACATTAACAGTCTCCTTTCTCATTTTTGGAGCAGCGAGTCTTTGAGTTGTGCTGTCTTTGCCTTCAACACTGAGCGTGCAGAAGGGCAGATTGAAAGATAGGGGGCGCTGTTGCTACACGACAAACATCCACAGTCATGTAGGCTGTCTCTCTGTGTGCTATATTCCCACATCCGCCCTTTTAGAGTCAGGGTCCAAGTGGCTGCTACATCACACATTATTCATGCAGCGAGCCTCTGTTGCATAAACGCATTGGATTCACTTTCCCCTTTGTGTTTGCTTGGTTAAATAAATTAAAATTCACTGTCCGTTTTCCTTTTTGTTTTTGGAGGAATTCCCCAAAAATGTTTCCAGGCTGCACCAGTTTCAGTCTGTGGATAGTCCTCAGTAGTCGATTAGCCAAAATTAGCAGCGTTGGGAAAAGCAGAAGGATTGTACATTTAAACTCCATCTCTTTATTATTTTCCAAATGTGCTTTCCCCCAGTGTCCCAGTTCAAAGGTCAGGGGTCAGCGTGGGCAGTTTGGCCTTTTAGTTGACCTTGTCTTGGAAGATGTAGAGGTTGTTTGTAGCCGCTACAGCGATGATGTTTTCATGTGGGTGCCATGTTGTGTGAAGGATCTTTTTGCTGAAGTCTAAGCTGTCCACACTGATCTCGTCTTTACGCCGTTTCCCGCCTACGCACACCTGGAAGATAAGGAGATGTGTGTCAAATGTGTCAGGTTTAGCTAAAGTTAATGTCCCAAAAACTTACTCAAAAATTGGCTATTTCACATCAGAAAATATAAGGCTATTCAAGCTCCATCTTTATTGTGCTGAATAAGATTACACCTTGGCTAAATCCTGTAGAGAAAAGGTCTAAATCCACAATTTGTTAAAGAGCCTGTTATAATGTTGTTACTTATCAAAAAGATACCTAGAGTTGTGTTTTGTTTCAATCACACAAACACAAAAGCCCTGCATATTTATGGTGAGTTCTTTTCTCAAACACTCTGTTCCACCTTATGGTGTCCTATGGTAATACAAGAAGCGCTCCACTGTTTTAAACACCTGCACCCTCACTAGAATCATTTGGATAATTTCAGCCCTAGAATAGCCCATTTCTACTGAACTAAAGATAAATAGGTAGTTGTTAACTTGGAAACTACAACTTCATGACAACACAAGGTGGAGCAGAGCATTTTGAGCTTTAGAGATATAGTCAGACTAATAATAATTATGTGTGAATGAAACAAAATACAACTCTTGGTATGTTTTTGATGAGATAACAACATTCTAACATGGCTTGAAGCTCACAAGAGTCAATTTTGTGTAATGTAGGACCTTTAATGACTTTTATTTTCATTATACCTGATGTAACAAAACTCTGATGGAGCAATAAGTAGCAGTATGTATAATAAAATGATAAATACATTTCTGCATTCATATCCATAATTCCCACACTGTATTTTGGGAAATAGTGCAGTGTCTTATTTATCTCAGCTGTGTTTACCTTGCGAGGCTTGAGAATAGCTCTGGGTTTGCTGTTTTCTCTTGATGCTTCTAATGTGACGTCTCGCTTTGTGTTCCGGTCGAACATCCGGAAGAAGTTGTTGTAGGAGCCGGTCATTATAACGCTGTATACAGAAAATACAGAGTGCACAGAGGTTAATTTAAGTTAAAGGTGGACTATGTAACTTTTTGGACAGGGATCCATCACTCCACCATGCTTTTTTCTAGGGCTATGCAATTGCTCTGCCTGGAATGTTCCACAGTATGGCATTAAATAGCTCTACCTTACACTTATTCAATTACAGGTGATTTTATAGTTCAAAAATACCTAGAAAAAAACAACAGCCTTTCTGGATAGCCCCTTCACAGATCTGACCTGTAACCTGGTCTGGTTTGGTCTCCATGAAGATAGAAAGGTTTAATACAGTCCTGTGAAACATTCCAAACAAAGCAATAACTTCTCTATGGAGAAAAGGTTTTGATGGATTCTCCACCAGAAAAGTTACACAATGTACCTTTAAGGAGCTATTATACACAGAAAGGTAATAAGGGAAGTATTTTTGTAACTTTTTTCTGTTATGATTTTTATAACAGGAACATATACTTATCTATGGGTTTCACAAAGCAAAACTAAATGTAAGAATAACTGAAACCCATGAAAACTCCATTATAGCATGATGTTTCTGGGAAGTTTGTGAATACTTGGCTGAATATAATTTTGTCAGATACACATTGAAATATAAAGAGGTCATTTCAAAGTTTTTGTACTAACCTGTCTGATCCATTCCAGACGCACTCAAATTTGTCAAAGATGCAGTCGTTTTCATACAGGGAGCACAGTTTACCTCGCAGGTAGTCGTGTACCTGAAATAAAACAACATAACATCATATTGGCATCATAATATTAAGAACAATTACACTGTGTAAAACTATCACAAGTTCAGCAGTGCTTTGAACATGTCTCTGATAACTGCAATAAATTCTAGAAGGGACATACTTTGGAGTAACTAAATGTAGGACCAATTAAGAATTTAAAAGGCTATTTTCTGATGTTATAATGTGGTTTCCTCAAAAATATATCCAGAGTTGTGTTTTGTTTAATTCACACTTTTTAAACACACAATCCTGCATATTTAGGATGAGTTCTTCTCTCAAACAGAAAACAATATGTTCTCCACTTTGTTAACTGTTAACTTGAAAACTACCACTTCATCACATCACAACATTGAACAAAGCATTTTGAGCTCTGGAGATGTAGACAGACTACTAATGCACAATTATTCAAACGTGTGAATTAAACAAACCACAACTCCAGGCGTGTTTTTGATGAGGTAACCACATTCTAACATGGCTAAAATCTCACAAGAGCCAATTTATAGGAAATAATATAGGATTTTAAGCAGTAATTAAGCAATCACAGGTCCACCGACTGCATCCTACTCTGATAGTTATTGATGCCTCACCCTGTTTCATAATTGTGTACTGTAAGCTGCTTGCCTTTACGATAATATAAAAAGCTACTGATGTAAGTACATGGTATTTATAAAGCTTTTTTCACAGATGAAAATATAATCAATACAACAGCCAACAATGAAATAGTTGTAAAAATTAATAATAAAAATATGTCTTGACCTACTGTTACACCTTATATTGTTATTGTTATATTATTGTAGTCATATAGTTAGTTACTGAGGCTTTCTCTGGCCTATATTATAAATGTATTGTAAACCTCTCCCCCATATGCTCTACTCCACTTCAGTAATCCCTATGGCCTGCTGACCCACGCTAATAGAGGTGGAGGCTAGCAGCTCTGGAACTGGACACAGAATCCCCTTGAGAGCATCTGACGGCCTTATCAATGATGACCCCAACCCCAAGATGGCGTCTGTGATCATACAGTCTAGATGTGACCCCGGCGACAGCACAGTGGGAGGTCCTGGCCTTCAGCTCTGCACTATCTATCTTCTCGGTGCTCTCGATGCTCGGTTCAATAAGCTCTCCTGGGCTAATGGCTAAAGATGACACAGTTGCAGATAGGCCATGAGACAGGGAAACGGGATTATGTTGAGTGATCAGACTCAATCAATATGGTTTGATCTGCACCAGAGGAGATTTACCTATGAAGGCTGTAAGCTGTCCTATAAAGCCCTTCAGTGTTAGTAACGCACATTGGCACACTTCCAATTTGGGGCTAATCAGACAATATAATTCCTATGGAGGAACTGGCCATACCCAATGCCCACCCAAAATATTTTCAAATAAAGTTTAATCAAGAAACTTATGACAACATCTAACCAACGTTGGGCATGTACTAGCTGAACCTGATGGAAAAAAATATGATTTTTGTAGCAACTTTATAAAATTAAATGCAGTTTAACAAACTTGAAGGTGCACTATGAAACTCCTAAAGTAGACGCTCTGCTACTTTGATGTCAGTTCTTTGCCTGGAATGTTCCACAGTAGGGCATTAAACATATCTCCCTTGCATTTGTTCAATTACAGGTATTTTATAGCTCAAACATATAAATATATATTCTTCAGAAACATGAATTTGTACCATGTGCAGCCTTGCTTCTCCATAGATATGACCATTAACTTGTCTCCATCGTAATTACCAAGTTTATTTCTATACTGTGGAAAAATCATGTTAAAACAGAAATATCTACATCAAGGCGAGCCCTCAACCAGAAAAATTACACAGAGCACCTTTAAGTCTTTATATAACTACTGTGTTCTTAAGTACTCATTACTCCTTATAAATCCTATTTGACACTGGAAATATGAGTTTCCAATTAAATGTAATATACATACATTGTTTGCACCAATTAAAAAACCTCTTCACTTTAATTGATGGTCAGACATTTATCAAAGGAGTTAATGAAACAGTATACTGATACTAAAATGCACCATATCTTCTGTGCTATAAAGAATTTTGATAATTACTGTAATTATCATTGCTCCAAGCTTGAATTTGAATCTTAAAATGAAATAAATGTGCAGATAGAAAAAATTTAATACATAGTTTACTACAATTGTATAAAAATCCATTTAATTTTGAGATTCACATTTTTGCAGGGGAATCAATACTTGATATCTCAGTTGATATTGGTGCATTCATAGTTTGTAATCGATCTGCCCATCACTATCAAATTGTACAGTTTAGAGGAGATTTTACCTGGTATGTCTCCAGTGGTTTGTTCTCCATTTGGAGGTCCCACACTTTGACTGTGAGGTAGTCCCTTGTCATCAGGTAACGCCCATTGTGGCTGAACTTCACATCTGAGATGGATGAGATGATTTCGGAGAAAAAAGAACGAGTCGAAGGATCCTCTGGCTCTTCAAAATCTACAAATGGAAAAGCATATACAAAGAAAAAAAATATTATTTGGGGAGATAAAAATGCATAATTCACCCTGTAGGAGGCAGTGGTAGACGGAGCAGTTTGTAATCATGGCTGTAGGGAAAAAGGCAGATTTTGTTTGGGTGGGAGACAGTCATTAGTGAACAATATGAGGCACAACAATGGTGGAAAGAGGAGGGGGGAGATGTTGAAGCAGCTGCATCTCTTTGCCTGATTCTTCCTGCTCTGGGAGACTGATGGGTCAGCATACGGGTAAATATTGGTTATGATTCATATTGATTTTGGCAGCCGCTGATTTGTGTGCAGGCCAGAGCACTAGGGATAAGAGCCAGGCATTCCATCGTGGGCTGTCAAGTCACTGTCACTCCTCCTCCCATCCCTCCTTCTCTCCTTTCATTCTTATTTCTCCTTTAATCCATCCCTTTTTCACTTTAATGCTATGGGAACAATCACCATTCTGCATGCTTCAAATAGGGCTGTGCCAAAAATCATATATATCACAATTTTTGCCTTATATTCTGCAATATTGATTTTCAACTGTATTTCATTTTGGTCAGATTAAAGACAGCAAAAACAATAAAATATTTTTAAGCAAAACTTAATTGCCATTTAACACAAAAACACAAAAAATAGGAGGATTAGACAGAGGATTTGGCTGTGGACCTCTTGATTGAAAAGACTCAAGCTGATGATTAAAATGACTGATAAAAAATATTAAAATAACAAATAAAAATGTAAATATATTGTTTCATTTATAGCAGTGTTTCATTTCATTGAATGGTACCAAGATTAGATCCTTTTAGATTTAAACATATTTTTTACATTTGTATACAGTATGCAAGAAAACATTATTTGATCTTACATGCACAGGTAAAATAAAAGAATTATTGGTATTAATGTTAAGGTTATATTTTATAAATTATTGCATATTTTCATTTAGAAAGTGGTATCTTGACTGGCCTTTGCTCCTTTCCTTCCTTCTTCACCAACTTTGGCTAAAAAAAATAACCTTACCCAACCTAACCTTTCCTCTGTGATGTGTCAATAGGGAGTCTAACGAAGGATGCAGAGGGAGGGATGAAAAATAGAGGGATGAGGACCAGGATAAGAAAAACAAATCAATGTCAAAATGCCGAGCCCATTTGAGCCCAGCTGGATTTGTGTGTGTCAGTGAATACTCTCTCTCCTCCCGTCCCACTTACAGGGCTGTATAATAGGGCCCCTGGGGAGTTGACAGAGGGGTGCAGACTCAGGTCCTGTTGCTTGGTTTTGGTGATCTCCTCCAAATCCATCTATTCGTCCCAGTATTCCCCAGCAGTAACACTGATTTATTCATGTCCACAGCTATGACTATGGGACAATAACAATAGAAATCTGGCTTTATTGCTTTGCTTCTGTGGGTGTTTTTGGGGATAATTTATGAGTACAATCAAAACATGAATATTAAAAAGAGGTGGGAGATGTATAGATTTTTTTAATTTTTTTATTCAGTCAGTTCATATTTGGGACACATTTACAGGTATATGCTATATATATATATATATATATATATATATATATATATATATATATATATATATATATATATATATATATATATATATATATATATATATATACATACATATATACATATATATATATATATATATATAGGGATATCTAATTGACAAACAGCAAAGAGGCTGTACTAGTATTGTTTTGCTTGTTGTGTGGGAGGTATCTGGGGTTTTGGGGAGGGAGGATGGAAAAGGTGCTGAGTGCGTAGGAGGAGGGCACTACATAGCTCAGGGCTGTATACAAGTGCATGCTGGGAAACAGTAGATCAGTATTAGCCGAGCTGTCCTGAGGCTAATGATGACACCTGCCTGCTGTGAGGGCTACTGTCTAACACCTGTCAAGGAATGCAACTAGAGCTGCTCAAAACAACACACCAGACCAGTCTTTTCATTACACATTAGATATTGAGAATAGTATTTTAAAATGATTATTGCAGTATCTACAGAGAATAGTGGTGGATTTTTAAGACATGTATCAGCCATTTCTTTAAAAAGATTCTGTATGGATTCAGAAAAGCTAATAATCGAAAATTTGACTGACTGGAATGTAGCTAAAGTTTTTTGGAGCAACAGATCAGGTTTTGAGTCATATGTTATCACTTTCAACAAGTGGATATAAAACAAAATATCACTATATCTATGATTATTCTGTTCCTTAATGGTAGGGATGCACCGATACTAATACTGGTATCGCATATCAGTTCTGATCCAGGAAAATATGCTGGACTGGGTATTGGTATAGTTCAAGTGATAACCTGGTTGGGCCTTTAACTGGATGTAATAAGACTATTTAATGACTGATATAGGACCATCACGTCTCATAATGTTTGAACTTTTCTTCATATAACGCTGTTCAATAGTAACTTGCAGGATATATAACAGTTACATAACACAACTGGATCAATTTTGTAAGTAGTTTTGAAAGAAAAAAAATGCAATTTTTAATCCTTGCACTGGTAAGGGTTATATGTATCAGATATCGGCAGATACTTAAAGTCATCAATAACAATATCAGTATCATCACTGAAAAAGCTGAATTGGTATATCTCTACCGGATAGGAATGTGTTATGGTTCACTTTGCTTTTGCTACTATTCTATTATATTAAAAAAGCTAAACAGAAAATTAAGTCTATAATATTGTCAAGATAAAAATAATATTTTTGCACCAATGAAAGAGAAATGCAGGAGCACTATAAAGTCAATATAGAAAATGTCATTTTGTCATTGTGTTCTAATGGCCTTTTTGATCCATTATACCAAAAAACATTAACATTGAAAAAGATCTGGTGCTTGAAGCAAGTCACATTTCAGATCTTAAACTGGTTATTAGCATATCATATAGGGTCTTTATTATGTTGAAATAATTGCCACAAGAAAAATGGTAGTGGGCTTTGTTTCCACTTTAGCGCCTTTAGACAATGGAGAAAGGGATGGGTGACGAGATGACATCATTACAAAGAGATAAGTCACGCTTTTCCTGGCAACGAGATTATCTGTATGAAGACGCCATCACATGTGAAACAGCCAGTGAAATTCAGTTCAAGATGTCTGCCTCCTCCATGAACTACAGAGCAGTGATAAAGCAAAGATTCAGCCACAAAAATGCTTTAGCTGCAGTGGCTAGACTTTTTTTTATAGAATGAAGTTACAAAGATGTAAAAATGTATGATCTAAATGTTCATAGCTGTAGAAACAAAAATCAACCTAACAGGTTTTAGATATGTGTGGCATTTATATTTACCTTCTGTAACTATTAGAGACAATATTAAAGGGCCCATATTACAATATTCTCTGATCTATGTTATAATGTTTCCTCATCACAAACATACCTGGAGTTGTGTTTTGTTTCATTCACACATGTTTAACACACAAATCCTGCATATTTAGGCTGAGTTCTTCTCTCAAACAGATTCACAGTTCCACCTTGTGATGCCATGTCATAATACACAAAGTGCCCCACTGTGTTTTTAAACTCCATACACCTTCACTAGACTCATTTGGATAATTTCAGTCCAGAGATTTTCGGCTTCTATTGAACAAAAGGTAAAATGTAGCTCTTAACTTGAAAACTACCGCTTCATGACATCACAAGTTGAAGCAGTGCATTTAGAGTTTTGGGGATGTAGACAGACTAATAAACCAAACCAACTGGATATGTTTTTGATGAGGTAATCTGACAGGTCACATAATTGAGCTATGATAATATCTATCAGACAATGTGACTGAATGAAAATAAAGAATAAAGATTGGTTAGTAATATTTTAAATAATATTTTTTCTCATAATAAAAAGTAAAAATAAAAATAAAATTAATTGTGACATCCGTTAAAACTATCTTTGCGCTCTTCGATCCAGTCATTTCCTTGTACATAAGACTCATGACAAATTCAACAGGCCTTTAGCTCACGGCCCACTGCACACACATCGATACATCTGAGGAAAAGAGTGACATTATTGGACAACAAGAGGTGTCCAGAAGGGACTAATGCGATTGTGTTTAAATCATTGATTTTTTTAACACAGAAAATGTCAGTGTTTTCATTATTCATTCAGTCAAAGGGTATGCATGTGATGGTAAGCTTATAGGACATGCCCATGTGTCGTTAAAGACAAAGAGAGATTTATTGACTGGCTACCTGTCTGTCTATTGAGTTTTGGGGGAGGGACGGTGTGTAAAACCAAGGCAAACCATAAATGTATTGTTTCATATTTGAAAAGACAGTCTTGTTGAGTCAGCAATTTTTGACAAACAATGAACACTAGAGTGCATTTTTGTCTCTATAATAGTCTGCCACTTCTGATCAACAAACCAAACTAAAATGGTTTCTACTTTGATGTGATTTATAACTAGAGGAAAATAGGCAATTGTGCTGATGCAAAACACTTTTTCCTACAGTTTCAAACTCAATATACAAGTCAATGCATCAGTATACAAAGATACCCAGGGATATTATTGGAAAATATTTGTCCACAATTAACTTGATTTTTCTTTACCTTTTGTTTGGACCTTACAGTTAAAGTTACATATGGGTCATTACTTTGGTTACATCATAATTATAGTGCTTTAGATAGATAGATAGATAGATAGATAGATAGGAAGAAAGAAAGAAAGAAATTTTAACAGTCCATATTTAGTACCTTATGTGGAAATAAACATTGTAAATGTATACTGTTTAATGTATATTGTTCAATGCATTGCTTAAAATAAGAGAGTTTGAAGCCTGCATGCTTACTGATTTATGAGATCACAGCAGAACCTGGTTTGCCAAAGCCGAGTATTGAGGGCACAAATAAAATTAGTTTATTCTCAGCCAGCTTATATATGGACAGGCCATGCCTACTGTGAAAGTTCATTCTGCTTTCTGATGGGATAGATAGTTTGAGAACCAAAATACTATATGATACATACCCTACATTTAAAGGTCCTATATTACACAAAACTGATTCTTGTGAGCATTAAGCCATGTTAAAATTATGTTAACTCATCAAAAACATACTTGGAGTTGTGTTTTGTCTTATTCATGTTTGAGTAATCCTGTACTTTTAACCTCTAAAGTGCTCTGTTCCACCTTGTGATGTCATTAAGTAGTAGATTTCAAGTTAGCATCTACATTTTACCTTTAGTTCAGTAAAGAATGACAATTCCACGGCTGAAATCTAAATGACTCTAGTAAAGGTGTGGAATTTAAAAACACAGTGGAGCGCTTCCTGTATTACCAAATCACATCAAAAGGTGGAACAGAGTGTTTTACATTTGAGAGAAGAACTCCTAAATATGCAGGATTTGTGTGTTAAACAAGTCAGGGTATGTCTGTGATGAGGAAACAACATTATACCAGAGACCCTTTAAAAGTAAAGACTCAACATGAAGTATAAGACAAAATTCTTCTTCTTACATTTGCAGTGCTTGTCGCAGAGAGCAGCCTGCCTCATGTCACACAGTCGTATTGAGCCTTTGCTGCTGCTGTAGGCGAAGGTGTGGCACTGCTGTGGGTGGAACTCTGCAGACGTGATCACCTCCGTCAGTTCCTCCATGTTGGCCGGTTTGATGTCCACAATGTCTGAGAAATGTCCACTAAGGAGCCATTACCTTTCAGCTTTACTGGTTTTGAGCTAGTAAATGGGCAATGAAATTTATAGATAACATGCTTTTGAAAGGTGCGAGCTATAAATACTGTGGAACTACACGTGAAGCAATAAATCAATCATGTACTCTCCTTTATGGCTGGAGGTAGAGCTGGAGTTTTGATGTATTTCATGGGAGACCAGTCAGATATTTCACAACTGCCCTCATGAGTTATTATTCCAAATATCTTAGGAATCTATGAGACCCATCCAAGACATTTTTAATTAACAATGCCTTTTGTTAGATAGTAAGATGAATAGATAGACACCTAGATAGATAGATAAATAGACAGATAGACCGACAGACAGATACTTTACTGATCACGAAGGAAATTAAAAGTTTGGCAGTAGCAACATAGAAAAGAAATTCAAAAATAGCTACTGCACAAGCTATAAACTCGGAAAAATCACTGAGGTACGCGGGGTCCTCAGCAGGTTTCTTGCATTTTCATAATTATTGCTTTCATTACTTTTTTTTTTTTTTTTTTACTTCTGATGCTGCATTTTATTCATATCTTTTAGTCATATTCAAGAAAGAACAAGGGGATACCGATCAATAGCAAACAAGTCTCTTTGTAGTCTCTTATACTGAGACTACAAAGCTGTTTTCAGGCCACCCAGAGAAAGAGAGCATTGCTGACGTTTAGTGTACATGATCATTGAACATTTTACTGTAATACTTCTGATTTATGTTATATTTAGGGCAGACTTTTCTTTCATTCGCTACTCAGAGTTTCTTGAGAAAGATCCAAGACATAGTTGCAGTCAGAAATAAGAGAGGGTGGAACAAGATCGGTTACTGTAATTACTGTGATAAGATATCTACAATACCTGTCAAAAGTTTGGATTCACCCTCTCATTCAATGTTGTTTACTACATTCAATAGCTGATATACATATAGAAGACACTTATTGTTACATATTTTTAGTTGAGATATTTAACTTTTGTTCTTTTTCTTTTTTTGCATATATTTCTCAACAGCTGACCCACATTTAGGTGACTCTCTCATTGGAAACCCATGGCTGTAACTGCTTTGAGGATACTGAAGCTTCTGTCGGTGATCTCCAAGTTCCACAGGTTCACCCGGAGGTCGTCGGTAGAGATGAAGGTTTGGAGGTCAGAGTTCACGGAGATGGAGTTGATGTGGTAAGTGTGAGCATTACTGAACACGCGCCGGGCTGTGGCCTCCACCATCAGATCCATAGGCTGTAGCACTGGCACCTACAAAACAGAAAAACATCTGTTAGTAATCATTTACCATAAAAAAAGTAAGTTAGATGTATTAAGAAATCATCATTTCACAATAAACAATAATGACATAAACTTAAAGGTGTACAGTGTAACTTTTTTTCCTGGTGGAGGGTCTGCAACCTGCTTGCCACCATCTAGATGTTATTGTTTTGCCTGGAATGTCCCAGTATGGCATTAAACATTTTCACCTTGCATTTAATCAATACCATGGGTTTATATTGACCTACAACTTGCATTCTTACTGTGAGTGGGCTGCACCTTAAAAGCAGGATAATCCCACTAAACCCTTTTCTAAGTGAACTATACTGTAAAAAATACAAAAACAGCAAAATATATATTGCACCAGGGCTTCAACAGTTGATTGACTGACTGTGACTAGTCCACTATAAAAATAATCATAGTCGCAATGGTTATCTGGACTATACTATATCTCTATATTTAGAAGCCTTTAGTCACCACATTGCAACCTTTATTTGGTTTATAGATCAAAATGAGCAAGATATCAAGATTTTATTGTCATTGCCATAGGAAAACTACAAAATTGTACTTTTAGAGCATCAAATACTGCATAGTTTTGATATAAAGTTGATAGATAAAAAGTCTCAGTGTACAACAGAAATAATCACTGAGTGGTCAACTGCTAAAATAATCATTGGTTGCAGCCCTTAAGTACAACAAAACTCTTTAGTAGTTAATCCATTTTTTTTTTCTTTTGTACCTTAACTTCTAGGGTTTTAAAGAAGTTAACTTTAGTAGTTAGTTTTAGTATCTGTAATTTATCATATATTCTAATAATTTGACAATCCACAACTCACATGTCCATAAGCCTAACACTACATAAAAATAAGAATTTCCCAAATAATGCAAATAAAAGGTACATAAATGATTGATCCAGGCAATATATTGATACTATCATATGGAACGATAATTACAGTGCCATGTTTACTCATTAAAAATAATGACAACAAAATACTTCAGTATGTTGTAAACGGTATTGCTGTATTTCCTGGGGTGTTCATTATGCGCCCTTTTATGGAGGAGCATCGTCTCAGTTGCACATGGGCCTGGCGTGAACAGTCATCTGGTGTTTTTATGTATGTCTTTGCATGACCCCAGGGAGCAGTATGACATTTACTTCACAAATCGTAATGCAGCTGACAGTGAGCGGGGGGCTGCAGGCGCTTTGATGGTACTGTGAATGTATGCATGCAAGAAGCTGATTTGTTTATCTCTCACTCACATGCAGGACCAGGAGAGGCTATGTATGACTGTGAACGGAAAAATTGCTCTACCGAGTTTGTAATGATTGCTTATGGAAATTCAGTTTTCCTTTTCTAAAATCAAAACTAAGGCTGTAGGTAACAGTTATTTTGGTTATCTGTTCATCTCTTTTTTCAATTAATTTATTATTCATTATATTGCATGTGAAGAAGTTTGACCCAGTTTAGACTTAAGGGACCTATATTATGATATTTTCTGATCTATGTTATAATGTTGAATCCTCATCACTAAACATACCTGAAGTTGTGTTTTGTTTCATTCACACATGTTTAACACACACATGCTGTATTTTGGGGCTTGTGTTCTCCTCTTACACTAAAATACTCTGTTCTACCTTGTGATGTCATGTGGTAATACAGGAACTAGTTTTAAAACTCCACAGCTTCACTATAATCATGTGGATATTTTCAGCCCTGGAATCGCCAGTCGAAACAAAAGGTAAAATATACCTGTTAACTTGTTAAACTACTGCTTCATGACATTACAAGATGGAGCAGAGCATTTTGAGCTTTGGAGATTTAGACAAACTAATAATAAAGGTCAAAAAGCTCCGTGGAGGAATGATGACTCGGTCAGAGCACAGAAAAAGGAGTGTCAGAGGGCAGAGCAGAAATGGTGCAAGTCAAACCTCCAGATTCATTATGAGATTTACAGAGAAAAGATGAATATGTACAATCACAGCTTGGGTAGAACAAGAGAAGAAACTGCAGTAACAACTAAACTCAGACAAGACAGAAGTCATGGTCTTTGGCCCACAGGTTCCAGTATGTTAGACTACTGTAATGGCCTGCTCACTGGCTTTTCCAGACGAGCTGTAAGGTAACTGCAGTACATCTAGAATGCTGCAGCTCGGGTCCTTACTCGAACCAGGACCTACGAGCACTTAAGTCCTGTGCTCAGGTCTTTGCACTGGCTTCCTGTGGCTCAGAGAATACACTATAAAGTGGCTCTGCTTGTGTACAAGTCTCTCCATAGCCAAGCACCAAAGTACATTTGTGACATGTTAGTGCCATATGAATCATCTCACACTCTGAGGACATCAGGGACCGGCCTGCTGCTGGTGCCCAGAGTCAGGACTAAACACAGGGAGTTAGAATTTAAGTTTTCTGCAGTTAAAACCTGGTACAGTCTTCCTGAGCAGTTGAGACAAGCCTCTACTGTGACTCAGTTAAAATCCAGGCTCAAAACTGTTCTGTTAAGCTGTGCATTTGAGGTTTTCATTCCGCACTCTTCTCTCTCATTTAATGTCCCTCTCTCTCTTTTTTTATTTTATGATGATTATTTATGTTTTGGTTTGTTTGTATTGTGATTTTAATGCATTTCTTATTCTGTAAACACTTTGAATTACTTTGTGTACAAATTGTTCTGTACAAATAAACTTGCCTTGCCTTACTTTACTCAAACATATGTGAATGGAACAAAACACAAATCTACGTATATTCTTGATTATGTAATAACATTCTAACCTGACTTGAAATTCACAAGAGTCAATTTTGAGACCTTTACGTGATGCCACTTGAGGACATCTTCTTTTAGAAAACACAAAATATATGTACGTTTCCTGTGCCAATTTGACTGGGCAATAAAACCAGCATATGGCATGTTTTGAGTGCCTTTAGTCCAGGTTTTAAATTGCTTACTTTGAAATACATATAAAATATTAACCTGTAACATGCGCATAGGGCTTATTCTTCAAATAGTTATTCCTGACCATGAACCTAGATACCAAGACCTGGAGGCACTAAGATTGCACACAGCTTCTGAATACTATCTTCACTTACTAAATAAATAATACATTTTCATTGTGAGATATTTATTTTACCCTTGAGGATCTTAAACATAAATCCACCTGGGCACTTTACCATTGCAAAAATTGGACCAGTGCTTTAGCAGTGGTCTAAACTTTAATATTCTTCTTTTTTGTGCATTTACGTTGACCACTTCTTTGTCTATATGCTTTTCTAAAATCTAAGACTGTCCTCTGGGACTTTCGCATAGCCCTGCATGTCTGTGCAGAACCACAGGAAGCCGTGACATTTACTTCACAAATCTTAATGCAGTTGACAGTGAGCGGGGGCTTCAGGGGGGATGATGGCAATGTGAATATCTGTTTGCCAGTGACTGAACATGTTCCTTCATCTTTCTTTCACACTCTCTCTTCTTTTTCTTCTTCTCTTTCTGTCCTATTCTCCTCTCTCTTTCTTAATCAGTGTCTTTCTTCTTCTCCTTCTGTCTCTTTTTCTGTCTCTCCCCTTCTTTTTTCTTCCCCATCTTTCTCATCACCTGCCCCCTCCATCTTTCTCTATTTATCTTCTTTCTGTGCTTCTTCTCTCTTTCTTCCACCTCTCTCTTTCTATCTTTCTTTCTTTCACTCTCCCTCTTCCCCTCCACTTTCTCTCTCTCTCTCTCTTTTGCATCTTCATGCTCTCTGCTTCTTCTCTCTTTCTTTCCCTGTCTTTCTCATCATCTGCCACTCTCCATCTTTCTCCATTTCCATTCCTCTTGTCTCTCTTTTTGTCTTCCCTCTCTCTCTTTCTCTCTCTCTCATGCAAGTCCAGAAGAAGTTATCCATCTGACCAAATGTGGGAACGCCAAGGAATCATAAATGGCCTCGAGGCATCGCTGATCCCTGCCGTGGAACGATAACTCCTCTCTGTGTTTTCAAGGCTAGCTCCCATAGACTTACAACACATGTCTAAATGCAGAGAGGGACTGCACGGTGCTTCAAAGCAGCTCTGCACCAGCCCCCCATTGGCCTGATAAAACCCAGACAAAGGGGGGAGAGAAGGGGGGAGGGAGAGGGACAAATCTGTAGCGTCTTCTCTCTTTTTCTGGAGGTTTGTAGCTGGCACTGTCAGAGAGGCAGGGCAGCTCAGCAGGACCCTGTCTCTCCACGGGTGTCAGCTCATTTTCATGTCTTTCACTGTGTGTCCGGAGAGACAGACCAGCATTAACCCACAGACCCAGCTATGACAGCTACAATCTACAGCCACTGCTTAACAATGACCCCCTGATCTACCTCATATTGAAAATGTGAGATACAAAGACACTGGGCAATATATGTAATCAC
Source organism: Boleophthalmus pectinirostris (assembly GCF_026225935.1). Taxonomy (NCBI): domain Eukaryota; kingdom Metazoa; phylum Chordata; class Actinopteri; order Gobiiformes; family Gobiidae; genus Boleophthalmus; species Boleophthalmus pectinirostris. Next base: position 25,862,624 of record NW_026571207.1, on the reverse strand, counting down.
AGAATCAGAATCAAAATTGCCATTGTCAGTAAAATTTGCTTTGGCAATATGGCAGCATAAAATGACAAATAATAGTAAATAACATAAACCATGAAAAAAGAAATATGATAGATATGATAGAAATATGAATATACTCTATTATACATATTTTTTTATTTCTGTTTTTAGTGGAAAACCTTACAGACCTTACAATGACCCGATATGTATGAATGTATGTATGTATGTATGAATGTATGTATGTATGTATGTATGTATCTATGTATCTCTGTATGTATGCATGTATGTAGAAATCTTATATGGTGCGTTTCAAAAACAACTCAAACTCTATATCAGAACTGGTGCAAGAACACAGTAATATTTTGTTAACTTAACCATTCTAGCTATTATGACTATACCGATGCCAATACTATGGCTTTAAGTATCTGCTGATTATTTATTTCCTTTTATTTCTGGTGTATGTATTTGTAACTTTTATTTATCGTAATTAATCGTAATTTACAATATCATAAGGTGTTTTGGGCCAACACTGGCAATATTAACTATGATTATTGTGTCAGTGCATCCCTAGTTGACTGTGGTATCAAAATCAGTCTCAAGTATCTCTGCCTTTACTTTAATAACAAATTGGAGAATAAAATTCATATTATTGCATTCTAACTTAAAACATGCCTTGTCTTTCATTTCTGGTTCCTAGATTTAGCAAGTCTTTGTTGTTCTTTTAGACATCTCTATCTCAAATTCATATCTATAAGCCCCCCACTGCCCCCCCACTCGCTGCGCCCTAACACCTCCTATTTAGATTTCACAGTAAACAGGATTGCCACAGTCCCGACCCGTCTTCCAGGTTGCTATGATCCCTTGGCCGACCAGACAAAGAGAGAGAGAGACATGCTGAACGCTGCACTAATCTACTACTATAGTCGACGCACACACACACACACACACATTCTGCCCTGTGAGACCAACTGCTTTGTGTGGAAATTAAAGAGGAGGCCGAGTGATAAGAGCAGGGGCACAAGAGGGGTGGGCCATTCATTCCACACATATTGTCATTTGGGGGTGGATGGTCAAATTTTATGGTTCTGATAATTTACTAGAAATAGGAATAGGTTTTACTTAGGAATCACATAAATATAGATCCAAAACATCAATTTCAAACTGGGGATTTTAAAGTTTCATAATTAAAGGACCTGCGCTAATTTTCCCCTATGTATTTGAGCATAATTTGATCTATCCCAGTACAGTTATATTGTACGCAGCTCTTGAGGTCAAATTAAATCAGCTGTGTACTATATATTGGTTTATTGTTCAATAATCAGTGCACATTAGCATGCTAGTTGTTGTTAGCTTTACAGAAACAGTAAAACTCTCCTTTGGTCTCTAAACGTTGTGTAAAGAATTTGCTCTGAATGCATACAATACATGAGGAATGACTTTGGACCACTGCAAACCTTTTAAAATGAACTAGATCTGTTTTCCTTCCTTTTCTATATAGGCTTTCACTCTCCAGAAAATCATAATACATTTGGAATAATCCTGCTAAAATGGGAAGCGGTGGCTCATTGGTTAAAGCACCATCACAGTTCACATCACAGTTGGACTAATTCATACTATTATTGTGTCCACACTATAGTAATTTGCCATCCCCAATGTGGAGTGAATTAATAATGCATTGCAGAGGTTGTTATTATAAATCATTATTATTTGTGTTAAAATTATTGCTAGTATTACTTATCTACAGTAAGTTAGTAAAGAATATTTGTCCACAACATAATAAAGATTGTGTAACTTTTATGGTGGAGGGTCCGTCAGAATCTTCTGTCCATGGAGATGTTATTACTTTGTCTGGAAAGTTTCAAAGTATGCTATTAAACCTTTACATTTTCATGGAGGCCAAACTAGACCAAATTACAGGTCAGATTTGTGGAGAGGCAATCCACTCACTGTCAGAATGCCAGTTTTTCTATTGTAGGTATTTTTTAGCTATAAAACTACCTGTAATTTAATGCCATACTGTGGAACATTCTGTGGCAAAAGAATGGCATCCCAAACAAAGCAGGTGACCGACCCCCAACATAGAATTTACATAAGTGCAGCTTTAAATCTTAATACTTGTACTTAATACGTTTTCTTATTTTTTTACATCTCCAAGAAAAAAAAAATCTCAATTAACATGGCATAAAATCATAATTCCTTGGAAATGGACTTGTTACAGAGATTAGTAAAAATTAAGCTACTGATTTTCTAAAGAAAGTCTGCCTTGGAAGTGTGGCAGTCAGAGTGGTAGCTGTAGCTGTGTTAAGATCGTTATAAGGGATTAAGGCCTATCATAGCCACATGAGCTTTTTTCAGCTTGGCTTTCAGGCTGCTTAATGTGCACACAGAGGATTATCAGAGCACCTTTTGCGGCACAGGATCCCAAAAGACTGAGTTAGGTCTCCCAATTAACTAAACTGCAACTCTTCTGTATGCCTATTATCTGCCTGATATTAAAGGGGGAAACACAGTATTGTCTACACTATCATATCCAGATACTGGTATTGGATATCAGCTGCAATACAGTCCCAGTTCAGTCGATATTGTATTTTCTATAAACTGAAAATGTTCTATAAATTGGTGTCATAAGACAATTTACTGCCTCATGTTTGTCCAAACCACCTCATAATATTGAACTTGTATATTTTCAAAGTTGTTCTGTAATTACTTTAAATTTATTACATTTATATAAACGGATATTTTCAGCATATTTCCACAATACTGCCTCTACTGAGATTAACAGCTACATTTTTGATTGTGTATTGCAAAACATATCTGATTATTGTTGTGAAGATGGCTCCCAGAAGATTATATTCAGTCTATAGTGCACCGCCGCCCCTACCCCATATTTTAAATCAACCAAAAAAAAAAAAGTAGATTATCAGAGAAGGTTTCTTGACCATTGAATAACCCCGTGGCATTTCTTCCCAGTTATTCTGCCCACTTTACCCATCAGAGGGCTGGAGCACTGAAGGCTACACAATCGTCTTAATAGTGAAGTATGGCTGTATTGCAGATCATTCATCAGAGTTATTACAGAGATATTAAAGGCTGTGGGAGTGAGGGTTGGTGCGATGTCTGTCCCCCCTTTTTATGATCTTTATTGTCATCATGCCTCATTTATTCCAGGCATCGTTCATAATAGGTTTGCAGAGCTCAGTAGTCACACAGAAATACATTTGGCGCTGTTTGCCTGTAGTGCATATTAAATATATTTATTATTTAATTATATATAGATTTCTTTGTATTCTTAATGATTGCAAGTTATATAGAAAAATCAAGGGATAACAACTCACTGATTTGATTAAAGAAGGAAACCGTTCACCGTTAATGCATGGATCAGATAAATAACTCATAGGGGAACAACTGATGGGTTCAAATTGTTTACAACTGTGAGATATAATTGCATCTTCTTTGGAAAAGTAATTATCATTTTCATTTCACTTTGTGTTTTGAGTGCCCCAAGGTTTCCTCCATTTTACACCATTATACCACCAACTCAAGAGCTGGAGATGGGTCCCTGGGCACAACACACTGTTGCATTCACTTCTCCTGACAGGTTGCCCCAGTGGCATTGAAGGACGGGTCAAATGCAGGGGAAAAATGTCCCTATGGGTACATTAAAGTGTATGTTAACCTTATATCCCAGTTCTGAGCACTTATTCTCACTTATTCTCCATCATTGTATGTTTTTGCCAGATCTTGTATCTCCTCCTTTTCTATAGCTGACATATTTAGCCTTGGCTGTTTCCTGTGGAGAGTCTTTACCCGCAGAGAGGTGATGGTGGAAGGGTCTCGAATCCGGCCGTCCTCATCCTTCAGATTGTATCCTTCGGGACGCTTGTCTCTTTCACTGATCTTCCACAACTTTACTGTTTTGTCTGTTGGACACATCAAACACACAGGCACTTAGTTACAAAGACTTTACAATCCTGCATACTACATTACAGTTATCTGCAAACTCCAAATCTGATAAATATATATTATTTTAGATTTATAAGATTATTTAAATGTAAAAATTAATTCACTGTAAAAATTCTAAACATTTAATTTCTTTCTGATAATGGTCTCTTTCATTACTCACATCAGATTTTAGATGTTAGAATATATATTACACACAAACCCTGCATATTTAGGTTGTGTTCTTCTCTAAAACTGAAAACACTCTGTTCCACCTTGTGACGTCATGTAATACAGGAAGTGCTCCACTGTGTTTTTAACTCCATACACCTTCACTAGAACCATTTGGATGATCTCAACTAAAGGTAAAAGGTAGCTTTTAACTTGAAAATTACCACTTGATGACATCAGAAGGTGAAACAGGGCTGGGGAGATGTAGACAGACTCATACTTAAATGTGTGAATGTGTGAATGAAACAAAAACACAACTCTGGGTATGTTTTTGATCAGGAAACAGCATCAGAAAATAGGTTAATATAAGCCCTTTAATAATTGCAATTGAACTTTTGTAAAATCACTATTCCTATTCATTTTTGCAATGCTCAGCTTCATTATTGCATACTCCCTTCTCTTCTAACAGCTCTGAGCACTACACTGACTCTCAGATACAAGCTGGATGTTGGGGGTAGGGTACGCAATCTGGCAGGAGCTGGTTCAGAGCCAAGCCAAGATGATGAATGAGAGCTGCTATAGATGTCAATGATACCACTCCACAAGTTGCCTGTACATTTCTGCACTGAAATACATGCACGAGCTTTAGGGCAATTTCCATTTGCCGTAAACACCAGTTACATCTCTGCGTTTCGCCTGAGTGGTTGCTAGTATTTTTTTTTCCTTTTTAATTTCTGCTGTGAATACGGGTGTCAGAGCAAGAGGCCACATCGCCACAGGACCCTACCATCTGCTCCATCCCTCACCGTAGCACTCCTGTAGCAGCCATGCATGAAGCTCACAATCTGTAAGGGCCCTCTCCACTCATGTGTGACTCTGGGACAGAGTGATACCAGACTCTGGGCGTCTGGGGTCACGATTTGGGGCCTATACATAAAGTAGCTTCTGGGGACCACACTGTCAGTAAATGTATTTCTTGGTGAGGTAATGTTACGTGTAAGATTACATTTACCAGGTTGTGGCTAAGGTAATTCCCTGCGAAATGAATGGTCACACAGAGGCAGAGTGGTGACCTACTAACACATATTACTAACTAAAGGTAATTAATGTAATAGAAATGATAATGGGGCTCTCACAAATTACCCAGATACTAATTGATACTAAAACTAGAGCAAATGACTCCTTTAAAAAATAGATATTAAATAGATAAAATACATTATAATACTTTACATCAAGTCTAAATCAGTATTGAATTTTGAGCCTTTTCCAAAAGATTTAGAAGAATTTTAAGTATTTATAATTAAACAAGGGACTGATGCCTTATTGATACGAGTTCCTTGCTATTTTTATCATGGTAATTATATTTATTGTGATGTGTAAGCTACTGTGTATTTGTTGTCTAAGTGCCTATCCTGACAACACTAATAATATCTATTAAATAAATGTGATGCAAATTAGAAAACACACATATATATATATATATATATATATATATATATATATATATATATATATATATATATATATATATATATATATATATATATATATATACACACAAAAATGGTAGCCATAATTTAAATCTTATTTTCAGGCACCCAAACATACCATTCCTTCAACTTCATCAGGAAAAAGTCTCAAATTCTTCACCAAAAATATGATCTTTAGATGCATCTGTATACAGTTGTATCTGCTGTTATCCTTGTCTTTATTCTGTGCCTGTTCTATGTAATTTATTTAATTTACATTTGCAGGTAATATGAAACAATGAAATAAGTAAAGAAATACATGTGACCCCATCCACTAGCCTATCTACTGTACGCTCTCAAATCTGCTGACTGGAGAGATCATGCTTGTTAGCAGTAGCATTCGCACATGTCACCTTCACTCAGTTATTTCTAGTTTAAGAGGTAATGGGAATACAGTCACAAGGGGCCAAAAGCCATTGTACTCTGCCAATCTCAAGAATGGATACACAAATACTAAAAATCGAACATGATTCTCTAAGTTGAAAAAATACGGGGAAGCTACTATATTTAAAGGGCCTGTATCTGATTTTATTTTGATACATAAATGTTTTTACTATTGTATGGTAAAAGCTGCCATAAAAGAAACGAATCGACACTGTAAAATATTGTCAATTCATTTGACATTGCATTTTCCTGGGTAATGACTATTACAGGGACATGAATTATCACTATGAATCATGGGAAACCAACTGCTTAACACTATCACAAACACTTGATTCCCAGTCATGGTGCATTTTCAAAAGTGACAAAAATAGACAACTACTAGTAGTAGGCAGAAAAAACTGTATGGCACTATCTCAGTAATTTGTCATGGTGCAATATCACAGCGGCAGAAAGAAGTGGAGAGAACTAAAAGTTCAAACTAAAACATGCTCCTGACTCTTGGTTTAAAATCATGTACAGGTCCTTTAAAGGTCTTAAATTATGCAAAATTGACTGTTGTGATCTTTCAGCTATATTATAATTTTTTATCTCCTCAAAAACATACTTGGAGTTGTTTTTTGTTTCATTCACACATGTTTGAGTAATCCTTCATTATTCATCTGTCTACATCTCCAAACCTCAAAATGCTGTTCCATCTTGTGATGTCATGTAGCTGTAGTTTTTAGGTTAACAGCTTCTTTTAGCTTTTGTTCAGCAGAGAAAGGAAATTCCAGGGCTGAAATCATCCAAAGGATTCCAGTGGTGTATAGAGTTTAAAAACATAGTGGAGCACTTCGTGTATTATTACATAACATCACAAAGTGGAACAGAGTCTTTTCTGTTAGAGAGAAGAACACTACCTAAATATGCAGGGTTTGTGTGATAATGAAATGTGAAAGAAACAAAACACAACTCCAGGAATGTTTGTGATGAAGAAACAACATTATAAAATAGATCAGAAAATTGTGTAATATGGGCCTTTAAGTAATTTATTATGTTTGCATGCTGTTTCCAAATTAGCTCCAGTACTATCTTTGTACAGTAATGCAATGTTCTTTTGTACATCTACAACACTTACATTGTTTCTTGGGAGGTAAACAGCTCAGCCTATTTCCCCTCCTCTTCCCTTTGGTCATAATTAAACCATGAAAACAATGCAACCATAATAGCTCTTATAGCTTGCATAATTACATTGCTGTGATAATGTTATTTCAGTGACAGGCTTGCGTGCATTGGGAGCCCATTTGACTCACTGTTGTCACTTTGTTTGCAGAGTTAAGTGCAATGAACTGTGACCCAACACTAATGCATAACAAGACAGTTTACATTAACATATATTACTCTCCGCAATGATACAACATGACAGAGTTGGTTTAACCTTTGACCTCACCGTTGGTGGAGAGGAGGAAGTAAGCGGCGTTTTGCTGAGGGAGCCATTTGATCTTGTTGATTTTCTCCTCGATCTCTAAACTCTTCAGGTAGTCGAACTCTGGCTCGTGGCTTTGGAATGTGCTGTATACATTGTACTCCCCTCTGCGCTGGGGCTGGCTTTTACTCTGTGCAAAAACAAAACAAACAAAAAATATTTTAATGGCAGTACTGAGTTCAGTTCTGGTTTATAAAATATTTTACTTTCTGATACCTGATACCAGATTTAAACCAGGTCTGCAACAAGACTATATCACTAAACAAAGACATAAATAGGGCTAACCATGATTTAGCCATGATGATGAGAGTCTGCAAATTGATTGTCTCCATAGAAATGTTATTGCTTTGTTCTCAGTGTTTCACAGTGTGGCAGTAAACATCTATGTCCAAGCAAAAAAAACAAAAAACAAAAACAATCTCCATGGAGACAAACAGCATACTTTATCATGAAAAACACTTGAATAAATTGAAGATATAATGAGTCTAATGTCATACTGTAGAAAATTTTAGACATAGCAGTATCACCACCTGAAGTTACACAAATGGATACAGTATTTATGAAGTACTGGAATAAAATTGTCCAGTAATCTATTTTTTTTGTTTGTTTGTTTGTTTGTTTGTTTGTTTTTTTTCCTGGATTTTGTTGTCTTCTGCCCTAGTTTTGCTTTTAGTCCTGAATTTACTCTTGTTTTAGTCCTTATTTTGACACAGTTTTAGTTTGCTTAAAATCTAGGTGGTAAAACTTGGACTGAACCTTTTTCTCAGAGGAAGGGAGCTCATTCCCTGTGATTTTCCAAAGATCAAATACTATGCAAATAACCCCCCTGATTTCCTATTAAAATGATTGCTGGTTTAATTTACATTTGGCATTTCCCCAAAGTCTCTTTGCTTCACATCAAAGAGAAAAATGTTAATAATTTGGAGTGAAGTATGGCTGTATTGCAGATTGTTTTATGTTATGTTATATGTGTTATTGTTAGAGATATCGATGACTGGCAGAGTGTGTGCAGGGGGCGGGATGGTGGAACCCCATTTATGGTCTTTATTGTTCTCACGCCTCATTTATTCCATGCATTGAATGTATGTTGCTGTGGGGAGTGCTCAGTTGTTGCTGCAATAATATACAGTATTGAATGCCAGTTTTGTACAATGATCATCATTTATTTATATTTCAATAAACAAAAAAAGTAACACTGGTTCGAATGTATACCCATTAATACCATTGGATTTGTTACTTGCTAAGTTCAAATATAAGCCTTTGTTGGAGAGTATCTATAGTTACATGTTTTATATTATTTGTATTATTATATATATATATATATTTTTTTTTTACCAAACAGGATATCCTTACAGGGATACGTCCAGTGGTTCAAATCTATAGCACTGGCCATAGGTTGTGCAGGATCCAGCTTTTTCAGGTTCAGTATCAATATCAATACTTTGGCTTTTTTGTTATCTATCAATACCCAATATTAACTGATATTAGAGTAGGAACTGAAAAGGGCATTTTATTACCACTAAAACACAGGTAACTTACTACAAATGTATCCAATTCTGTTATTTATCCAGCAGGTAACTGTTCAACAACTTTTTATGAAACATTATAAGTGTTCAGGCCAAATAATATAACATTCAATATAAGGCCCAACCAGGATATAGGCTGAATCATGGAACAGATATACAATTCAGCAGATTTTCCTTAATTAGTGCTGATATTTGATACCAGTATTGTAAAAGTGCATCTCTATCTGTAGCCTCAACTATCTCCATTGTACTGATCAAAGCTCACCCTTTCTCTCAAAGCAGTGGGTCTACTACACATCACTGAGACAGCTACATGAGACATTTGCTCGTGAAGCATTACTAAAACAAATCATTTGGTGTTTTGACTAGTCCAGAAGATGGAAGAAAGACAAGGCAGCATCCCCCTTCAAACAAGCCCTAATGCTTATTATGAGAAATACAAAAGAAATCAATGCATTTACCCTGGCCTCAGAGTGCTCGTGCTGCTGGAGCCTTTCTGTGAAAGGCCAGTGTCATTAGTGGTGCATTTCCTACCTCCTGCTCCCGCTGGAAGACAACCACTCGGCCTCCTTTATCCCCGGTGGCCAACAGCTCCCCCGATGAGTTAAACTCCACCGTTGAGATAATGTCAGCTGAAACACACATTAGAGAGGAGAGGACAGTCAGGACAAGCACACAGAAATATGTCCAGGTACAACCCATAAAACGACTAAAAATCCTTGAAATTCGATGTCAAGTGGTCATCTCTGCTGCAGTGTGAAATGTAGAATGGTAAAAAGTAGGTTAAAGAGAGGTACCAGGAGGTGTGATGAGGTGTCAGTTAATGCAGTTCTATTCCTGAGATTGAAGTGAGCCAATTTGTGTTATTTAATTGTGTTCCCAGTTTTAAAAGGCTGCCTCACTAATAACGGCATTCATTTTGCTGCTATGAGCTTCTAGACCCTGTGGCGCTCTGTGACTCTCTTGTGCCTTAATTAAAGATGAAACCGTGACCTGCAAAACACCTCATACCTCATGTTTTCCAGTATAGTACTAACACTAAAGCAGTTCAATACAATGTAGAGTATAGCAATTTTGGCCTGAAGTCATCAAAACCTGCACCCTAAGGAATTACACAGAAAAAAAATGAAATGTGACACCTAAAAATATTTACTATTTTGTCACCTTTTCCCCATTTAAAGATTGTATGGTAAATGAATGTATATATTTTTAATTCCGCATTAGCTGTTTTGGATCAATGCACAATAATTAAATGGAAAATAGACATATTAGATGTATTTATTTAGGGTCAACATTTCATTTTTTGAGTGTTATATATACAAAAGCTGTAGCCTACAACAGAGTAATGTGTAAAAGAATGAAAATAACTCTTATACGATATATTATGGATTCAAAATTAATTCCTAATTCCAAGATGCCTCAAGGTAACATCAAATGACCATATACGTTTGAACTAAACTAAGAAGTATATTTGTATAAGTAACATAATTTAACCATATCGAAGTATTTTAACCACACATTCAGGAATACAGTTTTAGGGCAAATCTCATATTTTCTATGCAGCTATACCAAATATTTCACAGAGATAAACTTCCTCCAAAAGTAAATAACTCTCACTTCCCATGTGCAACTTTTCTACTTGTCTCCATAGAGATGTCATTGCTTTGCCTAAAATGTTCCATGGTGTGACATTAAACATATCCATCTAGCATTTATTCATTACGGGTGTTTCTGTTGCTCAAAAATACATTCATTCCTTTTGTGAATAGGGGAGACTCTCCACAGATCTGACTTGTAATGTAGCGTAGTACTGTAATCTGCTTGCCTCCCTTGTGATATATTGGTTTAATCTATACTGTGGAACATTTTAGACAAAGCAATAACATTTCCATGGAGACAAGCAGGTGGCGGACCCTCCACTAGAAATGTTACATAGTGCACCTTTAAGGTACAAGATAGTACACACATACACTGATACACATGTGATTGGATTAACAAAAGGGTAAGTGTAATTCCTGTACAGTCCTAAGTATTTGTAGCATAATTTAGATTCAAAAGTGAAACTGAGAAAGCTTGGTGTTTGATAGTGACAGACAGAGGCACAGACTTGTATCTTTTTTTTTTTTTTTTTTTTTTTTGTATAACCCCCCACGCCCTCGGTGGACCTGCTACCGCTGCAGCTCAGAAACTGGAAAAAAGGGGGAGGTTGCTATGGAGACAGTTTCCATCTCAAGCGGCAGTGAGTTGGTGTATGTGTGAGCGGACGAGTGTGTGCCAATAGCTTTCAGAGTGGCTGGTGCTGATGCTAGCTGTAATTCTGCACAGGAGAGAGAAAGGGAAGGAAAGAGGGAGATAGAGAGACTAGCTGGATAGAGAGAAAAGCTAATACTGCATCTGGGGAGAGGCAGCGGTTCAATGGAAGACAATGGAGTCCCTATAGACAGTCACACGATGCTACACAGAGCAGAGTATGAATCACAGCCAATGACTAAGCCTCATGTTTTCATCTGTTTTTGGGGACATTGTTTATTTTAAAATCTTTTCAAACAGCATCATGGTCAATTTTCCATTCGGACCACTGACAAGACTAGGAATGTTAAGATTAATTGGTAATCGTGATTATTCAGGTCACCCACCCCCTGCATATTTAGGCTGAGTTCTTCTCTCAAACAGAAAACATCCTCTTCCACCTTGTAATGTCATACAGTAAGTTCACTGTGTTGAAACTCCATATACTCACTAGAATAATTTGGATAATTTCAAGCCTGGAATTGTCAATCTCTACTGAACTAAAGGAAAAAGGTAGTTATTTATTTGAAAACTACCACTTCGTGACATCACAAAGTTGAATACAGCATTTTGAGCTTTGGAGATGTAGAAAGAAAAATTAATAAAGGTTTACTCAAACTTGTGTATTATGTGCCATATCATAAGAATCACTTGTATAATGTAGTAATAATATGATATCATGACAGAGACAGAAAGAGATTTGTATAACTGCATAAATAAGATGGTTATTCAAATCTAAATATGTCATCTTATATGTCTCAAACTAACAAAATCACATAAAATAATGCCATGTGTATGAACATACAGAAAACATGAAAAAGCTCAGTCTAGAAGTGTAACTGTTATTGAGTTACTCTCCCAAATACTGTAAACCCAAACCAAAATGACACTGCTTCTCCATTAGGAGTTACAGCGACAACACAAATTGTAATGGACATGTGATAATGACTTGAGGAGAAGATGGAGAGAGGGAAGGGGGGGTCTCATAATTATATTTCAATGTAAAAACTAATAACTTCTTACAGACACGCTGTGACCCAATTACAGGCTGAGAGTACCCACTGACAAACTCAATTTATATCAAATGTCACACGGCTGTGCGCAATAATAGTTTTCCTTCATAATTTTTGCAGACATTGATTATATAGGCCCAACTAGGTCCAAGCAAGGGCTATTAAAGGTGCACTATGTAACTTTTCTGGTTGTGTCATCTGCCCCTCTCCATCGAGATAGGCATGTGTCATACTGTGGAAATTTACTGCAAAATTATTTTAAAGCAATAATATCTCCGTGGAGACACGGAGGCGGAAAAAAGTTACATGGTGCACCTTTACCCAGACTAAATAAGGTTTATGTTGGAGTAAGAAGAGATCAAACTTTACTTTATGAAACTACTGTTCAACTTGTCATGCCAAGAAAAAAGAATACTGCCATTAAAAAGCAATTCATGGCTACAGTTTACAGGAAATTCTAAGACTATTAATAGATGGGGAAATCAGTGTTTTAGATCTGCATGCTACCACATTCATTTCTCAAAAATTATTTGATAGGACAAGATCAGCCAAAACAAAATATCGGCCTGTGGCGGAGATTTAAGGTTGATAGTCAATGCGCTAAAAAGGGCAAATATTGGTCTATTTTTTATTATAATCCCTCTGGACAATGATTCTTTTACAATAATGATTCAGTGCAATAATTGTAAATTCAGGCAGTACAGATGTTAAAAAAAATGTGTTATATATTCTGCACATGATTTTGCTTCACCTTGAGTGACTGAGCACTAACCTCAAGCAGAGATGACCCCAGCCCCCCGCCCACCCACTCTCCCCTGTCTGTGCACCATCAGACCAGAGCTGCTGGGGTGAATCGAATTAGATCAGCTTATAACGGTCAGCACTCTGGACTCAAATCTTTTTCATTACACATCTCTTCTCCACCCAAACTACAGTACATCCCTGTCAATTTCTCTTTCTCCTCTCTTCTCATCATCTCTGCATTAAATCACTGAGCAGAGGCAGTAATTGATGGATGCTATTTAACGAGTTTACACAAATTCATATTTCAATCGTGTGTGGAGCCGTCCAACCTGAAAGGCACAGTGATGGAACGCTTCCCTAAATGAGATTTGGTTCATGCAAATGTATTCACGACAGGCAAGACGAGTGGATCAGGCGCTAATGGGGAAAAATCATCTAAGAATGATAAATAGGTGAGAAAACCACTGATTAATATTAGTAGTATCACAGGTGGCAATAAGTTCAGTCTACAAATATGTTTATCAGCAAGTAAATGTATCTATTTCTGCTAGCATGGTGTTGATGTAACTTTACAAAATGTGACTAGGGATGCAACAATTAGGTCTCCATGATAACCAATTTTGAAATGTGGTATACCGCTGAAGTGAACAGACAATAAACAAAAAAATGACCAAACCATAAAACTGAATTATCCACAAAAAGTATAATAAATGTGCAAAATTGTTAAAGAACATAAACTGCAATAAATAAATAGCAGAATGCAATATTTTAGTAATTAGATTGTATACAGGTAAGTCAACCTTCTAAAATTCTTCAAATGTTATCATATTGCAGAAAAAATAACCAAAAATTCCAACTAGCACAAAGAAAAAAGTAATAAACATTGACCTCAAAAAACGATTGTTCCATCCATCATAATTCCAAAATAATTTCTCTTGTGAATCAATAAAGTTTGTCTAAGCCGAAGTCTATTACATATTGTATGATAAGTCAATATAGTATTTATTGTGACATGCCTACAAACAATATGCTACATAATATAACATATGTGGCTCAATACACTAATGGTACTCCACAGTCCACTCCATTTCGAATAGCAAGAAAAGGCACATACATGAAACCAAACACCTCATAAAAGTCTAACTCTGATTTAATAAACTGTTACTTTATTGAGAATTCAGTAAACAACATAGGGAAGGAGGGAAGAATTGTTTTTGTTCTTCTGACGCCTAAAACAAATCAAAACTGTACTGATGTTTGTGACCCATGTGCTGAATGAGATATGTATTAAATAGTGAGAAAACTATATTGTTGCATACCATTCCCTAATGATCATTACATGTTGAATTCCAAAAATGTAATACTTTCACATACACACTGTGGACTGTTTTGTAGTCCTACTTCATGTAAGTGCATGTAACTTTTCTGGTGGAAGATTGTGGAAGAAGTCACCTGCTTATCTACATGGAGATGGTATAGCACTGCCACAGTATGGAATTAAACTTACCCATCTCCACAAAGACAAGCAACATGGCAAATTACAGGTGTTTAGGAGCCACTCATTGTTATGCAAATGTATGTATTTTATATGTATGTACATATTTTACATGTAATGGAATGACCAAAACACATTCTCATTTATTATGTTTATGTTAGTACCGCTGTAGTTCTAGATATGAATGTTGCAATGCAAATTCAAATGACTATTTTCTTTAGTAATTTTGAACATATAGATGCTGAGTATTGAAACAGGAGTCTTTTCAGGACACTTTCCACATCAGTAGTCCAATATTTTGTGTCCTTTTGAGTCAGATGTGCCACAGCTAGGCGTTAATGAAGTGCGATCTGTGAAGCAGTAACACGTTTCGCCCATTTCACCGTACAGCACCTCCCCGCAGAGCCACTGTAAAAGAAAGCAACACACCCAACCACCATGGCACTAAAAGACCAAAGCACAGGAGCTGCTAGCCTCCAGGGGCTGTGGAGGAGAAACCAGGTTAATTAGCTTGTTCACCACCAGTCTCATAGCCATTCGTGCTCCTTCAGATCAGAAGAGCTGCATTGTGGCATTGTAAAGGTAATAATAGAGCCCCTGATCATATGGTTTCAGTACTCAGAATGTTGACAGATATGCATTGTTGAAGGAAGTCATTATCAATAGCCTATTCAAAAAGATAAAAGTTAAGCTTGTATGTGGTGTATATTCACAGTAATCAAGATCTAACCACATTCAACAAGATCATTTAGCGCAAAAAATCGCCCAACAGGGATGTAATATTTATCAAATTGAAATCATAATTTGAACTGATGTAATAAGCAAATCGCAAACAAAGCAATGTTTAAAGAGCCATAGTTCCCTCCTGTCTTTTTTCACAACAAAATATATTTTTTTCTGTAGAAACTTCTAACCCTGTAGTTTAGATATGTACAAACATGATTATTGTATTGGTTTGTCAGTTCATATGTCATGATTTTTGGCAACTGAACACATTTACATTGTGAACTATTAAAATAGCAAATCTAACTGAAATCACATTTACATATTTTGCATTCATCTCTATCACCCAATTCATTTTTTGTATGCTTTTTTTTTCTTCTTCTTCTTCTTTTAATTAAATATGGTTATGGTTAAGTCATTAAGTTAAAGTCTCTAACCCATCCTTCAGTGCCTGAGCAACCTGTCAGGAGTTGCTTATTACAACAACAGAACAAAACACAAAACATTTTAACACATCTTAGACATTTTAAACCCTTAGACATTGGATAAGCATCTTGCTCCAGTCCATACATCACCATAACCCCACAGAGAAAGGGAGTCTATTTCATTACTGTCTATGAGGTGAAACAGCTCTCCTCTCTACCACAGTGCAGCGATGTAATACAATGTGTGATATAAAATGTACTTAATGTGATTGCAAAAGCATTTAACTTATCTCTGTCTCAGTAAGTTGTTTATTTGCAGTTTATTTTATTGTGGTACTTCTGAGTAACCCAAACAGATGGCTGCATGTCTCAGGTCCAAATATAACACATTTACTTTCCTGGCATTTCAATAGGAGGTTATTTTAGGATACTCTGCACTACATTCATTGTCTGAATAAGTAGCTGCTAAAAAGTGAACTTAAACTGGTGCTTAGAGGTGCACTACGTAACTTTTTTCAGAGAGGGTATGCCACATGCTAGTCTCCTTGTAGATATCCTTAACTATTCAGCATGGAATGTGTCACAGTATGGCATTAAACTTCTCAATCTCTGTAGAGCCAAGCAGGCAAGGCATCTGTTGTCTGTTATTGACCAGTGTTTAATTTTCTAACTTTTCTTTTAGTTAAATTCACAATTTTGCTGTTGTGGTCAATTATTTAACAAATTATACCTTCAATTACATCCGTATAGATACCTAACTGTAACTGCACAATAACCTGCTTTGGAAGTAGAAATGTCAGAAATAAACTTGTTTCATAATAATCCTCAATTTCATGATTTCATGATTTCATGAAAATTATTTATAATAATAATAATAATTATTAAAAACCTGAATTAATTGAATTAATTGGATAAATTGCCCAGCTCTGTCAGTAAATATAATATTTGAGAATAGTTTGTGAAAATACATACAGTCATTATAAGACGTTACCTGTCTGAAGCAGAACAAAAGACAGTGTCGTGAGTGACAAAGCAGCTAAATTATCCTCTGGTCTGATCCTTTGACGCAGGCAGCCCAGGACAACCACAGTAATCCTCTTCATGTTGCTAAAGCTAACAAAGCATGAACTCCCTCCCCTCTCTACCTGAACTCACAACCACATTTATGCAACTAGCTGTCTGACTCTGTTCATGACCTATAATACTACTGTGTGGTGCTAAAATCGTTTTATAGAGCAAAGATTTTAAAGGACTACTATTACACTATTTTCTGATCTATAGGCATATTCAGGCTGAGTTCTTGGCTCGCAGTGACAACACGGCGTTTCACCTTGTGATGTAATGTGTTAATACAGGAAGTTCTCCTCTCTGTTTTTAAACTCCATATACTTTCACTCATTTGGATTATTTCAGACCTGGAATTGCCAACTACTACTAAACAAAAGGTAAAAGCTGTTAACTTGAAAACTATACCGCTTCTGCTACTTCATGACATCACAAGGAGGAACAAAGAATTTTTAGCTTTGGAGATGTAGACTAATAATAAAGGTTTTCTCAAATATGTGTGAATGAGACCAAGCACAACTCCAAATATGTTTCTGATGTCTTAAAACTCAAGAGTCAATTTGCATAAACGGTGCAGTACAATACGATAAAGGTATCACTGATTTGGGGCAGGCTGGTTTTCTAATAAAAGACTAGATGACAATATTAAAACACATATTACACTTGGTGATGAAATTACATTCTAAAAATCATGGAGCATTAAGTATCAGGCCTTTTCCTTCAAATTGAGTTAATCATTTTAGTATCTTGTACTACTAAGAACTAATTTATTTACCTCACCTTCATCTTTTCACTTCCTACAAGAATACAATGTTGGACTTCCCATTCACAATACGTCATAGTTAATTTGTTTTACTCTTATGCAAGGTAGATGTTACATAGCCCTGTGTCTATAAATAAGTTCAATATCTTCACTGCCCTTGTGGTGCTTCAGTCCAAAATCAATGCATAACCGTGGTTCCATGCGATTGGCTTGACTCCCAATCCTATATTACTTGCTGAAGGGGTTATTGAGGTTCAGATTGTTTCATTTCAATTGGAAATCCAGAGTAGCAGGTCAAACAGCTAGTCTCATATTGTTGATGATTGATGTGCATTATCTTAGCGATCTCTCTGTCTCAAATGCTATGGAGAAGAGGTGACTGGTTTTGCGACAAAGCTGGCTGGGCGCAGGATTTATGGTTCTCATCTGGTTATGGTCTGCTGGAGACAAGTCTGCGTCTGTAAGCACACATTTAATCAAAGGAAACGCACACCGCTGCTAATTTCACTGGTCCGAGTAGTGCTTGAGTGGTAAAAGTCCGATCCAGAATACAAATAAATAAGATAAATGACTTCTAGATTTGAAGGGGTGCTGAAGTCAGTCACTGGCAACATTTGTACATGAACTGTGACTCAACAAATGCGTATTTATGACAAACAGACCACAACATCAGTCTTCACAAAATAGTTGGTTTTAATATTACACTATTTTCTGATCCATGTTATAATGTTGTTTCCTCATCACAAACATACCTGGAGTTGTGTTTTGTTTCATTCATACATCTTTAACCCACAAACCCTGCATATGGCTGTGTTCTTCTCTCAAATGGAAAACACTGTGTTCCACTTTGTGATGTCATGTGGTTATACAGAAAGTGCTTCACTGTGTTTTTAAACTCCATACACCTCCACTAGAACCATCTGGATAATTTCAGCCCTGGAATTGCCAATTTCTACAGAACAAAAGGTAGAAGGTAGCTGTTAACACAAAAACTACCACTACATGACATTTGGAGTTTTGGAGATGCAGACAGGCTAATAATGTAGGATTACTCAAACATGTGTGAATGAAACAAAACACATCTCCAGGTATGTTTTTGAGGAGGTAACAGCATTGTAGCATGTCCAAAAGCAGATTGATCAACATTCACAGGGAACAAGCAAGATAGCAATGATGCCAAATTTGGTTTTCACAGGTAAATCAAAGGTTGTATTATTTTGTTATTTCACAGTTTTTCCATATTCAGCCCTAGTTAAATCAGGTATAATATTGTTTTCATGCTTTGTTCAATATTGATTTGAGACCAATTATAAAGCAATGTGTTGTGTTTGCCAACTGTACCCCAGTTGAACTTCTGTTGCTGCAAGATGAATACACAAAAACATGGAGATATAATATTAGTAAAAAGACCACAAGTGTTTTTTACAGTGCAGTTCTACCCCAAAAGCAATAAAGACTAAGCTATGAAGTAGGCAAGATGGATTTTGTGCACTGGCTAAGCTGCATAGCAAATGGACCCCTTTTTCACAATTCTTTTTTATTTGGCATTCTCTTAGATACAGTAGAGGGGGGAAGGGGAGACAACAGCCAGTATGAAATTATAATGCAAAAAAACAAAAGCATGCCCCAATCTTTTCTGATGCAAGAATCTCTCTTTTATGTCTTTTTTCTAGGCTGAACTAAAACATGTATTACTTGCTTTACAACCCAAACTATGTCTCTTGTCTGACCTTATCAAAAGTATACAGAATTTTGTGGATAGTCTTGCAGTTCATAAGATCTTGCTATCAAAACTTACTGATGGACCCTATTATGAGGTCCAGAAAAGGTCAAAGAGTGTTCCAGCCTTGAGGCTAGCTACATGGGCCAACTGACTACAACATCGATCAACATAAAAAGCAATGTTATAAAGCAAGAAGATGGATTTTGAATTTGGAAAACAGTGCAGCCTTCTATTGGAGCTGTAAAATATGTAATAAATAAAAAGCTGTTGTCAACATAGATAAAACTAGGACTTTAAAATGGATTGAATTTTAATCACAACTTAATTTTTAAACATTATTTCATCATTGCATGGTTCCTCCATACCCACCTCTTGTAACCAAGGTATATTTTGTATTTTTAGATTTCTATATTTTGACACTAGTTTCTTGCTATTTTTGCTACTTATTTTGAATTTATTATCACCATTTATATTTTTGCACTTCATTATTATATTTATTGTTATGTGTGAGCAATTGTGTCAAAATAATTTTCCATGTGGATCAATACAGTTTGTCTAAGTCTAAGTCTAAGCTTAAATCTTAACTGAGACTGAGACTCAGTAATTTCTAAACATCACTGGTATGGCTGGATATTTTTAATCGAGAAATCTGCAGCCAATCCTCTGTCAGTAAAGGCATGTTGTTTTTGAGCATGTTCAGGAAATCAGTATTGAAAGGCATTTTTTATTTGTTAAGACAAAATAAAACTGAAAATCATGACCAATGTAAGAATTGTCTAATTGTTTTGTCATATTGCCCAGTCCAATAGCTACAACCCCTTCTTTGAAAATTACAAAATGATATACATTCTGACCAAATTTGTTCTTATTTAGTCCTGGTACAGTCTTTATTCATACCTCAACTGTTTTAGTACACTGCTTATGACCACTGTAAGCTCTGGTTTGACCCTCTTTAGTCTTGGTTTACCCTGTTACAGACCTCTGCATTAAAAAAATATTATTTACATCAAACACAAATCACTACATACTATTTTTTCCATTATATTTTTACAGCCCTCACTACAGTCACAACACCATGTTATAAATTCTCATTAAATTTTCATGGGGCTTCAGACTTAATAAGAAGCTAATCAGAGGATGAAAGCACTTGCCAAATAAGGAGTGTTACTGGTCCCAACTTCACAGCTTGCCATTAAGAACCCCGCACCCCTCGGTATCCGCCCCTCTCCTTCCCAAATGCATACATCTACACACTCACAGCTCTGGCTCTGTGTCGGGGTGGAGCTACAGCGTCTTGTGGTGAATAATAGATGGGATCCGGG
This sequence comes from Boleophthalmus pectinirostris, assembly GCF_026225935.1. Classification (NCBI taxonomy): domain Eukaryota; kingdom Metazoa; phylum Chordata; class Actinopteri; order Gobiiformes; family Gobiidae; genus Boleophthalmus; species Boleophthalmus pectinirostris. Next base: position 25,842,051 of record NW_026571207.1, on the reverse strand, counting down.
GGGTGCTAAGTCTTTTTATGCCGGGTCCTAAAGTGTAGCCCCGGGGCAGTTTGCATTGGCACCGACTCTTAAGCAGCAGCAGTAGCAGCAATAAAAAGACAGGAAGATTTTTGAAGGACTCAGTAAAGGCTAATAGTCTAATTACATGAACAGACATTGAAATATAAGTCTTGGTTTATACTTGGATAAAAGTGCACTATGTCACTTTTCTGTTAGAGGGTCTGCCACCTGCTTGCCTCCATGACGATACTACAGGATGACATTAAAAAAAGCTGAATCCATGAAGACAAGCTGGTGACATATTTGCAGGTTAGATCTGTTGAAAGGCACTTCATGTTTTTCATGGTATTTTGCATCAATAAAAAACTGTAACTGAATAAAAGTTGAATACTGTGAAACATTCAAGGAAAAATAAAAGCATCTCCATGGAGACAAGGCATCTTCCAGAAAAGTTACAAAGTGCATCTTTAAATCCATGCATAGTTCTGTATATCAGATTTGGACCTGGTTTATGTAGCACTGATCTAGCTGTGGTTTAGTCCATAATTAGGCTTCAAACGCTGTATTCACATGGTCTTGGTTTGGTTGGGATTTGCTCTTGGTTTAGTCCCGGTGTAGACTTGCTTTGGTCCAGTTCTAATCCTGATTTAATTCCAGATTTAGTCCCAGTTTTGTGGTGTGTGGACATACGTCTTAATCCTGGGCAACTCAAGGCATAATAATGGCACTGGTTTAGTTCTGGTTTACATTAGTTAAGTTCTGATTTAGGCACAGTTTACACATGTCTTACATCACTTACATCCTGGTTTAGGGTTCATTTATTCCTAGTAGACCTGGTTAAATCCTGGTTCAGACTGTCCCCAGAGCCATTTGCAGGGGCACTCCACTCCACTCCAATACCAGTAACAACAGCAATAAAGGCATCTCAGGCACTATACACCATCAGTATTCAGAGGGGCTACAAGGGTCAAATTACATCCAAGATTGTACAGAATTTGGAAAGATAAATAAGGACAGAAGGGGGTATTAGAACCAAAGTCGCAATAGATTTCATGTCCTACCAATAGGCCTTTAGGTCATTGTTCCGTCGCCTAAATTGTAAAGGACCAAAAATCAATACCAAAGCATTTGCTGGGTATGGCCTCACAGCAGGGAAAGAAATTTACATTTTACACCTGCTATTTGACACTTTAGATTCATTATGGAAGCATCCGAAGCCAGGATTATGAAAATGAACTTGTGTTGTTGTGGGTAGCCAAGCAGTCCAATGATTTAACAAACACAAATATGCACAGGACACAAACACAGCAGTGTAGTAAATAGTCCATTCCATCACCATTAGCAGAGCGTCATCTCCATATGCTCAGAGAATGTACGGCATGTGGTGGGAAAGGCATTGTTTTTCACTATGTACAATGCTTTCTCTGCTCCAGTCAAATAAGCAAATTCTAAGTAGTAAAATAAAAAAAATAAAAAAACAGCTATACAAGGGCAAAAATTTGTGCAAGTCAACTAGTCAAATCCTAGTTGTATATCTTTTGGTCACTAACACTTTGGTCAGTCAGATTGGATGACGTCAACATGAACATTGGTTTAGGTCTCCAGACCTTGAGCTAGGCTTTTTTGGGATTGGGGATTTTGCATTGTGTAACAGGTAACAGGGATAACAGGAGTGCAGAGAAAATATAAGGATATGGGGAGAACATAGAACATAAAACATAGAACTTAGTATAGCAAGCCCCTGGCAGTCAATCCTAAATCTGTTATTTATTTTGATGAAGAGTGTATTTTTTACTGCACTTGCTGATATCATCTACCACACCATAGTGCCAGTATACCGTAATGTGGACACGAATTTGAATAGTTTGTCACAAAACCTGTAATGAGTTATCAAGGACTTTGTTGCAGTTTGAAATCACACAATTCTTATGTAAATTATTAGATTCTCCTTGGGTCTCTAAGCCATTTGTGCCTTGATTGATGTACCCTTATATACTTATTGATAACTGTAATTGCTTGTCCATCTGTTGTTACATCCTCGTGTACTCCCTTTGAGGATACTGGGACCAGCTGATTGTGTAAATGAGTGCACTCCCATACAAAGTCACTGCTCCGCCCACAGACCCAGTGAGGCGTGGGATTGGAGCAAGGCAAAGGTCAACGCCAGTGACATCATTAAAATGTGACATCATTAAAGTGTCCCGCTGCTACGGGCAACCACTGCCTGAGGGGAACCCCTCACACCTCAGCCAGCCACCATGAGGGACTGACACGAGAATGTGTGGTCTGGCACAACCTGCTGTTTCACACCAAGCATAGTTTAGATCAGGTTAAAGCCTGGTTAAACCTGCTGGATTCTATAGAGTCTATAGAGTCCATCTTATTCCTAATATACATCAACTGTTTTATAATAACTTTTAGTCTCAGAATCTTGGGTGTGAGGAAATCCACTCAAAGCCTTAGAATATTTTGAATCAGTTTTAACAATGGAACTCTTCTGGAATACGGAAAGTGGCTAAACTTTACGGAAAGTGGCTAAACCCAGGTACATAGTGAATAACTGGTTTAGACTTGGTAAAATCAAGTTTTTGTTGACCTGGTGTAGTCCTTATAGTTATGTTCTCCTGGTAATACTTGGTGGTTTCTAGGTTTAGTTCAAAGGAAGTCCTGGTTTAGACTGGGTTTAGACCTGTTTCACTTCTGGTTGGCCTCAACTTATCAGCAGTAGCAGCAAAAGCATAAAGGCATTTTACCACTTTGTAGAATTTATGATCATTGGTGACAGACCCAGACACAAGCAGCATGATCCCTGACTCCAGTGCACTTAGACACAGCTAGTGTGGGCAACTCTACACATTAGTAATATACGAGACACAACGCCGAACTATAAATCAAAGCAATAAAATGACAAAAGTATTTGAACAGCACAGATGGACCAGCGGCTAGACGAAATTTTTACAACCCTAGACATCTTACGATCCCAAAACAACACAAAGCCAAGTGTATAGACATGCAAAATGAGAGGCACTGCATGGAAGAAACCTCAAATAGAAGAGAAGATGAGAAAATCCCCCTCCTGCTTTTTGCACACATCAAACAAAGATATCCATCATAGCACGCTCCAACCACCCCCTCTCTACTTCTGAAGCACTCACTGTGTGTTTAGCCGTGACAGCGAATCATATGTTAGTGCACGAACACAAGTGAAATGATGATGCTAGCCTGTTTTTTATAATTAAGAAGCTGCTGGGCAAGTGGAGCAATGCGATGCAGACAGTGTTATTTGTCTCAAGGGTTGGATTTTATCATGTTTTGAGGGAAAAAATGGTTGAGGGTGGCATATGTGACCCACCCTTCTGTCACCATAAACCTCAACATGATAGACTGAATGTGATTGATAATTCTTCCAGTCAATGCTTTATAACATGTGTATAACTTGTGCACACATTTGAGTGATTCTTCTAACTCTGACGTGATAAAGTTCAGCAGTATGTAGATCTGCATCTTTGAAGAAATTAGTTTATATGTGATATTGGTATAGTTATTTTTGCTTGACATTTAAAAATTTAATTTCTTAATTCTGCCAGTTTTGTAGGCTAAATGAAAATCTACATACATCTATTGATTTTAAGATATTGCTAAATTATTACTAAAATTACTAAAATTACTAAAATTAAACTGTATGACTCAAACAGAAGCTGAAAATGTTACTTATATGTTTTGTCCCAATAGTCCATTCATTCACCCACCCTTTATGTGAAAACGTAAAAAAAGAACTTAATATTTGATATAACATGTCACCAAACCCAAACAAGAACAAAAGCAAAAATAGTATAAATTGTTAACTATAAATCAATAATTTATAACAAGACTTATATTTTATGCAACACTACTGTATTTCACTTGAGCACTGCATTATACAATACGTTAGGCTCTGCTTTGTCTGGCTATTACCACTAGCGCTATGATTGGATTGGCTTATTGATATCAGGGCACTAGTTGTTCTGTATGTCCAACACTGAGCCGGTAATGAGAAATAATCAATGATGCGTAAGGCTCCGGGCGGACAAGTGCGTTTGATTGGTTGGCCCATATTGATATCGAAGTATTGACCAAGACACGTTTAATGGGATGCTCATCAGGAGGCTCGTTTGTGGTAAATAAGGAGCACAAAACTGTCAGGAATAAGGGATTTCACTCTAATGCGGCGCGTGGCATTGTCAAACCCCAATGCAAAATCTTAGGCACTGGAGAGAGGGAAACGAGGTCTATTTTTCAGTGAGCTGCCAAAAAATTAGGCCACCTTTACCGCCCTTGTCTCGTGCCTTTTCAACAAGTGAATAATATCTGTCAAATATTCATTCATCAATTGTCAAATACCCAAAGACAGTAGTACATTATATTGCCACGTGCAAAGCTTAACGAGGGGTCCTAATTGTCAGGATCTTAAAATAGGTATGATGCATGGGAAGCCACCTCACCATCTCCTGAGACACACATTAACGCCAAATGGATGAATATTACGCACGGATGATTAAAGACAAGTTTGCGCTTTAACGTGCTAAACTAATAATATAATTACACTGCCACGTACTTCTGCTATAAGGTATATCAACCACAATGAGACGAAACGTGTGTTAATACCTTCGGTTGCATAGTTGTGGTCGCGAAGGAAGCCGCTGTTGATTTTCCGGGTGTCACTGTCTTCGTCCATTGAGAAATCGTCTGGTTCTGAATCTTGTAACGAGCGTCAGACGTGCTCCCATCATCCCGCGACCCGGTACCGTCAGCAGGTGGGCTGTGGGACGAGCGGGGGGGCTGTCATGACTTTAGACCTCCACGCAATGATCAGAAATTACCTTGTGATGATGGTGATGTCAATACACGCGAGTCGTGTCAGAAAAACGCGCAACGGTAAGAGCGATTCCGGTAAACCTGGATGAATAAGTCCAGCCACATAAACGGAAAGAAGATTTACGTCCAGAAAAAAGGGTTGCACAAAAATGACTCGAAGATGCTGGAACAGCGGGTGGCGCACTCTGTAAATCTCTTTTGGAGGATAGGAGTTTAGGCAGCTCAAGTTGCCCCCTCCCAGTGGCAATGGGGAGGGCGGGATTATGCGTCAACAAGCGTGCTCCAAACACTTGACTATGCTCATGTCAGCCCGGCGTTGTCGCTTTAGTTTAGTCGCCTCTTCTTGTCTTTCCGATCCAACAGGGTTTCCTCTGAGGTCCTTCTCTTGTCTCCTCTCATTCATTCCCGCCGCCCTCAGCTGACTCACTGCCGGATAGCGCAGAGCAGCACTTCTAGTTACCCACTCTCTACCACTGCCGCTGCTGCTGCTGCTGCTGCTGGTGCCGGGCCCCTCCCATACTGCCTGCAGCCTGCCAGCGTCAAAACCACCCGCTCGATCCAAAGCAGCAGCCTGTGGAGTGAGACGCAGTTCTAGATCCGTGCTCTCCAAATCCTGACCACCAACCTGCGCAGTGCGTGTAAAGCTGACAGTTACCTTCTGGTCTTATAGTGGCAGGTTGTTGGTCATTAGCCCGGACCTTGCTCTGTCAACACGTACCAAGGATAGATAATGCTGCAAAGGAACTCTCCTTATTCACTAAGTCCATTATTTTGCCTCGTTTTGCAACATGACAAGCGCAGGTGTTTCTTGGCTTTCTTCCAAAATCATGTTTATTGATATGCAGTAATGCACACATATGCTGAATATTAATCCTCCCTTTTAGAATCAATTTGCATTATAAATTCATTACAATTTACAATCTATTGGCTATGCATAGTCTTACATATTATCAACATGGTGGGACCAGTCAAATTGCATGTTTTCATCTCTCTTTAAAAGTGCTATTCCAATGTCTGTGGTTCTGATGTTGCCAGTAAAGCCTAATGCAATGATGTCTAATCTTGTAGCTTGTCATTCTAAAGTATAAAATTTAAATGCAGCAATTTAGAACAGCAGATGTTTATTAATTGTGGATGCATGCAGCAAGACTGAAGAAGTGGCAGGGAAGGATTACATGATGGGAGAGCCACAGATTTAAGAAAACAGATTAGGATGAAGTGAGAGAGGCCACTGGTAAAGAGAAAATAGCGACGCTGATTAATTAGATTAGTAGGTCTCCAGTCTGCAGCTCTTTCTGGAAAGTACCAATTGGGTTTAAGAACAGCGCAGACAGCATATTCACGGGGTCTTTGCCTGGTCTAGAGCATATAGGTCAGCAAGTTACCGACTGATCTGCTGACTAGGCCAAAATTACAATATTACTAATGACAGGACCCTTGAGGGCAAGTTATAATAAGTGAAAATGGTTTTGTATTTCCTTGAACCATATCCTTCAGTGAATAGCTTAACTAAAAATATAACCAACAGTTAGTTTTACCATTTCTACTTCAGACTAAGACTACCAGTACATTTTATGCAGGACACATATTGAATTTCTATGCTATATAGTCATAATATACATCTGTGGATCATTATGATATATTTTGAACATTTTAAATTGCAATATTATGATTGCAACTTATTAAAAGCAACAATTCCGTAGACTTCCAGGTTGAGGAAAGTGGAGCTGACTTACGTCTCTCACTTTACGGTATTTTGCAGAGAAAAAAGTAAGTAAAAAGCAGTAAGTGTGAAGCAGGGGTGAAAATGAGAATTACACAGACATGCATTAATCACTCTAAATACAACTTTGAAAGGAAAGAAGAGAAGGGAAAACAAATATAACAGCTTTTAAAAGTAAAATTATCATAATATGTACTTGGAATAATAATACTGACCATAAAATTATATGACTGAAGCAGTGTTTGGAGTTATCATGCCGCATAATAGACATCAATGCCACGTTAGAAGTCTTATACTATCCATGAAACAATTTGACAGCATAAAGGCGTGCGTATCTTGTCTAAGCAGCCCAACAGCAAAGAGATAACATAAACCTTTACTGTGGTTATTATTGTGATCCAAGCCATAGACAATCCTCATGAAATCGCCTCTCTGTCAAAGCCTAATTTCTGATGTGAGTGTATATCAGTGTGACTGTGCCTGCCTGCCGCGCCCTTGCCCTTATCTAACCTCTTTAACCCAAATCTCCTCGTCCCCACAAAGGGAAACCTGGGTATCTCCCCACTCTCCACTACAGCGAGCCTCAACAGCACCACACCGAATAAAGAGATTGCGGACCCCCCTCTCTTAAATGCATTAGCGCTCTAATCCACAGGACATTTGCACATCCAATCCCATGCTCTGGACTAATGGGGGTCTGGCTGTGCGGGGGTCTGGCTGTTCTCACTAGAAAACAGGGACATCCTACACATGCTATTTTACAGGCCATCACCTTCAAGCCTCCACTGGAATACATTACAGCGCATTATCCAGGCAGAGGTAATGAAACCCGCTGGAGCATTGTCAAGGATCCACCGATTCACATAGTTTCATATTTACACTCTTGTGCTCCGTTAATGAAATTCGCAGAGAGACGCTGCCATCCTTGACCTCTTGGTTCTGACTGAGTGGACAGTGGTGCTCCCCGTCTCTATCAATATTTAAACAAAGGAATCAGCATTCACACGAAAAGGCTGAGTTACAGATGAGCAGCGGGACAGAAAGATATTAAAATACCAAAACAATAGATTGTATTGTTAACTGGAGCTATTCAAGACATGTGGTACAGTGGGTAGCTTCTTCATGGGTATATGGGCATATAATCTGGACATTACACTTTGACAATCTTGGCTGAATCCCATTTGGTTGTGAGAAGAAAATTACAAAAAAAAATATTACGGACTGAAAAACATTGTGGATTTCTGTGGAATCAATGAGCAAAGCACTGAACTCTGTTGATGTGAAAGAAATGTCATTTGATAAAAATTATGGGTGACCAATGAGCTGCTTCCTTTCACATGCCTCACTAAAAAATAATTTGATTACCAGGAAAGAATGTTCCAAAGTATGTCAATAATATAAAATGCATTAAAATGATTCTGAATAGAGTACTAATATTTTTTGATTGTTTAGGAAAATACCAACTTACAAGTACAGACCTATAACTTGGATACTTGAACTTACATGTTTAATGCCATACTGTGAGCAACAATATTATGTCCATGGACACAAGCAGGTGGCAAACTCTCCATCAGAAAAGTTACATTGTGCACATTTTAAGTGTGTAAATATTGTGGATAAGATTGACAAGTGAAGGGCAGGGCTGGCAGTTAAAGGCACACATACATTTGACTGTATAATGAAGGAATAAGTGGATGCTGCTCCAAGGCACAGCAAAGGATCAATGCAGCCCCTTAATAAGACCCCCACCCCTCCTGCCCACGTCCTGGTCTCTTTGCTTGTGTGCCAATCTCCCTTATCCCCAATGCACCTTCCCAATTCTGCTAAGTCTTTAGTTAGGCCCCGCAATGGTTATAGCGCTGTAAGAAATATGGTCTCAAAGCAACAATGCACTAAGGAAGCAACTCCAACTGTTACACAGCTTGACAAGCACCCCCCTGTTAATACAAATATCCTCGGAGCATTTTGTCGAAAGGTTTCCAGTTTCTTAACCCCATACTAGTTGCTTTCCCCTTCCCAAACCCACTTGTACCGCCTTGACTCTCTCGTTCATTACACCGCATCTCAGGGTCCGTTGGGTAAAGGCGAGTGACAGTGCGTCTCCAAACCAGCTGCTGTGAATCAGACTTGTATAGGAAGGGCTCTGGGGGGGTAGCGAGCCCAATTGTAGAGCGTGTCCTCAATTCTCCTCGATCATATGGACAAAGTGGGTTAAATTAGGATTGCAAGCCAAACATAGGGACACAATCACATGGCAATGATATTTTAGTCATGCCCAATTGGTTTTCTTGATGTGCGGTAATTGGCTGACCTGGAGATGCCGATGCAGGGCTAATAGAGGAGAGGGTGCTGTCTGCATAACAAGCAATATATGATGCAGACATGCTTTGACATACAGACAGTTACTTTGGGCAGGTACATTTAACTGTCCCAACAGTATTAATGCAAGAATCTATATAACTTTCAGCAATGTATTTTACATTATTTATGGCATGTCCTTCACTGATTCACTGTATCTTGTCTTAGATTGAAACAGAGATGTAAGATAACCCTACTGCCAAACAAAGAAGCTGAAAACTCAGAATATCTATAATTCACATTCATTCATAAGACCCATCTGAGCATAAAAAGAGATTATGTAAACTTTTAAGAGACATAAAGCATATGTTTTCATTGTTGTCCCTTCATTTTTCCAGTCAATGTTGTATTTTGAGTGGTTTGTGCATATGTATTTTGTTTTCAGATTTTAAATGGTGAGACATGTACGATTCAGTATAGGTGTGTTACCATTTTACATTGATGTTGCTGTACTGCTGTTTTCAAATAGAAGTAAGCTGTTTCTTTCTTTGAATAAGTCATTTTAGATAAATATTGCAATTGAAAACATCCAAAATATAAAATATTGATCCAGGGGCATCATTGCCTATAACTATATAATATACAAAAGTAATATGTGGTCTAAGAAATAACTGAAAAAGTGTAACTATATGAGCTATATTTGAAGCAGCTATGATCATTTTTTTCCCCAAATCCATAAAGGGTTTGAGTATGATGTCACATTAATTTATATGTGCAATTATGAATCCAATAAAAGTATATCGCTCATAAAACCAGAGGAGAGGACACAAAGGACATTGAATTCATCATTAATCAAAGGACCCCAAAATTAAAATGCACTAAAGTATACTGAGCAAAGTTACCCTTATGGGCTAGCTAAGAGTGTGTGGTAACCAAAACTTTTATAGTACTAATTTTCCTGTCAGTTGATAGGGTTTTAATCCACTGTTATTAAACAAATCAGGATAATAATTGTTTAGAGACACTGGGTCCTGCCTATAAACATTGTGTTGCGTTAGCCGCTCAGCCTGCGCTGGCATTAGGAGAAGCTCAACACATGGGGGTAATAGGATTGCCCTGGCAGTCCATCTGTCACTGGACTGAGCAGCAGCAGCACCAGCACAGCCCCCCAAAAAGAGCACTTTGGTCTGTGTAAACCTGTTCAGTCTGCCCTTTCCCTGCTTTCTCCTTTGAGATACTTTTAGTTAGTTTAGCATTGAACATACAACTTAAATAAAACTAGGCCTGTCACGATAACACATTTTGAAGAGAAATATTTTGACTGAAATAAATATAGATAATAAATAATAATACTGAAACTAATTTATGCCACTGACACAATAACCCAAGAACAGAGAATCACAAAAACTATTCTAAATGTAAAATATTGTTAAAGAATCATGAGCTGCAATAAATGAACAGCAGAAAGAAACATTTTAGTAGTTAGTCTGCATCTGTAATGAGTCATAGAAGTTATTAATTCAGCACTTTACAGTTTAAATCTAATAATGCAGCCAAAACATAACCAAATACACCCCATAGTGCAAAGAAAATGTATAGACGATAAATACTGACCTCCCTATAAATTGTTCCAGCTTTCACAAATTGAACAATAAGTTGATATTGTAATTATTATGACAGGCCTAAACAAAAGATTTCTAAAGTGCCACAGAGTTTGAGAATGCAGCTAAGGGGATCTCCAACTATTTCTAATAGTGTTTTTGATTTTGATACTAACTACTTCTGATACAGCTCAACATCATTCTAAAGCTATTCAGGAAAAGTTCATTTCTTTCCTGTGAATGTGAGTTTTTTAGTACCAACACCTGCTCAAATTGGTATTTTAGTTATACTATCATTATATAATGATAGTATTCTTAGTTATACTATCATTACTAGTTTTAGTATTGATTTTCAGTACTTTTGAGAAGCCTGACTGCTAATGCAAATCACAATATTCTAATAAGCTTATCCTAAAAGAAAAAAGTATATATGTAAACTGTTAGACTACATCGCAACCTTCAAAAGGCATACAGTATTGTCACTGTGCAGGTTTTTGGTATGGTATCTCAAGATCATAGAGCTAATCTCAAATATAAATTATTTGTTTCAGCTTTTGAGTATATTCCTATTGGACATTTGTATGAAAAGAGTGAACACTGAATAGACCATACAAAAAACTGCTTCCTGTTATAACATTATCACATGCTGGAATCAGTGCCAGAGCCTTGCCTGGGCTCAGAGAAAAGGTTACTTTCGGAAAGACATCTGCAGTAAAAACCAAGCCAAATGAATTCACTGTACATACGAGGACAGGTGAATTGCTGAGGTGAAGAAAAAAAGCAAAATGGTGAGAATGAGCCTGTCTCATGGGAGCTTGCATGCATCTTTAAATATAAAAACGTGGTTACTGTTCTGTTAATAGACTACAGATGGAGATACATGGCAGCGGCTGGTGGGCTGAATAGACTGCAAGATTGTGTGGGGGAGGGTGATGGTGAGAGAGAGAGAGAGAGAGAGAGAGAGAGAGAGAGAGAGAGAGAGAGAGAGAGAGAGAGAAAGAGAGAAGAAATCAAAAGATGGATTCAGAGTTTTGGTAAAGGGCATTAAAAAGGGCTAGAGGCTGTCCCTAAATCAGCACACTTTACTCTCCCTGCCATCACAATTACATCAGGAGCAAACTAATGCTGCACTGCTCTGAGACTGCGCCGATTGGATTTACCCCTCTCTCCTCCTCCTCACCCCTCCCCCATCACCACTTCCTCCCCCCACTCCCCCTCCTCCCTCTGTTCAACCCTCTCCCCTGATAATGAATTAATTGAAAAGAACGCATGTACAATGATTAGCTCAGGACGGAGCTTTTTGGGTGAAAATTAATCAAGCAAGATGATTGGGTTTGTATCAACATCACTGTTGTTTAATGTTAACCACACCTAACATAACTATATATATAAATCCTTATGTATTCACTTACTTTGGCACATCTGTTAAAAAATATGAGTATGGTGAATGTTTTATTTTACTGGTAATACTGGTGATTGAAATACCCATAGAACAAAGTATTAACATGGCCTATAATGTAATCAATATAGTCATCATTTTGAATTTTTTTGTTGATACCCAAAACAATGTTCTGTTTTGCAATGTCTAGGAATTCCTGTTTAAAATGATATTATATGAATTAAGCTAACTAATATCATTCTGTGCATGCTTAAGACAGTGTCGCTAAATGTGTAGTATTTTTATTTATTAATTTATTTTGGGCTTATATAACACATAACAATAAAAAGAGGCACACTAGATTAAAAAGTAGGTGCAGGAAGAGGCAAAAAACCTCAAAGGGCTTATAGTAGACACTATATAAACCATGCATACTGCTATTTCATTACAGAGATAATTATAAACTGTAAACTGAATGCCCAATAAAATCACAAAGGGTTATGTATGTTATATGAAAAGAATGTTTTTTCCACAGACTAAACAAAGAAAATAATGCTATAGTAGATAATATAAATGCTCATATATTAGCACTATGTAAAAATAAGGGTGTGTTCATATGTGGCGTTCACACAGTCTATGGATAAATTATGCCACTTAACTGAAACGCATTGCCTTCATTGTACCTCAGTGGTTGCTAGGAAACTGCAATTGAACTGGCATTGCAGTACAGCATAACAGCTGTCTCCATAATTGGACAATTAAGATCTTAAAATGTCATTATTTTAGCCATATTCATCACAATAAAGGTTCAAGCGCTTCCCCAACATGTTCTCTACCGGTTGGGTTAATGGGCCGAACATGAGACGCCGTGTTCCTCGTGAGGCTTGCTTTCATTAGTGGAATTATGATTGATGCAGTAAAAGTTATGAAGATGCAAAAACAGGAGTAAGAGCAAATGAGTTAATATAATTTAGTAGCGATTCAATTTCCAATCTATTTTTTTTAGTTCAGATTTCTAACATTCACACTCATAAGCATACTGAAAATACAAACTACTTTCTTGCATTAGTTTAGCTGTTCTCATTTCAGTCTCTTAATGCAACTGGAGTTGTTGACAATGTGAATAATAAAACTTTTATTGCAAATCTAATTGCAGTCCCCCCCCCCCAAAACCGTGCAGTCCTAGTTCCCAGATTTAAAGAGCTCATATTCCAGCATGTTCATTTCTGATAATGTTGTTTCCTCGTCACAAACATACCTTTAGTTGTGTTTTGTTTCATTCACACTCACAAACAATGTGTATTTAGGTTGTGTTGTCTCTGTTGTCTGTTCCACCTCGTAATGTCATGTAATTTCAACCCTGTTACCAATTTCTACTGAACTAAAGGTTAAACGGTAGATGTTAACATGAAAACTATCACTTCATGACATCACACGGTGGAACAGAGCATTCTGAACTTGCAGTTATAGACAGACTTATACAAACATGTGTGAATGAAACATAACACAATTCTGAGTACGTTTTTGATGAAGCAACGATATTATAACATGGCTTAAAGCTCACAAGAGTTGATTTTGTGTAATATAGGACCTTTAGTAACACGGTAGAAGAATATTCGTTTGTTTACAGAGGACATTTGACTATCTGAATAATTACTGCCTTTGTGATTTGCTAATAACAGTCGTCCAAATTCTTGCCACACTAAACTGTAATGAACCACGGTGTTTGGGAAGCTTAGCACTGTTAACTTCACTATATTTATCCAGCACTTTCTTTTTATGTGCAGATAAAACGCATAGAGAGGAAAGTAGGTTAAGCAGGTTAGAGTCAGAGCGACAAAGCCATGGCACCTCCCAGTCGCCCAGCCCTTTTAAACATAAGGCTTAGGTTCAGTACCATGGACAGCTCTGCAGACTCTGAGGCAGACACAAAACAGCCCCGAAATAATAGCAACCAGGGAAAATCTACCATGAAATCTAACTAAATAAACGGGAACGCACAGCAGTTTTAAAACATGAATTAAAAGTTTGTAATTAAATTGGCAGAATAAAATCATTTAAATTGTGAGTATAGCCCAGCTTGTGTTCAAATAATGTGCGTATGATGGAAAAGGTCATTTGTTTATTGGAAGGCAACTGAATTACCATTGACATTTTAAGCCAATTTGAAGAAACTTGGCTTTGGGTGATATGGGTGTCTGTGCAGTGAAGTAAATTGAAGCACTTTGTAGATTTCTAGATAATTGCAAACACTAAAGTAAATGATGTGACCAAGATGAATACACGAGAAAAATAAGGTAATAAGAAATAAGATAATTTTGCAAAAACTGTGAGAGTTCCATTATCTACAGAAAGAAGAACCACACATGGACTGGCCAAGCTCTGAGTTCATGTTGCTAATGAGAGCCATCGCCACAGTAGGACAGTCTACATCAGAACATTTTCTTCTTGCTTCTTTTTGTGCACTTTGCCAATTTGTGTTCACCACTCCACAAAGGCATGTAGTAACCAGCCCCATGTGACAAGGGGACATGTTCAGAGCGCGCCCCGGCTCCAGGGCCCCACAAAACACACAACGCTTTTTACAACAGTGTGCACACACACACACACACCATTTCTACGACAAAGACAAACACATGCAAGCATGTCACACTTAGAGGCTGTAATCTCCAGGAAAATCCCATTTGGCAGAGCAGCTGCCAGCGTGGATCACAGGGCCACTGTAGTGCTGGTGCCCACAGGGTGGCAAGCTGTCCATCTATACTTCAGTATCAGCCGACATACACATCCCAGACACATGTGTGTGCATGTGTTTGAGGGGAGGGTCTGTCATTAGCATAACCATGATAAATAATGCCACTTATTTTAATGGAAACGTGTCAATGAACTCAGTTGGCCAGTTTCTCATTTGAAAAGGGCTTCATTTCGATTGCTCACTATATTGATCTTGGGACAGGGATCACCACTGCTCATAGCCTGAGGAGGCTGCCTTTACTGACAAACTAACAGATTGTCTAAAGAGACTGCAACAGACAGTCATCTAACTCCTTAAATGTACAGATTTAAGCTTGTGCAAATTAAATCAAAACTGAATCACGCACCATCCATCTTTATAAGGACACAAAAATCAATCTAGAAATAATCATTATATTGTGCTGAACAGGTCTAACATGGTCAGCTCGTGTGTCCAGACAAATACAGCTTATCTTAGAGCTCCCCCTTATGGCTATGACGGTTATCACAACAGAAAGCATCTTAAATTTTCCTGTCATTTGTAAACATTAGTCTTAGCTCACATCTACTGGAGGTCAAGAGGATACACACTCAGATGTTTCAGACAGTTTACTTACATCTCTGTAGTGGTAGCATTTTACAACTTTAGACAAAGCAGTGTTTTAATCAAGGAAATCACTCTTAAAGCTGTACATTAGAGCAGCTTTACGGAGAAAAAAAAAAAAAAGAAAGAAAAATGTTTTTCAATATGACCCATGTATAATATCAATAGGCATGAACATTACATTACCTGAAAAACTGAAGCCTTTATGATGTCCTTATTATGACAATGCAAACAGTAATTTTGATTTGACTGCAATATTCTCTATTGACCAATGCCTCTTTATTTTTATTTGATACTATGTAAATGAACAGTATCAACAGCCATTCTTCTAGTGTATTTCTGGACAAGGTCCTTGTGATGGGAACAAATTACCCATGTCCTTAAGAACTTTGACATCTTTCAGTTCATTCAATTAATTCTTTGTTTTTATACTTCAAACACACCTTTACATTTTGTAAGTCCCATTACTGTATATTGCATAATTTATTTTTATAAATCATGTACATGCCACAAATTCTTGAAGGATTCATGCCCCGAGGAAACAATAAGAAAACTACTAATGAACTACTGCATTTGTATTTAAAAGGCTAAACTTGAGCTCACTGCCTTCTCCGTTTTGTTGTAAATCCTCATCTAATAAACATTTTGGTTGACAGTGTTTAAATTAATGTTTAAGGCCTACAGCCAATTGTAACACACTTTGCCACTGCATGAACCTTTTCTAAGTATTGCCATTGCAGCTTTTTGTGCAATCATTATGTTCGGGCATGGGGCCAACCTTCACCAATAGGAACATGTGCATAGTGGCTATTCCCTTACTCAGACAGTCTGTTTACATGAGTATAGAAGATGTCTCTGTAACAGGAAGTATAGATCATGTTACTTTAGCCAACACTGAGGGTAAAGTGAAGGTGATTTGTATTTACGTTTACAGTGTGTCCGTGTTAGCAGCATGTGACAGCATCAATATGGGATCCATATTTTGTGTGTCCCAGGCCTCCGCACTCCAAGCAGAACTAATGACTCTGGCAAAGCACACATCACAAGCTGCCAGTGGAGGGGTGACATACAAGGCTCAAAAGAGGAGGAGAAATGAAGGGACAGAATGACAGAACAAGACCTCTGGTATTATTCACTGATCAAACATATAAGGAAAACCTATTGTTTAAAGGGTATATACTATGTTAGGCTATTTTTGCATCTATGTCATAATGTTTCCTCATCACAAACATATCTTGCATTGTGTTATTACCTCCTGAAAAATATACCTGAAGTTGTTTTGTTTCATTCACACAAGTTTAACACATAAATCCTGCATATTAAGGCTGAGCTCTTCTCTCAAACAGAAAACACTCCACACACCTTCACTAAAATAATATGTATCATTTCAGCCCTGGAATTGCCAATGTACTGAACTAAAGGTAAAAGGTAGCAGTTAAAATTGTAAAACTACTGCTTCATGACATCAAAAGGTGGAACAGAGCATTTTGAGCTTTGGAGATGTAGACAGACAGACAATAAGGGATTACTCACTAACATGTACGAATGAAACAAAACAACTTCAAGTGTGTTTTTCAGGAGGTTATAACATTTTAACATGATTTAAATCTCACAAGAGTCATTTTTTTGTGACCTTTAAGATGAATGTTCCTGCTCGTATATAGCCTCTAATGCAGGAAACTGTAATACACTTTCCAATCCAATGTATTTGTATAGCACATTTTACCAACACAAAGTCTACAAAGTGCAGCAATAAGAAAAAAAACAGAAAAAAAACAACAACTAAATTTAGCAATAGAAAATAAAATTAATAAAAGACAGTCAGAGGACAATTCTTATGTCGGGTTAAAAGCCAGTGAGTAAACGTGTTTTTAAAAGGAGGCTGAAAGCATCAGCTGAAGCTCGGTCTTATGTCAGGGGAAAGAGCATTCCAAAGAGCCAACATGTAGGAGTTAAAAGACAGAGTTTGAGACTAACTTTAAGTGTGATAGGTTAGCTTGGCTGATACCAGTGTACAGTGGATTACAGCATTCAAGACATGTATAGAGATAACACCATGGATCGCCTGCTCCAAATCACTAAAAGATATAATCAGTTCTGAGATACTCAAAATTTGTTATCTATACCAGTTGCGTGATTGATAACTGATCATATTGGTGTAATTAACAAAATAAAACATTAAATAAATGATTGTGAAAAGTGTGAAAGAGTGATGCCCAGTGGTCAGTCAGCAGAAGCACATATGCCAGGCTCTCTGCAGCTGGACAGCGCTTTGAGATCTGACAATTTGCTGAATTTCCTCCCTGCTCTTCTCCTCCATTTCATGCTACACTGTCTTGTCTAATAAAACTTAGGGGGAAAAATTATTTAAAATAAGATAAAGAAAATATTACATTAACTTGTACAGTAGGGATTCCCGGGTTTTTCTCATGGTTATTTTGGGGTCCACAGCCTAAAAAAATTGGGAATACCTGATTTATTTAATCTTTCAGAAAATGGTTGTTCCACTTATCCATTACACATTACTATATAGCACACCAATTTTGGAGACAAACATTTTGCTTGATATTGATCAAAGAATAACAGATGCCACATTCAAGAGATAATCTGTGGTACCAACTACACCTGTCACTGGTGATGTTTGATTTCATACAAGCTTTCTCTAAAGTGTGTTCTTATTATATATAGAGGACATCAATCTTCTGAGACACAAGGCAGAGGAACCAGAGGAGCTGAGCCAAACAGACACGCTTTAGTGATTTTACACTGAGCAGACAGGCCTCAAATATAGCCTCTCCTTTGAGCAGGGAGGGGGAAATCCATGTCTCTCTCATGTTAGCAAACTCGTAACAGTATTTATAGTGTCTGATAACATTAAATTTCAGCTAATCCTCTTGTGAAAGGTATATGTAGAGTTTTAGTTCTCTAGTACATTTACATGTACTGTTACATGTTTACAACTGTAATGATCAAATCAAGAATCACAGAAAGAAATATAAGAACTATACCTTCATACAGTTTTTGTCCCATTTGTATGACTGACAATCTCTACAATCCAGTACAGAAAATTTGAACAATACATGAGGCAGAGGTACAGTCTCATGCATATATGAATGGACATAGCTAACCCGCTAGCCACTGAGTTCCAAATCATTTTAGTCTTAAAAAAACAAAAACACCAGGCTCATGGTGTTTTTCTTTTTTGTTTCACTATTTTGTGTGTAATTTATTCCTGTTCCTAATATGGAACTAGACTCCATATTTGCCTCTATAACTGTTAGCTTCAGTGAGCTTCATTTAACTGGAGCCGAATACGATGGGTGACGTCACATTCCCTTAGCTCGCTTCCTTTATACAGTCTATGCTATTAAAGAATCTTTTGCTCAGTTAGTCATTGGAGCTGAAAAGGCCATGACTGTGAATAAATATGAGTTTTACTATATTTGACTCAGGTGAGGGGACATGGGAACTGCATAAGAGCATCTTATATAAAATATTTGTTTACATTTATTCTTTTTGACACAATACTGCCTGAGAGACCTGAAACTCTTCTTGTTTTGGAGTCTGTGTATAGACCAGATCAAACCATACAAAAAAATCATCAATTAGATGCAATTAATTGATTAACTTGTTTCAGGTCTAGAGTAAAGCCTGCCTCCATGGATCAATTGTACAGTAATGGTGTATACTTGTATTTCATAGTTTGCATAGTTGTTTGTATAGAGCCAAGGTTAAATGCCAGTATCCTGTGGTTTTAAAAGGCCAAGTGGTAAAGAAAGTGCTGCTCCTCTGAATGCATTACTGTAGTCCAGGAGTAGCTAGTGATGCCTGATCTAATTCAAATGCAACAGGCTGCTTTGTTTGTTACAAGATGTGGCAAAAAACTCAACACATTCAATCAAACAATACAAAAAGACTAATGAAGTTTGTATTGTTGACCTTGTCATGAGATAGGATGAGAGCTAAAGTGTGTAAAAACGTTGGCAGTGAATAGTTCAAGTTTGGGGTATAAACAGTAAACAGTCTCTGTGCCAGGACAGCTTGGCCTGGCAGCACAGCGTCAATACTAATGACATCAGGACAAAAAGTGTCACCATGGAAACCTGGATGCCCCGGTCCAGCGGAAGACATGGATAAAACTAAAGGTAGAATATGTGGAAGTAAAAAGGTGTAGTGAAAACAAGTATGAAAATGGTCACATGGAGTGGTAATAGACAAAGTTAATCAGAAATTTCACTGTATTTTAGGCTTGGGAACAATAAATCAAGAATAACTGCAACATCTTGATGTTTCTTACCATAAAAACCTGATCATATCCTAATGCATGATTAAGATATAATGATGTAATATTCAAACTAAAATTACTTATATTACTTGTATAAGGATACAGCAATATGCATTATGAAACATTTTACATTGTGGGTATTATGATGATAAACAAATAAATGTTAGTTGGAAATTAGACTCCAACTCTGTATTATCACTGGGTATTGATTTTTTCCCAATAGCCAATAACCAATAGTGTAACCAGCCTAACCAACTATACCTGGAACTATTACATAAATCTTATTATTTCAATAGTTTTATTATTTTAAATTATTATTTTTTTATTATTATTATTATTGTTAAGAAATAGCAAAAGCTACCTGGACGAATGAGGGGTTAGACAAACATTATTAAGAAATGTAAACCTCAACCAAAAAAAATCACTACTGCTATATTTGGACCTTACCCTAGTTTAGCAAACAATAATTGTTACACGTCACCTCTTAAGAGTTATTTTTAATTTTTACACATTTTATAAAACAGGTTTGGAGCCAGTGGTTGCTTTGCTATGAAAACAGTCGGAGCAATGTGCCGTAGCCAAGCCTCCAGATTCGACTGTGCTGCTGGAGAGGAGCTCCTATATTCTGCCCAAATCTGCACTCTCATCCTCCCCCCTCTCTTCCTCCACCCACCCCCCCCTCCATCCATCACCCTCTTTATTCCAGAGCCTGACCGCCTCCCATAGACCCAGCTACACTTTCAAATGGGCCAGATGGGCGCAATGAAAAACACCCCATGGTCCACAGACATATAAACCACAATACGACTGATCTCTCCTTTTGTTCAAATGCTGGAGGCTTGAGAAGAAAAATAATGTAAGAAAAATGTTGGTAACTTCACAAGAGAGTCCAAAAACATTCATACTTCACAGTTTCCTTATGGCTTCCCAATTTAAACTTTTAACAATTGTAAATTAATTTACTATTTTAGCTTTATGGCACTGACATATCAATAACTTATACAGTAATAATTGGACAACAAAAAGTATATATCTATAGGTTTCTTCTTCTTGTGGGGCGAAAGTTGTTACCTATGAATGTGGCATTGATGGTTGGAGGGGTCAGTGGCCCAGACTGACTTCGCTTCTGTCAGTCTGCACTACAATGCTTTGAGAGTTTTTGACAAGCCTGTAACACACATTCCAAGTGTATTATTACTGTTTCTTTTAATACGCATATAAAGCTCAATTTCAATCCAAATGTTACATCCTTTAAATTCTCAGTCCTTGTGCTGCACTTTGAGATTGCGCCTTTTCCAGTGATCGACCATCAAACCAAAGAAGGCCAGATATGTCCCAGAGTGTTCAAGGTCAAGACCTGTGTAAAGGGGGGAACGTAAATATGCAGGGCTGACTGTTGCAATGAAAGAGGTAATATTATATTCAGATGTAAAGTTATTTTCCCCTTTGTATTATGGTTTTTACAAGTAATTATCAAGAAACGACGAAAACACACCCACTTTACTCACTCCTGTCTGGGTCAATATACTTTGAACCTTAAATTATGGTCAGTAAAGTTTCACCCATTAAGGGGGATCAATCTGGACACTTGCTTCACCAAAAATGGATGCTAAAAATAAACATGAGCCCATGTTTTGAAGCTTAGCCCAGAGCATTAGGTGGAATGAATCTACAATACATTATACAAAAAACAGCTACTACTCAAACACACTTGAAGAAAATGTCTGTAAATGCTGCACACATATTACAACATCTATACATTACTACATGTTTAAGCACATGTATTAAAAAAAATTACACCTAATTCTTGTCCAAAGAAAGACAAGATTGTAGTTTTCCTCCTTCTCTTACCACATTTTGAGAACCACTACTATAGACCCACTATATTCATTTTACCAATAGTGGGGTCACACAGATACTTTAAAGGTCTTATATTATGCAAAATTGACTTTTGTGAGCTCTAAACCATGTTTTTACCCCATCAAAAACATAGCTGGAGTTGTGCTTTGTTTCATTCACACATGTTTGAGTATCCCTTTATTATTAGTTTGTCTGCATCTCCAAAGCTCATAATGCTCTGTTCCACCTTGTGATGTCATGTAGTGGTAGTTTAAGTTAACATCTATATATAGGCTACCTTTTACCTTTAGTTCAGTAGATTGGCAGTTCCAAGGCTGAAATTATCCAAATGATTCTAGTGTAGGTGTATGGAGTTAAAAACACAGTGTAGCCCTTTCTGCATTACCACATGACATCACAAGATGGAACAGAGTGTTTTCAGTTTGAGAGAAGAACTCATCCTAAATAGGCAGGATTTGTGTGTTAAATACAAATGAAAAGAACAAAACACTGGTAGGCTTTTGATGAGTAAACAACATTATAACATTAAATAATGAAATATACGCTCTTTACGTTCTGATACAAATTTAGCTTTTCCTTCACTTCACATGAGCAACAAAAGTTTAGGTACAAACACAGCCAATCCTTCTTCCATTGAGTATAATATTATGTCCAAACTAAGTCCTGCATTAGTCCTGCTCCAGTTACATCAGTGTGTGACCCTGAAACACTCAGTCATTTCAGAGTCAGAATTAGCTCCTGGTTTGACTCCAGTTTAAATCAGAGCTCTTACCCAACAGCCTACAAACACAATTAGGACACTCACACAGCAATTGTGCTCAATCAGTGTTAGCAGTGTTAGCTAATGGCCAGAGCCAAGGTGAGAGGGTCATTTTGGTAAAACTGTACTTCACCACACATTTTCGACATTGTGATTTCTTTCTTTACCTTTTTTTTTTTTTTTTTTTTTTAAGTACACACAGTATGAAGTTAAAGGTGCACACTATACAACTTTTCAGGGAGAGGGCTCACCACCTTAATGTCTCCATAGAGATATTACTGCTTTAGATGGAATGTTCCACAGTGCGCCATAAAACATATATATCTTTATTGCATTTTTATTGCTCAGAAATACCTTAAAAACATGTATTTTCATTGTTAGTGTAGTCGCCTCTCCACAGATCTGATCTATAACTTGGCCTTGTAGAGTCACTTGCTTGTTTGTTTGTAAATGAATATGTTTAATGACTTGCTATAGAAAATTAGAGTCAGAACGAAGAGATTTCCATGGAAAAAATAAATAAAAATTGGCAGACCCTCCATCAGGAAAGTCACACATTGCACCTTTAAGTTTCAATTGATCAATTCATACAACAAGCATACATGCCAGCCGTAGAACTTACAGTTAAATAACAATTAAAGCTGGACCTGTGTGCAATGTAGACATTGTACATGAATGCAAGATAATGAAACTATTTAATGCCACTGACAATAACCTCAAAAGCAGGATATTCAACATTTTAAAAATATACAGTATCATTAAAAGGCATGAGCTACAACAAATAAAAAGCAGAATAAAGCAATAATTAGCCATCGAAGTGACTTTTTCAACCCTCTGCAGCTTAAATCATGTATTACATACAAAAATAACACAATTTACCCCACTATTGCTAAGAAACTGTACTCATGATAAATATTGAGCCCCCAAATGCATTGTTCCAGCTATAATTTTTTTGAATGATAAATTGATATAGTTATTATCATGAAATGCCTAGTATAAACCACACAATCCAGATTATTAT
Source organism: Boleophthalmus pectinirostris (assembly GCF_026225935.1). Classification (NCBI taxonomy): domain Eukaryota; kingdom Metazoa; phylum Chordata; class Actinopteri; order Gobiiformes; family Gobiidae; genus Boleophthalmus; species Boleophthalmus pectinirostris. The sequence goes on along the minus strand of NW_026571207.1, from coordinate 25,818,934 downwards.
TATATTATATGCATGTTATATTTTTTTTACTTTATTATACTTAAATTAATGTGTCAGAAAATTGGTCTGTGGAAGTCCTTGGTGCCCTGACTGCAGCTCATATCTCCTCTAAAGCCTGAATATGTCAAAGGTGTTATAAACAAAACAGAAGTGCTCAGCCCCCTGCATTTTTCCAGTCACTTCTGTTCAGTCCCACAGGAAAAGACTGAATCCTCTGGAGGTAACTGTGTCACTGCTGGGAATCCAAAATCTGTTTTAAGTGCTCGTATTATGCTATTTTCTGTTCTATGTTGTTGTTGTTGTTTTCTCATCAAAAGCATACCTGGAGTTCAGGCTGAGTTCTTCTCTCAAACACAAAACACTTTGTGCCACCTTGTGATGTCATGTTGTAATGTAGGAAGAGCTCCAGTGTGTTTTTAACTCCATACAGAATCATTTGTATGATTTCAGCCCTGGAATTGCCACTTTAAACTAAAGGTAAACCTGTTCATTTGAAAACTACCACTTCATGACATCACTAGGTGGAAAAGAGCATTTTGAGCTTTGGAGATGTAGACAGACTAATAATAAAGGGTTACTCAAATGTATAAATGAAACAAAACACAGCTCTAGGTATGTTTTTGATGAGGTAACAACATTCTAACATGGCTTAAAGCTCACAAGAATCAATTTTGCGTAACATAGGACCTTTAAAATCCCTACGATGGACAGAAGGACAATACGTATGTTCTCCAAAAAACACTGATCTGTCAAGCAAGACAAGACATAATTTAGGAAAACCATTAACTTGACATGGTACCTCAAGTAAATAGGCATTGTAGTAAGTAAAGGTCCTATGTTATGCAAAATTGACTTCTGTGAGCTTTTGGCCATGTTTGAATGTTACGACATCAAACATATAGCTGGAGTTGTATTTTGTTTTAAAATGGTGTAATATGGGCCCTTTAAAACAAATATTAATGTACTAAGTAGTAACAAAGTACTTTCGCAATAGAGTTCTGTAAAAGAGAGATACAGAATAATAGTACACAAAGTGGAAATGAACCACTGACATTTTATGTTCAGTCAGTGATAATCTGGGTCAGTTTAACCCAATCCCCAAATGAGTTAATAAATAAGACTCAAATAGCAAAACCTCACTTATTCAGATGGTTCCTAATATCTTCAGAGGTCCACAATGTTATATCATCATAGCTGTTAACAATCAATAATTGATTTTCTTGTTGAACATACCCTGAGGCGCAAGTTGAATATATGAGTTCGAATATTTCTGACCACAGCCAAGCCAAGCATTTTTTTTTTTTTTTTTATGAATTCAATAAAGACATTATAACACTAATGCAAAACTCTAGATGCCATAGCCATAATGGTACTTTTACCCTTTGCCAGCTGAAATTTGTAATACAAAAATATTCTAATGAAATGACAATTCATGTTATTTTCATGGTAAAAAAACCCACACATATACAAACACAAAATCTGTACACTTCATTACCTCTTGATATAAAGATGTTCATTCTGTTTATAGGCATCAGGTTTCCAACCACAGCACCCCATTCTGTTACTTAAGAATCTAACAGGTAGTTTACACATCAGTCCAGAGGATTTAAAAGGCCTTGTTGGTGACTAATAAGATCCCACAGCAGGAACCACACACACCCCTTTCCTTTGTCTTAATAACAGTTATAAATAAGCCATGTTTAAGAGGGAGCTGCAAACCCACTGCATATGGACGCTGTTTATCACCAACTGTACATCTCAAACTGTGGCAGACAGAGACAGAGAGAGAATTGCTTTGCTGATTTATGACTCATCGTGAGCTTCATGTACAATTCATCCTCTACAGAAAGACATAGGACTGGTACTGTTTGCTTTTTTGTGAGCTTCATGGATTTTACAGTATTTTTGGTAATTGAATCAAACCTATGAGCATTTATAATATATCTGATCACTTTAAAGGTGCAATATGTAACTTTTCTGAGGGTGGTTGCTTTTGATTCAACGTGGATGTTTTTTATGGCTCAAAAATACCTTGAAAAACTTACATTCATTCTGTGAGTAGGTCATAATACTGAAATTTATTTTGATGGGAATAGGCTCAATACTTAAAACTAAACAAGGAAAAACTCTCCACCAGAAAAGCTCCACAGTGCACCTTTAATACCTTAATTTTGACACTGGTTATTTTCATTCCTTTTTGGATCTTGGGCACATCATGTTAACCAACCGCAAAAAGTATGCCACTATGATGACCTAGCATACAAAACAGGGTTATTTCCAGATTGTTAACCTATGCTGGGAAGCTATAAAGGGCACCTAAAGTGAATTGTAATTGGATTTTCTTAGCTTTTGGTCTTGTGGGTCTGTCTGGGTTTCCATGGGCTAAATGTGATCAGTGGTGAGGGACGAGACAGGTCTGTAAATGTGTTAGAGCACCTCTCAGATACAGTTATCTCACTCTCTCCTCATACCTGCAGCTCCAACTTACACATGTATTATTGACAGTATACACAATACTGAGTAGAGTATACAAGAACTACAACAGACATTTTAATCTTAATCGTCCCTGTACAGTTGTTGATCAGATAAGACAAGTAAAGGCCAGGAATGCAATACAAATATGCTATTATTACATTGCATAATTTTTCCTTCCAATATGTGATAGAAAATACCCAGAGATATTGTACAGACAGTATGCTTTTTCCTGTACTGTTAACCTATATGATTTTTACTATATCAAAAAGCAATGCCTTTCATATAGCATGGTGTATAAATGAGGTATCCATGCAGGCTGGATTGTCCAAAAATCTATAGATACTAATTGATTATAAAACTAGTTGAATAAGTATTGGTAGAAATCTCATAGGAACAACTGGACCATTCTTATTGATCTATGTCAGAAGTAATGACTAGTGCCACATGGTAATTGATACTTTGCAGGGGCCTGACGCTGGGGGTGTTCTATAATGCATTTCTATTGGCAGAATGCTCAGCAGTTGCCATGGCGACACAATGCAAACATTAGCAAAAGTTTTAAAATAGTGTGAAACCCAAGAAAAAATCCAAAGTGGATTTAAGCAGTGCAGTTTCAGGAGCCTGTGATCAGTACAGGCATTCTTAGACTTGTTTAGGAGTTTGATTTTCAACAGAAAAGGTGAGAGTGACTAGCTAAAAACTGTTGACTCAAGCTAGCTAGCTTGTGAATGTAATTTTATGTGACTTGTTTAAAAGCACAAATCATTTCATCTGTTGCAGTTACAACCAAACCAGCTCTTTCTGGTCAGATTGTGCTAAAATAAAGCACAGATTAAAATCTAATTTGAGTAATTTGAGGTTCTAACAGAGTAGTGCTTTTAGTTAGCTTTATGTCCCCAGGGAAAGTTGATGACATCAGCTGCAAAGTGTCAATATTAATTATGGTAATTTGTTGTTGAAAATCACCTAAAAAGACATTTAAAAAATGGTAAAGAGCATAGAACCTTTCTCTTATATAGTAATTGAGGCTATAATTTAAGTACACTTGCTGGTCATGTGCTTTGATAAATGTAGAAATTTGCAGCTTCAATATCCAATTCATGGGGCAGATGACGACCCCAAATTGCAAAGCAGAGTTAGTGATAATAATCGTTCAGGCGGCAATCATATAAAAAAGTCTTCATCCCTAATCAAAGCCAAAAAAGATTACAGACAAGACCCATAGATTTGCTGAAGTAGTCTATCCTAATACTATAAGTCACAACTGGTGAAATCTTGCCTGTTAAAAGAGAAAGTTGCATCAGGAAGGACATTCAGTATAAAGCCCATGCCAAATCCATTTAACACCACAAATTATGAGACATTTAAAAGCTTCCAAGAAAAGTTGAATGAATGGTTACAACGTCCATTTGCATAGTTTAAATTACTTTAAATATCTAGGAAAGTGCACTGTCCATTTTTACACTATCCTGGTCATAAAACAGAGTATCATAAGAGTTTAAAAAAACCTTGCTTCATTAGAGTTCACCAATTTTACAAAAAAATTATACCAGTCATTGAGCTTTCCAGTGGTTAAATATCAGGTGTTAAAGGTGCACTGTACAGTTTTTCTGGTGGAGGGTCTGATACCTGCTTGTCTTCATGGAGATGTTATTGCTTTGACTTTAAACATTTCCATTTAGCATTTGTTCATTACAGGTGTTCCTATCGCTCAAAAATACAGTAATTCTTTCTGTGGAAAGGGATGACTCTCCACAGATCTGAATTGTAATATAATGCAGTGGTGAAGTTAAGCATTTACAAGTACTTGCCCGGGCAAGTGGCTATAATTTTTTACTTGCCCGACACCCAGATCTACTTGCCCGGAAAAACAAAACAGTGCTCAGTTCATTATATATTTTTAAATATGCACAGGCTAGTGTCATAGTACTCTAGACCGTTTTTTTACGGTCTTGGTCTCGTCTCTTTAAAACATCCTACCTGTCCACCTGCCTCACGTCAGCGCACTGCTCCTTACCTTTTCCTTCCTCCTCAATGTCCACAGATTAGAAGAGTAATACAAAATGCGAAGCAAAAACTAATCCAAATTTATGTTACATTGTTGGCACAAAGCAGGACTACTGCTACATGTGGTTGAAGTTTGCCTAATAAAAGTGCTCAAAATGCATCTGTGTTTGTAACAACATGCGTTTGATTAATATGCAGAGGCTTGAATCCCACTGCAAAACCAGTAAGAGAATGTAACTCCAGTTAGAAACTTGACAAAACAGGTTTAAAAATCCTACCAGCTTTATTCACTTTGAAGCAGTTTTGTGTAAAATGCCAATGGAAGTTCTCTTAAAGAAGGCGTTCTCAAACTGTGGATGAGAGTCCAAAAAAAAGGCAGTGTTCAGTGCAGTACAGTTTGCTTGGATTAATTTAAGATTAAATTCACATTTATCAGATAAAATGGAGATGGATTTCAAACAAATATTGATATATATGTGCTAAAATAACTGTAAAATACAAATAAATGTCAAAAATTACAAAGATGGTCTTGATTTGGTCTTGATGGGCCATGGTCTCAGTCTTGTCTCTGTCTCGACCCTCAGAGGTTTTGGTCTAGTCCTGATCTCGGGACCCTGAGGTCCCGGACAGATTTTGGCAAATGAAAAAGTGTGTCCAAATTTGTATGTATACGAGATGAAAACGAGTATCGTTGGTCTTCTCATTAAATAGTTTTCTCTTGTATCCATTCAGAGATCTAAGAGTTGAAACACAACGTGCTTCAGGTTGTCAGACCCAGGGCAACCTGAGGCATAAAAATATAAACTGTAAGTATACACTTTGCGCACTTATGAAGAAAACTACTACATATCTCTGTCCTCTGCAGGATACAGTGGAGTTAGTTTGGACTGTTTAAGTTTAGGTCCTTGTTCGCGGCGCGCTTCTCATCGATGTGTAATGCGTTAAGAAAACATGGGATTAACGCGCGAGGCACTGGAGAGAGGGGAAAGACACGGAGTGACGCAGAGCCGTGAGGCGCACAGGTAGGACTGTTCTGTATGAATGGATCTCAGTACGATGTGGGAGAGGGAGTGCGCACGTACAGGGCTTCATGAGGACCGGAGTACAGTAGAGAGGCGGGTTTAATGTGGAGCGGTGTTCCGGTGACACACGCCCCTCTCACAAAGCGCACGGGACGCTTGGAGACACCTCGGTACCGCCCGAGTGAATGTTATTCTCTAAAGCGCGGGCTATAATAATAACCTATGTATTTTTAAGTAGTTACTGAGATTACCGAGTAGGCCTAATAAATATATCGCCAATTTTTGGAGTTGGGTTTTGCCCTGAGTTCGCTCTTGGTTCCGATGCGTAATGAAGCTGAAGGGGTGGAGTGGCGCGGTCCGCACTATGGGACATTTTTGATTGACTGGGCAAAGATTGCGGAGCAGGAGGCAGGGTAATACTACGCCCGTTTTATTTAGCCTGCCTTACAGTCAGTGGGAAAGACAAAACATGGTGATGCGCACAGCAGCGTGCATGAAGTGAGCATCGCGGCCGTTTTTCGCGGCAGTCAACAACGTTGGACTTTTCTGTTCCTTTCACGGAAAAAAAAAAAAGCGTTATGAGCAGACAACCCGTCGCTTCGTTTTTCGTTATTATTGGGGGACTAGATTTGTGTGGCTTTATTTTCACTTGCCCGCTCGGGCAAATCGGCAGACGAGAGTACTTGCCCGGACAAAACTTTTAGTTGCCCGAGGCCAGCGGACAACCGTTAATGTCGAGCCCAGGATAGGTTTATTATATACTGTGGAATATTCTAGACAAAACAACAATATTTACATAGAGATAAGCAGGTGGTGGACTCTCCACTAGAAATAATAAGGAGTGCGATTTTAATTAAGCATTAAACAACAAGGAGTCGTGCGTTATGCAGTCTTAGTGCATAACGCAGAGCCGAGAGTCATTCTAGAATCTAAAATCCACCAATGAAAAAGATGATCATTAACGATAAGAAATGACAGAATTTCGATCTCGATTAAAATTTGATTTTTACACAGCGCTATTCATTTTTACGTGCCTCATAAAGATAGCAAGAATAGGTCCTTACTCATCCAGTGGAGGGCACAGTGACATTCTCTGACATTGACCCCGTCCCAGGAGGATGTGGGTGTCACTCAGTGAGGGAGCAAATTCGAACAAGCTACACTAAAGAAGATTAGTGACCGAGACAACATCTGGGACCCCTCCTCACTGCATCTAATCTAAATAATCTTGTTTTCTATATCCACCTATACATTCAGCTGAGTGTAGGGCTTTTCCTGCATCACCCCCATGGTGCTTTTCTCCATCTGGGACACTGAGCATACCATCTCAGCACAAAATAACTCCAGTAATATTAATTATAATATCAGTCAACATTATCAGTTTAAATAGGGGGTAGTATGCAACTTTTGTGAGCTTTCTACCATCTTATAATATTGTTTCCTCATCAAAAAACATGCCTGAAGAAGCTTTTCTATGTACAAGTTAGATTCTTCCAATGTTCAGCCCACAAGCCTGCATCACCCATGCTCCCACATGACAATTTTTCAGCATACAAAAACATGATATAAAACAATAGTTGTGTATTCACAAACCTGAATGTGCAATGGTTTCATTTTGTTGTGATAGCGCTCTGAAGAAGGGTGATTTAGAGCGGGGAGCAAAACAATAAAAGGTAATATGGTGATCTAAATATGTCATCTGTTAGCAGTGAATACCCCATAGAAGAGTAATACCCCATTTTTAATAATCATAGTTTACAACCACATCTTTATTGTATGTAACTAAATATAAGTATCAGATTAGCCCTTTTAATTTTTAGTCTGAAAATGATATAGTTCAGATTTTATGTATTTTTCGAGATCTCTAATCCTTTAAAAAGAACATTGAGGGCATTGTTTTGATGTAAGGGTGTAATTTCACAAATAGCTTGTTTAATTGCACGCAGAATTAGATTAAACCTGATTTGGGTCTTTGTTGCCAGTCTAAATCTTCTCCTTAATTGTGTTTTTGGCCAATGCGAGGTGTTTTTTTTAGACAATGCAATCATTTTGTTGTAAAGTAATTCCCTTAAATGGTCACAAACAGTAGCAGAAAAAGTTTGTTAGAGAGAGAGGACAATGTAGAAGACCAGCAAGCGGTATGAGGGTCTGACTCTGCCACTTGCATCTCCATAGAAATGTTATAGTTTTCCACAGTATGGCATTAAAATTATCTATTGCTATGGGACAATAAGGTGACACCAATGTACAGGCCAGATCTATGGAGAAGAGACACCACACACAGTACGGATGAATGTTTTTCAAGGTATGTATTTTGGCAATAAAAACACCCACAATTAAATATGATATGATATGAAATCTATATGGGTTTCTGATCAACTCTGCAGATATTTTTGAGCTGATTTTGATTATTTTCCTCAAATTATATCATTTCAATTTACTACAAATTCCCCCAAGCCCTTTTTCTACCACAAATCTATAAGACAGTTGTGTCTCGTTTTGTGAGCTATCTTTTCGTATTTAAGTGTTAATATAAGATTGTGCATAGTTTTTTAGGTAGTAGACTGACTAAAACAAAAAGGTCAGTTCTCTACAATGAAATAAAGGCAATACTTAAGTTTCTCTAATATATTACACTGGCATTCTCATAAAAGGTTATATGGACTTCAAAAGGTGAAAAGCAGCTAACTACACAGGCAACAGAGGTTATTGCTGAATGGACTGAGCTGCCAACTATGGAGGCCAAAACACTGTATTCAGCATGTTGTTGGTGCCAATCATTCAAAACGTGGAGGATTTGTGCCTTTTTTGGTACCTCTTGTTGAGTGAAAGTGCTGTTGAAATGACCAAAATGTACTCTCTTTCTCTTGCTATTAGAACCAAGCATCACAAGGCCAGAAAGTGAACTTCAGGATAATAAATGTATATACAAAATAGCTAAATAAAAACACCAGGATTGTGTAGGGCGGGTTAATATGAATATTTTAAAAATAAAATGATGAGGCTCACTGCAGCAGTTACAAAGAGGTGGGTGACAACTTTTTAATGTAAAGTCAGTTGGAGCCAGAGTCGATGGAACAGGAAGCGCCTGGCAGCTATGTCCAATTCTATATACAGTCTATGGAATAAAATGGCAGAAATAATGCTTAAGGTCATGTCATTTTCCTCAGTTTAAAACAACAAATTATTATTCATGCAGTCTTTTGTTATTTTAGCACACAAATAGTTTTCATCTGCACTGTAAATTCATTTTAACACAGTGAACATAGCACAACCTGTTCTCTATCCTGTCTGCGCCAGTCTCATTAAAGTTTCATCTGAGCCGGTCTGTTCAAACAACTGTAAAAGCTCCATTTTACTCTCCCTGCCACATGGGTGCACTGAGCACTGGCATTTCAACATTTAAATGCATGTAAACTGTTCTTTTGTAGAAAATACCATCTGTTTACACTGTTAGATGTTTTATTGGCATATTTGGTATAGCTGGGGTTTGTCATGATTGCACTGCTTGTCTCCATGGAGATAATATTGCTTAGCCTTCAGTGATTCACGATATGACTTTAAACTCATCTATTTTGCAGGTGTTTTAATTGTTAACAAATACCTTGAAAAACATTCTTTCTTACTGTGAGCAAAGTCGCCTCTCCGCAGATCTGACCTGTAACTTTTTATATGCTTCTCTACATGGATATAGATTCATTAAGGTCATATTGTGCAACATTCCAGGGAAAGCAAAAACATACAACAGAACTGAGGCAAGTGCACCTTTAATACATCAGCTTTGCAGCATAGCAGATCTGTCAGCGTGTGTCTGTATTTTAACCAGTCACAACCTGAAACAAAATCAAAGAGACAGCTGTGAGGAAGTGTGGAGTGAGGAAAGAGGAAATCCATCCTGTTGTTCTATATTTACCACAATCCCAATAGTAGCTCCAGTACAACACAGTCTATCTTGTGTTCAGCAGAGAAACAAAGCTCTATAGCAGCAAAATTGAGTTACATGAGCTTTTACTACGGCAGCAATCTGAAAGTATAACATTTACAATAATAACATTTAGAAGCAAGTATTGATGTTTTGCAGTGACATCACGCTGGGGGTGTTCAAAAATTCAAATACAAAATTTTAATTCAAAATTCAAAAAAGTTTATTGTCAATTCTTCATACGAAACATATGAAGAATCAAAATTGGGGTTGTCACTTCCAAGCATATAAATAAATAGTAATAAATGGAAAAGTACAAGTGTTCTTTGAGGAGATGCAGATTCCTAGCTTCCTGGCCGCCTGGTAGTTAGACAGGGGAGAGAGTTCAGCATCCTAACAGTCTGGTGAATGAAGCTGTGAGTCTGGTGATGTGGGAACGGAGGCACGTGTACCACCTCCCAGACGGTAGGAGGCTGAACAGATGTGCAGGGTGACTTGCATCACTGACAATTGTGTCATATATACATATATTTATATATAGGAACATTCAGCATTTACTATGGAGACACAATGCACACATTAGAAAACACAGCCAAATAAGTTTTAAGACAGCACATTTTCAGGAGCATGTAACGAACGTTCATTTGATGGATATTTGGTTTTCAACAAAAAGTGGACAGAGACTAACTGAAAAACTGTTGGCAAATGCTAACTAGCCTGTGACAGTAATCTTATTTGAGAGGGACTTAGGGGTTAGTTATGGTCAGATTGTGTTAAAACAAAACTCAGATTAAAGTCTAACTTGAGTAACAGAGCTTCAGAGAGAGTAGAGCCTCCAGTTAGCATCACACCCTCAGGGAATGGTGACGTCAGCTGCAAAGTATCAATAATAACTTGTTTCGTGGTTATTGGTTTCATTTCAAAGCATATCATTCCTAAACTACAGCGGTGAGTGAGTATTGATATTACAATATATTAAGACTTAGGTCAATCTAACAGCGACGTCTGTAGACAAGACTGAATCTCAATCTCAATTCAGATTCAGTTGTCTTGCACTCAGGGTAGTAGACGGGGGGAGAAAGGGGTCTGTTGTCCCAGGCTTCAGACTTTTAGGGGCCCAGAATTGAACCCTCTTCCAATTAATTTATATTAGAGGGGGCCCCATGTAAGGCTTTTTGCACTGGGCTCCCAAATTTCTGTCAACAGGCCTGCTTTTGCACTAACAGTAGACTGCCCCAACACGGACATGTCCTGGTTCACATACTGGGTCACAGATCAGGGGTCAAAACAATAACATTGAGAAGGTTTTGTGAGAGGAGGGCAGAGGAAGGTGAGCCTGATACGTGCGTCACTATGTTTGCAGTGAAAATACACAGAGCAAGTGTGTACCAATACAAGAGGAGGATGCGGTAATCTCCTGCGTCTTTTGGTGTTTTTATGTTAACATGCTGAGGAAAGCTGGCAAGACCGTGCTGTGTGGGAATGACACTGTTTTGTTTTCATCCTGGGATTTTAAGATTAGTTCACATGTGGATTATGTTACCTGAGTTTTACCTAAGAAGGGTCACAAGAGGTATCACTTAAAAGAAGAACAAGTAATATCAGACAATGCACTACCACTGTGTATAGTACATCCAGTAAAGGAAAAGAGAGGGCTATATACTGTCTACTCTAGGTCTAGTCTACAAGTAGAGGTGGGAAATTTAAAACAGGCATGTCCTTCAACAGTACATTTTACAGTAGCTTTTTGAAAATGTACCTTGATAAAGCTAAGTTAATAAAGCCTATTGACAATTTTAGTATGAATACAGGTCTGTGACTCATTCTATCCTGCTATAATGCACATTATATTATATTATTCTGTGTATTGATACAAGTCTATGGTCAGCCCTCAGCTTCGTCTGTATTTTGATAATTGAAAAAAATAACAGAAATTTGATGTAATCTTCCAAACAAGAGTATACTGACATTACTGCACATTTATGTTTAATATGACCATCCTTAGACATTTACTTTACTAGGCTGAGTCCTTCTCTCAAATGAAAAATCACCTTGTGATCTCAAGCGGTAAACTCCACACACTTTCACTAGAGTCATTTGGATAATTTCACCCCTGGAATTGCCAATCTCTTCTGAACTAAAAGTAAAAGGTAGCTTTTAATTTGACAACTACCACTTCATGACAACACAAGGAACAGAGCATTTTGAACTTTGGAGATGTAGATAGACTAAGAATAAAGGATTACTCAAACCTGTGTGAAAGAAACTAAATACAACTCTAGGTATGTTTTAAGTGGTCATTGGTCATTCTAACATGGCTTATAGTTTACAGAGTCAATTTTGTGCAATAGAAAACCTTTAAATAAAGTGGCAATGTAGTCACCCATGAAATACATCGTATGCATTGTAAGTGTAAAAGAACATTTAGTGCTTGTTAAGCTCATTCAGTTCCCAAAATCGTTGACTTAAAATGTTGTGTTGATCTTGTCCCACTCACAGTTTGTTTGATTTCAGATGAGACTGTGGATGTGCCAACAGTCTGCTGCTGGCAGCGCAGTGCATTATGTAAAATCTGTGTGAATACAAATTAGAGACCATGCAGTCTAATTATCAACTTCAAGGCTCATTAGTAAATAAAACGCAAGTTATATTAAACAGCTTTGGTGTGCCAATTTCTTAAGTTCCGATTAACAGTGAATTATTGCAAATTACAGTTTTATAGTGGCCCATATTACGCTGTTTTATGATCTATATTGTAATGTTGTTACCTCATCATCAAACATACTTATACTTTTGTTTTGTTTCATTCACACATGTTTAACACACAAACCCTGTATATTTAGGCAAACTAAACACTCTGTTCCACTTTGTGATGTCATGCGGTAATACAGAAAGTGCTCTATTGTGTTTTTAAACTCTTTAAATATGTTTTCATTAAAAAAATCTTCCTTTTAGAAACATTAATTACAGCCCTGGAACTGCCCATCTCATCTGAACTAAAGGTAAAAGCTGTTAACTTGAAAACTTCTGCTTCTGACATCACAAGGTGGAACAGAGCATTCTGAGCTTTGGAGATGCAGACATCTTAAAAATGCAGGGTTACTCAAGCATGTATGAATAGAACAAAACACAACTCCAAGTATATGTTTGATGGGGTAACAACATTCTAGCATTGCTTAAAGCTCTCAAGAGTCAATTTTACATAATATAGGACTTTTAATACAGGTGCTAATTATTTGATGTGAGGGTTTTATGTTCCTTCTACCTCCATTCACAGACATGTATGCTAGCTATGCAATTCGCTGGCCAGTGTAAAGTCTGTACCCAGGCTTTAGGCAGAATATGAACATATAAGATGATAAATATAGTGGATTCATGTGATTGGAAATGAAATGATATTGCCTGATACATTTTTAAAAAGCTTGGGATCTGAACCATAAGGAAGCACTATATTTGTCTATCATGGGTTAACAATGACAGAAAGGACTTAAGTGAGCAGGGCTGACAGTTCATTTTTAAAAATTCAAAATCAGGTTCAAGTCCTGTAATACCGATATAAGGAAGGGGAAGTTGTGAAATGTATGCTGTTGTGGTCTATGATGGTGTGGTCTGGTGTTTACTATGCAGAGATTTGGGAGTTCCATGTACACAGGCTGCCTGACCAGCCAGTTCCTTCAACATTCTGGTCAAATCCAGAAGAGTCTGGAATCAGTCCACAGCCCCTAATTTGTAGCATGTGCATCTGAAACTGAGGCATCTCCTCTCAAAAAATTCTCATATCATTCATAACAACATATATAACTTCTTTTACCTGAGCTAAATTTGGTGCTTTAATTGTTAATTCTAAAACCCCCATTTATTTTTACCTGAACAGAGCATGCGTCCCTCTGATTGGTTAATCTGCCTGTCAGTCACACCCTCGGGTTATGGATATGGTTCTAATGAATTTATGAATCGTGAACATACTTACTTGCTGGGTCAGGCTCCATCTACAACTCCAAAAACCAGAATAATAGGAAGAAGAACAGAAAACAGCATCAATACAAGTCAAAAGTCTTGATGCAATATCCACACTTTTATCATTAGTTCTTTGTAAACACCCCATTTAATTCCAGTTTACAGCCCTGTATGTGGAGGATGACGTAAAAAGAAATTAGAGCCAGTGATAAATCAAAGATGCTTCACAGTTTGTTCAAAGGCACAATTAACAGGTTTACACGCTCCACAAAAGCTGCAGAGAGAGTAGTGCAGGTGTCGACCTAAAGCAGATGGCACAGCTAGTTTTGTCACGGTGCAATGTTCTTAAAAGCTTTTCCCTTGATTCTTTATGCTGTGCTGGTAAGATGTACATGATCCAACTCAAAAAGCCCAAAGCAAAATACGACTAAAAACAAGATGTTGGCCAAGAAAGATTTATAATCAGAGGTGCATTGCTGACTGTACATTACCTATAAGAGGGAAATCCAGCAGAGTAAATGGTTTCAAATGATCATAGCAAGAAGTGATGTGGCAGCAAAAGGTATTACTTACTTTTCTCATGCATGTTGCACAATAAATGTTTTTTACAACTCGTTGCGTGTGGAATTTGCAAAAATTAATTGAACAAAATACATTTTGCCCTTATGCAAGTGAATTTGATACATGTTCATCTTATTTGGAAGATTTTACTTTAAAGGTGCACTGAGTAACTTTTCTGGTGGAGAGTTGTCTCCATGGACATATTACTGTTTTGCCTTGATTATTCCACAATATGGAAATAAGCTTAATAATAAATAATAAAGTTAGTAATAACAATAGAGACAGGTTAATGGTCATCTATGGAGAAGCAAGCGTGCACTTAAAAAGAAGTTGGCATTTTTGAGCTATAAAACACTGTCTTGTAATTGAACGAAGAGGAGGTATGTTTAATGCCCCAAATGCCTTGTGCTGTGGAACATACATAGTGCCCCTTTAACTGGTGAAAGAAATTTTAAAATAGCCACATCAGAAAGAACATGAAATGCTAATTAAAGCTTCACTAACTTTTCTGGATACACCACATGCTTGTCTCTATGGAGTTGTGTGATGATGAGACTTGGCATGAGATGTTCCACAGTATAGCATTAATTGTAACTTTCTCTATGGAGACAAGCAGGTGACACCACCAGGCCAAGTAATGGGTCAGATCTGTGGAGTGACAAACTCGCTCAAACTTAAGAAAGAACACGTTTTATTTGTATTTTTCAACAATATGAACACCTGTAATCGCATAAATGTAAAATAGATAATATTAATGTTATACCGTGGAACATGCTAGGCAAAGCAAAAAAAAAAAAAAAAAAACTCCATGGAGACAAACTGGGGGAAGACTTTACACCTGAAAAGAGGCACAGTGCATCTTTAATGCATGCAAAATATTAAGCAGGATGTTAAGAAAAGAAACAAGCTACAATACCATTGAGAAAAATGTATTAAATTAATTTCCCACAGACTGCTTAAAGCTACAGTGAGATACCTAGCACCCTTTGAGCCATGAAGGAGAAACCATAACTGCCCCACTGACAACCTTAAGCCCTATAGTTGTACAGTAGAGGCGATTCCCCTTTTGCTTTGTTAGCATGCCTTGATCTGACCTTCTCCTCTTCTTTACCTGAACATTACAGAAGAGCTGATGTAGACAAACACATAGCAAAGTCACGTGTGTGTGCCTCATGTTTGGTGTTCGGCCTGTCACATGAATGTCCATATTGACTAACTAAAAAAAACAATAATCAGGGGTGAGTATTTATCATACATACATTTTTACTCTAGCAATGACTTTTTGTCAATTTTTTTGTGAAAGATTTACATTTTAGCTGTGTAGGGTTGTCATTTTAAAGGTAAAGTATGTAACTTTCTAGAGGTGGCACATCACCTGCATGGTTCCATGGAATAGAACATTAAAACCAAACATTCTCCATGGAGATAAATACATTTCTTGTCATACTGTGTGGAAGATTGTAGCCAAAGTTATGTCTGGTCAGGTTTGTGGAGAGGCAAGCTTGCCACCTGGTCCAGCTGTGTCTCCTGTGTAGGAGCAGTAGGAGCAGTTAATTTTAGTTTAGTTTATTTGTTTTTTCTTTTTGCTAAAAAGTGACATACCATGGCTTTAAATAATAACAAGCTTTTTTTCTTTTTTTTTGATTATTTATTTGTTGCAGCTTGTGCTTTACCTTATTTTGGAGTCATATAATAGTCATATTAAGTGGTCTAACAAATGATCAGTTATCATGATATTTTAATATATCATACTGCTAACTATTGTTATTGTGACAGGTCTAGGTGTGATACCGCATTTGTCCCCAGCGACTTGCCAAGGATGGGACAGTGGTTCCAGAAGAGTGTGTTGTGAGCTGTGAAGTGGGTGTCTGTCAGTGGCACGGCGAGTGTACGATAACAACCAGAACAAACGCCAAAAACAGCCCTCTATTGCTCCACTGAAATATCTTTGTCACTGTCAGGCTCTGTCAAAACGCAGATAAAACACCAGAGGCAGCTCACACATGGTAAAGCATTTAAATAATAATAAACACAAGCAAATAAACAATGTCAGATACTGCAGTGCCCATGCAAAACCTACTATGAAAAACCTTTATTAATGTATTAATTATCTAATGCAGTCATTTCCAAAGTGTATCTCTGCTTATGTGTCCCACTCTATTGAAAGGAACATGTCTGTTTTTATTCTGAAATATACATAGCAAATATTTCCTGTTCCCCAGGCCACATATCTAACAGCAAAGAAATACATTTTTGATCCAACAGCCAGAAATACTTTTGTTTTAAATATATATTAACTATTGGAGTTCAAAGATTATAATAATTAATTCAAAGTAAACCTATTTGCAGACTTTGACTTAAATGGTTATCATGTTTTGTAATGTAATTACATGCAGGCAAGATCCATCATAGACATAAATATATGGATATAAATAGAGGTTTTATGAACAAGGTGCAAACAACCTGGGAGCTGCAAGCCCTGAAAGTTCACCCCAACTCACATAATTCAAAGGGTTTTTCTAATCATGCTGACTTTTATTCACTTCTTCAATTAAGACCTATTTTTCTTCTCTGTGTGATTTTGATTATCCATTTATATTGTACCCCAAGAGGTGGCTGTGGGCTAAGGCGGATGAACGATACTGGCACAACCCAACTGGCAATATGCAGATACAGAATGTATCATTTAAAACAATATTGTGTTAAAGGTGCCCTATGTAACTTTTCTGTTCGAGGGGCCACTACCTGCTTGTCTCCAAAGAAATGTTACTGCTTTGCCAAGAATATTCCACATTTTGGCATTAAACCTATCTCCATGGAGACAAGTAGGTGACATCACCAGGCCAGGTTTCAGGTGTGGAGAGTAAGAATCCATGTTTTTCAATGTCCACAGATGTTTCTTTGTACTTAACTGCAACCATTACAATGACACAATTAATATAATGGACTACAGGTAAAAATGACTTGAACAGCAACAGGCCCAGAGCTGTAGTTATGGCATATACATTGCGCAGACTCCACAGTCCTGTCTTTCTCTTATCCTGTGTCACTAAAACAAATAATTCATCCCAGCTCCCAGGTCCATGCACACACTTTACTGACTTGACCAACAATACAGGGGCAGAATATGAGAAAACTCCTGACAGATGATCCAGGTGTCAGTTTGAGACATAAAATCAAAACACACAACAGACACATATCCAAACACGCACATATCTGAACCCTTTAAGACTTAATCCATCACAGTGGGATTGACAGGCCCATGTGAACAGGGACAAAAGAAAACAGCAGGGGGAAAATATGAGAAAATACATGAAAGACACTGCAGCCAATCATCCAAACATCATCTGTTTTCTATTTGTTTAGAGGACATGGTATTGACCAGACTCTGACTTCCTTATCACTCTGCTGTCTGCTTGTGTCCCTCATGTCTCCCTCGTCTAGTGGTTCCTTATTTCCTTCTTATAGAGCAGATCTGTCCTCCTACCTGTTTGCAAATGTTACAAGTTGCATGTTGTGCAGTTCTTTAAGTGCATACTAAATGGTTCAAATAATGGAGATTAGAGCCCGACCGATATGGATTTTGTTGTGGCCGATATGATACCGATATAATGGAAGCTGTTGCTGCCGATAGCCGATATAATCGCCGATATATTTAGTGATGTAAAAAATCACTGTAAATCTTGAATTAGTAAAAAAAAACTTAGGTTTGGCTACTGTGGATTTTAAACTGGTTTCATTTAGGCAACATTTATTGTTATTCTGCCTCTTTACATGATATGTCATAGGACTAAAGCTGGTCTACGGCAGGTCTAAAGCAGGTCTAAAGCAGGACTAAACCAGGACTGAAAAAGGCCTAAACCAGGACTAAAACAGATCTAAACCATGTGTGAAACAGGACTAAACCAGAACTGAACCAGTCCTGATTTATTTATTTTATGCTGAATATATATATATATATATATATATATATATATATATATATATATATATATATATATATATATATAACACTTTTTTTTTATCCTATGCACACGCATATTTTTGAAAGTTTCGTTTTTAGCCACTGCCGCTGTCAAACTACCACGAGTCTGCACGCGGCGTGAAGAGAAAAAAGTGAGAGAAAGAGAAAACACGACTCGCAATAAGGAGCAGGCTCCCATTGTTCGCTTCAAAGAGCGCTTCTAAGAGCCGCTTCGTTTGCGACCGACTCATCACTACTAGCTAGTAAATAAACAATCGCTATTAGCCTTTAGCCGTAAATGCTGCGCCGCAGTAATTAATTCTATGCGCAAATTTCATAATTCACACCTCTATTCACAGCTCATTTACATATTAATGCATGTCCAGTATCAAATATACAGCCAATATAGTCACTTTACAATAGATCAATAGAAGAGAAAACAGCCTGTTTATGTGTGGGAGCTACAGCAGCTAATCGCTAACCTATCAGAACAAACCAAAACTATCTTCAAAGTCGACATACTTCCAACACTCACCGCTCACACAGGCTCCTCCTCATATCACAAGTCAGCACTAATAAATGTCCTTTTAATCCAGACTCAAACCGATTGTCCGTAAAAAATATAATCTCAGTATTGCGCACATGGATCGATGTCTGCGGGTGTAAACAAACGCACGTGACTCTGGGGGTGTGTTCAGGGACAGTACGGACACAGACACAGACAAATGACTCCGTAGATAAATACTTAAGTGGCGACACATATTAGGACATTTATCTGTCTGTAAATTGGATTAAATGAACATAATGTAGAGATTCTAAGCTTTATAACGAGTTATAACATGCCCACGTGAAATATCGGCCCCTATCAGCAAGCATATGCTTCCAGGTGCTCATATCGGCCGACAATATCGGCCAACTGATATATCGGTTGGGCTCTAATGGAGATAGTGCGGATTGTATGGTTGGTGTATGAAAATCTGAAGAAAAAGTGTGTGTTAAAAGAAAATGCCAATATTTTCTTGATACTTTCCTGATATAATTAGAAGATATTTTGGTTATCCAACAATGTAAAAAGCCCCACTATGTAACTTCTAAACTTTCAAGGGGGAAAATTCATTTCCATCATCTACAAATTGACACACTAACATAATCTGCACTTTTAAATAAGATATTTGTATGCAATTTGTCCCTACTGTACACAATTACATGTCTTTGGTATTCTCACTTTCTCTGCGCAACATGAATCACAGATATATGATGTAATTCATTTCATTTGACCCCAGACAAAGACTTTATGTCAAGCATTTCATATTTACATTTAACTGAAAATCAATAGAGAAGCTTCAAGACGTACTTAGGTTTAAGCTTTTGGCAGCATGCTTTAGATGGGCCATTTCTCTGCTGTGCATTAACAAAGTTATAGGGATGACAGCAACATCCATAAGGAAAAGGAAGACCATAAATGACAAATTATTTGCAACTAGGAATAGTGTTTTGTTAAATTAAAATATGCTACATACACTGAGGAAGAACAATATTTAAAATATTTAAATTACAAAGGAAGATATTAATGTAGGTTAGATTTAGTACAGCTGGGGAAGATGAATTTACTATCAATCCTATAGCTGGGTTTAAATGACATAATATCACTTTGTAAGTCTACAGTATAATATGTAATGGAGATGGGGGGCAGGTATTGTTAAAGGTCCTAAATTACAACATTTTTCTTAGGTTATAATGTTATCACCTCCTCAAAAACATATCTACAGTTGTGTTTTGCTTCATGCACATATGTTTGAGCAAACCTCTTAGCCTGTTTACATCTTCAAAGCTCAAAATGCTTTGTTCCACCTTGTGATGTCATGGCACGGTAATTTTGAAGTTAACAGCTCACAAGGTGGAGTGTTTCCATATAAGAAAAGAACTCGTATGCAGGGTTTGTGTGTTAAACATGTGTGCATGAAACACAACACAACTTCAGATACTGTATGTTTTGGTGAGGAAAGAACATAATAACATATGCTCTATTTGGGAGTTTGGGGAACATTTTAAATTACTTAAATAGTGCATAGTATGTTATATGGAGGTACTAAATGCCAAGAATAATTTCATAAGCATTTTGTTGTGCCTTGAGTGATCTGTTTTTATTGTTGGAGTCAGTTTGATTGCAGGAGATTTCTTTGTTTTCCCTACTGAACCTTTAATATCATTGTGACAACCTTCTGGGATTCTAGCATTGTGAGAAATGGACAGAGAACAATTTTAAACCTTATATATATATATATATATATATATATATATATATATATATATATATATATATATATATATATATATATATATATATATATATATACATATATACACACACATATATATATATATATACATATATACATATATATATATATATATATATATAGGGGTATCAAATTATCGCGTTAATTGCGATTAATTAATTACAGTCATATTTAGCGCGTTATGTTTTTTAATCGCGTTAATCTCATTTTTAATCTCTAACTTTAGTGTTTCTGTATGTGAGTTGCTTTATTATAAAACCTGTTTTTATGTGTTTTTGGGACAACAACAACACACACACACACAAAAACACATTTATAAATTTTTTATTTCGGTAATTCCACTCATTGCCGGAAACCCACAAAAAACGCGCGCAGTAAGAGCGATGTAAACGTCATGTTCACGTTTGCGACGTCAGTCACACAATTGACGAGGTCGAAAAGCCAGTAGAACAGGTGCACAGGTAAAAACACATTCGTGTCTTGGAAATTATTCTCCCGACGTGAAATATAAAAGAAAATAACAAATATAAAATCGCCTACAACTTAAATGTCACTGGTGAAAACAACCTGCATAGGCTCATGATGTCTGCACTACTGTCCTATAGTGACCTGCCACATGAGGGGACACGCACACAAACACACACAAACACACAAACACAAACAAACACACACCTTCATCATCGTCATTAACCTGAGAACGCGCGGACCACGTTTCCTTCCGTAGTTACTGCGCGGACACCGACGTGCTCCCGTGAGCCGCGTGTGGATCGTGTTTTCTCGCGTACGCTGCGTAAACTGCGCTTCCTCCTGTGAGCCTCTAAACCAGAACTAACACCAAGACTAAAACCAGGACTAATCCAGTCCAGGACTAAACCAGGACTAAACCAGAACTAAAACCAGAACTAAAACCAGAACTAAAACCAGGTCTAAACCAGAAATAACACCAGGACTAAAACCAGGACTAATCCAGTCCAGAACTAAACCAGGACTAAACCAGAACTAAAACCAGGTCTAAACCAGGTCTAAATCAGGACTAAACCAGCACTAAACCAGAAATAACACCAGGACTAAAACCAGGATTAATCCATTCCAGGACTAAACTAGGACTAAAGTAGGACTAAAGCAGGTCTAAACCAGGACTAAAACAAGGACTAAAACAAGGACTAAAACCAGTGATCTCATATAGAAAGCATTTCTCTGTCAATAATATTTTTAATATGGTTAAGGAAAGACTGGACTTTTTATTGTCTTTCATGGAGACTTGGGCTCAACAGCCAATTTGGAGAGATTTGTTAAACAATAAATGACTTTATAAAGTCACATTTTTTTGTTCTATATCAGTCTTTTGATCTGCCACAATAATGTAATAATGAATTTAAATGAAAATACCTCAAATTGAAGGCTTTTCTCAGCAATTTTTAGGTGAGATTAAAATGAGATTAATTAGATTAATTAATTACAGATTCATAATTAAATAATCTCTAAATTTTTTTAATCGCATGACAGCACTAATATATATATATATATATATATATATATATATATATATATATATATATATATATATATATATATATATATATATATATATATATATATATATATATATACACGCACACACACACACACGTGTGTTTTTAATGCCATATTGTGTAATATCATAGCCAAAGAGACAATATTTCCATGGAGACAAGCAGGAGAAGACCCTCCTCCAGGTTTGTGGATATGCAAGCTCGCTCACAGTAAGAACGCATGTTTTTTTTTTTTTTTCTTTATTCTTTTTAGTCTATATTTGGCTCAAAAAAAAAAAAAACATGGCAGGGGTTTAAATTTACTGAACTTAATTACTGACATGCCCCACTCATGTAGCCTTTTCTTCCTTTAACATAGTAGGAGCTGCACACTCATCGTCCCTGAGGTCAAACGACTCAGCTGGAGTGGATGTGATTGGATGAAGATATAAGCAGCAGCATGGCCTCACAATGTTCGAGGTCAAAGGAAAGGGCAAAAACACGCCAGTAAGGACTACTATAAGAACTGCTAGCACAAGTGGAAACAAGACCATAACTAACAATAGATTTGTTTGAAAATAAACAACAAACATATGGGATACCAAAAAAATGTGCATATGAAACACCATGGCTGCCAGAAGAGAAGATAAGCACTTCCTTCAGCTTGAAGTGAAAATGAGGCTGAAAACAATAGCTGCTAGCCTCCAAGTTGCAATACATCATAATGAGATGATGATGGTGGCGTGGGCTTATAAGAGGCAGACAGGTATGTGCTGGACCATTCAAAACTAGTCCAGGTTCATTTTGGATTATAGAAAAATACCGTAGCTCACAATTTATTTATAATGTTGTTGTTATAATGGTGTTTACTCATCACAAACAGACCTGGAGATGTGTTTTGTTGCATTCAAACATTTAACACATAAACCCTGCATATTTAGGAGTTTACGTGTTATGTTCCACCTTGTGATGTCATGTGATAAAAGGAAGTGCTCAACTGTGTTTTTAAAAACTCCATACACCTTCACTAGAATCATTTGAATGATTTCAGCCTTGGAATTGTGAATCTCTACTGAACTAAAGATAAATATTAACTTCAAAACTACCACTTCATGACATCACAAGATGAAACAGAGCATTTTGAGCTTTGGAGTTGTAGACAGACTAATAATAAAGGTTTTCTCAAACATGTGTGAATGAAATGAAACATAAATCCAGGAATATTTTTGAGGAGGTAACAGCATTATAACATGGCTTAAAGCTCACAAAAGTCAATATAGCTTAATATAAGAGACATGCCAGAGCACAAGGTCATTGCTGTGTCATCACACGTCACTGGCTTCAGGCACCATGAGGAGTCTTCATCATATCTCAGCATCCTCATCCTCTGTGCAACTGTTTTATATGGACTACACTGAGAGCTACAATGGTTCACGGATCATGTTACTGTGGCTGGCCAATGCAGCTTCATGTTTACTTCCTCTACTATGGCACTCCCTCCTTCGCTGTCTTACTGATTACTTGTTTACAAATATAAGTGTCTCTAAATGCTTGCCTCCCTAACATCCGTAATGAAGCCTAAGGAGCTTTGGCAGCCGCTCAAATTGTTGTAACGCATAATACGCTTTATTATGAGGAGCAACACTGTGCTGAATGTCACGTCTTGCCTTGCAGCTGTGGATGAGTCTTGTCCAAACAGAAGTTAAATCATCTAAAAAGCTCAGATGTTTAGTCATTGTGGCCATTGCTTTGTCATTACAATGCAATGCTAGAGTAATGCATTTTCCACTATTTGTTTATTTTAACTTGACCTGGGCATGAAATTTACAAGAAGAGATAAGTTTTGATATTGAAGTATAGACTAGAATTTAAGAACCTTGTTATTATTCAAGTACAAATGCTGCAAACATTTAAGCAAGGCCTTTTTCATCTTCAGCCCTCAACACATAAAAGGGTAACACAAGAAAATGCAAGACCTGGTAAAATTATGTAATAGAATTAAAAGTATAATAATATAAAAAATATATAATATAATAATATAATTACAAATCTGAATTTGACAATAGCAACAAGCTGATACTAAAACTGTCATTAAAAAGTATCAACTCAGTATCACTAATGTTAACTTCATACAGATGTTTAACAACCAAAAATGTCAAACTATGTAAAAGAAAATATTCTTCTTTGACATTAATAATTTCAGGCATACACTGTTTTCTCAGATGACTTAGTTGACTGAGCTTGGTGTTTGATGCTTTCAGTGCCATATGGTTATATAAGCTCATGAGTGGGTCAGTGACAGAGTTATGTCCCACTGTATTATTGCACATTATATATAGGTCAGTCGTGGAAAGCCTTGAAGGCTCCTGGCTAAAGGCACTATCTTATAACATAGAGAAGTAACAGTACTACTACAACTGTACCATTCAGTATCTGTGCCAGAGGGCTGAGGGCACAACTCGGACTGGAAACAGGGCAACCAAGCTCAGCTAAATAATGCAGAGGCCTATTCCACATTATGACCTAGTAAATGTCTGGTTATACACACAGACAGACCCTCTTGGGCAGTCCCATGCGACAGTGCAATCAGGAGGATGAATTGTCCAGAGCTTTGCGAAGGGCAGTTTACCTAATTTAACATTTAAACACACCTCCAGGACCATACGTCAGCATAGACAGGTGTAATAACTAAGAAAATTCTGTGTTATTGTACACATTCAAATGACCAGGACATAAATCAAAATGGGACCAGGAGAAAATACATTTTAAACCAAATGAGAGATGAAAGTTAATTAAATTGTGTTAAAATAGTATTATTTAATTTAGAGAGAATACAAATAAATAAATAAATATATTTAGAAGACTGTTGCAGTAGTACCCCTTAGTGTTTTATGTCAAAAACTTTCATGTATAACTATAGGGCACTGTGAAAGAAGACACTACCTGACATTACCATCCTTATGCTTTGGAATACAAAACAGAACTAGGTGCAGTAAGCTCATAAAAGTAATTTCCAAGTCTAACACCTAGGATATTGTGAATACAACAACAGCAACTTAATTACAGAAAAGTAAAAGTGAGGAGGGAAAAGTTCATGTGGATATGCAACTCCACGCAGTGTGCACTGCAGGCCTGTGTGTTGACAGCTTTAGGGGAGCTACAGTAGCCATAGGAGTGCAGATAATTAACCCCAAATAGCCACACTCACAAAAAGGTTGAAGTCACAGCAAGAAATCCTTATGTGACCTCTGCTTAGCACTTAGCATTGCACAAATAACTTCACATACTACCGCTGGACAACCCAACTTCTGGACAAACACTGAGCCCAAATGCACGCAACAACAACGTTATATATTCATGTCACAGTCGCACACTCAAAGTACAACTCCTATCCATGCTGCTATTCCCCAATCGCCTTGACAGGATTCCCTCTTTACCCGCCGTCCCGCCCTACCTTCTGTGTGGCAAGTAGAGGACAGGATGGTGCTCGGAGGGCGGAAGAGGTACGGGAGATATCGGGAAAAACATTTCATCTTCTCCGCTGCTGGCCGCTGGATGAGGAGCTCTGCGTTGACGGCTCCACAACATCCGCACTGCCGCCGTGACAGACAGCCAGCCCAGCCGGGGGGAGAGAGACCAACGGGAGGGGAACAAACCTCGGTGTGTCCGCGGTAAAGGGGGCTATGACAGCATCACTTTTTGCAGGCAGTCAGGATTGTCAGCGCGCCTCTGTGTCGCTGTAGCTCGGTCAATGCACGGACGGAGCCAGGAGTTTGAATGGAGAGCAGCCGGACAGGGGGTCGCCTCTGTGCCTCTCACATGGGAGCTCAGTCAGTGTGCATGTGGTCCGCTTGTGTAAACACCTCCCCTCGTGCTGCGAGCTACAGGGGATGGACATAGAGCCCTGGGGTCAGGTGATGCGTTTACAGACAAGAACACTTCTATTTAGGCTATTTTATTTGAATTAACTAGTCGAGGGCGCTTTAATCAAGCATAACGTTTGCACCATTTTTGTTTGCTATAAATTATTTTTCTGTTCAGTAGATAGTGGTCTAAATGCACGGTTATTAGCCTACATTTTGAATATCTATTATAATTTCTCTGTTAAAGTCAAAACTTGTTTTCACATGAACTTGATAGTATGCAGTGCAGTTCGTTTTGTCTCCATCTAATGGCACTAGTCAGAATGACACTAACAACTATGAACTTTTTAATTTATTTATTTTTTCTTCTACAATCCAGTATAAGCACTTGTGAATGATATATTAAAAACAAATTTTAAAAAAGGAAAAAAAGTAGTACAAAGCGCTAAACTAATATTAAAATACAAATTAATAATTGGGGTTTTGCTTTTTATTATAACGGTTAGAGTAAGCTTGTTTAATTAAAATTAGTTAATCATGCTGAAGAAAAAAAAACACATTTCTTATATATTTTCTTTCAAATTCTCGCGAGAACTGAGTGAACTAATGCCAGCGGAAGTACTTGTTCAGTCTCTTTTCCGCCGGCCATAGAGGAGCAATCGGCAGGGTAAGAAATCAAGGCGGAGAATTTGAGACATAATCGTTATCCATCCTTTGTTTATGACATAGTCAGTTTCATCTGAAAGCACAAATACATTCTGAACATTATGACGGCTTAATCAAACCCAGCATTATAATATATTTCTCGGTAGATGACTTAAAAACTCACCACTCGCCTGTACTATAGTAGCCTCGTAGTCTTTCCTGGAGCCGCATGTCAAGTGTGTGGCGCATTTTCTCTTGTTTATGGCCCGAATGTAAAGCACTTTTAGAGGCAAACTGTTGTTGTTTTAATTGGAAATCCGTATTATTTCAATGCTATACGTAGGAGTTTCACAATCTTTCACAGGTCTTTTTGTTGTGCTAGTTTGTTAGCATTAGCATAGTAGCACCCCACTGCTGTCATTACCTGGCGTTGTCCTACTATAGTCACCTTGCAAAATATTATATGATATGTTATTTGTAAGCCCCATTGGTTCATAACAATGCATAGGTCTTTTGGGCATGCCAGTGTCAAAGGTGAGCGTGAATGAGTTTTTTTGTTATTTTCCTTGTAGCATCATGAAGCTCAACCCGTTTGTAACGTCCTCCCGCCGCAAGAACCGCAAGAGGCACTTCAATGCCCCCTCACACATCAGGAGGAAGATTATGTCTTCCCCTCTGTCCAAGGAGCTCCGCCAGAAGTACAATGTGAGGTCCATGCCCATCCGCAAAGACGACGAAGTCCAGGTAATGCCCTAACACCTGAATTAACGTGTGCATTTGACAAGTGTGATGTTTAAATACTTGGTTTCCTATCTACAGGTTGTCCGTGGACACTACAAAGGCCAGCAGATTGGCAAAGTTGTACAGGTCTACAGGAAAAAGTATGTCATCTATATTGAGCGTGTCCAGAGAGAGAAGGCCAATGGTACCACAGTACATGTCGGCATCCACCCCAGCAAGGTGAGGGGTTTATGGTTTTGTCTTAAGAGTGAAAACTGTTTTTTAATGCACTTGATACAGTTTTTGCAGCGCTGGCTATTAGACTTGCAATGGTGTATTCTGCTTTTGAACACTTATGTTCAAAGTATATTGTTTAATGTATTTATTTTGTTTACATGTTTGAATATGCAAGATATTATTTTAAGATGAGCATTATCTATGATTTTTTTTTTTATCCAAATTATTTACACACTTAACCATACAATTGAGGCTCATACAAGAGAGACCTGGAGCTCACAACCATGGTGTGCTCACTGTAGGGAATGACTTTGCCCTGCTTACAATATAAAGGTACAAGAGTCAAAAGGGCTGTGGATACCTTATGTGGAGCCCCCATTTCACACAGCGTAATGTTTTTAAACTGCAGCTTAAATTTATCAATACTAATTTAAGAATCGCCCAGATTGTGCATTATCATAGATATTCAGCTCTTAGTCAACCTGTATTTATCATTATCTAGAGTGGTACGGATTCTTGTTCTCTTCAACTGACAAACTGTAACCTAAAATGTATTTCAATGGTTTAAATACTTGGATCAGCTCTAAATTCTGCAGATCTTAATCAGTGGTATTGTCTTTTGTTTGCCTGTTTAGCACCAATGTTTTCTGGTGTATGCTTTTGTCAATCATGGGGACATGACTCAGTAATCAGACACCACTATAGATGGGACAAGACCTTGTGACACAAGAACTTGTGATATAAAATTACCACTACATTGTTCACACAAGAGAAAAATGATCTGAGATGTTTCCCATGTTTACATTTGGATTGGACAAAGTGCTAGAGAGTTAAAGTTCTTTAGAAGGTGTAGTTCCAAAAAGCAGTGCTTCTGTTGCAGCAAAAATAAATACAAATTGTGAACTCAAGCTTACATTTTTAGATGGTAAATTTAGATGGTAAATTGTTGATCTCATCTTGTTCTTGTGGACCCAGTCTTCTCATTTTATGGGCATTATTATCCTACCCTTAGTGTTTTATGTCAGTTCATTTTTGTATAGCCCAAAATCCTAACAGTTGCTTGAACCACCAGAAGTCATTTTTTCTCTCCAAAAGATTGTTTACTGCTCTCTCACACTGATGCTTTTGACTAAATGTTGGAGGCAGCTCTTAATCTTATATGCATATTGGCCTTTTCATGTATACGCTTGGACAATTCCCTTTTACTCAAACAATTTACAGATTGATGCCTTTGTTCATCTCCATGTTTAATAAAGCCACTGCTTTTTGATTCTTTATACTGAAACTTAATATAGGCACATGTCTTAATGGATATTGTAGTATGAGGTTTTGAGTCAAAAGACCATTTAATTTAGAGGAACATTGGATTTTTTAATGTCCTGTGATTTATGCAGTGCTGCACCAGCCAGGAAGCAATATAAAACATACTTGAGCAAAATGTAAACATCGCTGTAAAGGTTTAACGACTTGTGGGAAAGCAGGAAATGTAAACAACTCTAAAGGCCAGAATGAAGCAGAGCTTTTTGATTTAATGCGTACACTTGGTTTAATGTCTATCAAAGTCCACATGTTTAAACACAGCAATGATCAAAACCTAATTTTTTAAACCGTTTTTTTTTTTTCCTCAGGTGGTGATCACCAGGCTAAAACTCGACAAGGACCGCAAGAAGATCCTGGAGCGCAAGGCTAAGTCTCGCGCTGATGGAAAGGAGAAGGGCAAATACAAGGAGGAGACCATTGAGAAGATGCAGGAGTGAACACGTTTTCAATAAATTGTATAAATTGACTTTGTTTGGCTCTTTTTTTCATGCTGACTTGGATTATGACGTTGGTTATCATAAAAGGATGTAATTTATACAATGGCCAGTTTTAATATGGTTATTAATGACTGTCTGCAGGCTAATATTTATAATGCCCTTAATATTTGAAGGCCACTCTCAAAATGAACTAAATTAAGTACCAAATTTAAAAATATAAACTTTGTCTCTTAAATGTTGATGACAGTATGAGAGTTAAGAGTGACTGGATGCCCCACCTAGATGGGCTATAATGCAAATAGTGTGTGACTGTACAAAACGAAGGTAAATTCTAGATGTCACAATTTTTGTAACTGTCAAAAACACTGTTTAGAATCTACAGTCTCATTCAGCTCCAACGCTAGTCTTGTGCAGTTTTGCATAATGGCCAGCAAGTGTCGCTATTACACTTTTTTTTTTGCTATTTTCCTTTATTGAAGTTTAATTTTTGTATTTTCAGCTTTTGTTAACTTATACCTATAACATTTATGTCACTCCCTAGAAGTTAAGAGGCGCATGTGCTCTGGTCATACCCATCTTTACTTTTTTTTTTTTACATAATATGCCATAGGAGAACATGAGCCACCTCTCACTTCCTCTGCGCTGGTGACTGGTCATGTGATAGGAGAGGTTTTCGTCGTGTAGCAGAAGTGAGCGCAGAAGTTGTCTTTAAAGTTTGATAATTGCTGACAAATCTTCTTTTTCGCAAATCTAAACATGGCGGAGCTAAGTTTTGTTATTTCCATGTGTGTAATGACTCTGTTTTGGGGGATCGTCGGCGGAGTTGTACCTTGGTTCATCCCCAAAGGACCGAACAGAGGGTGAGTTTGTTAGCTTTCACTAGCTTTCAAATGCTAAGCTAATAAAGTTGTTGTTCTGTTGTTATGTGTTGCTTTCTAAGCCATTCACTTCTAAATAAACTTACGACTGAACACAATCTAAACAAACAAATTGATCAGGGGATTTATTTAATTTTTGTTTTAGCAGAATTTTGGCATGACACAAACTGTAAAAACATGGCATACACAGACTGAAGTGCAACCAAAAATATAGCTTCTGTTCCTTCCACTTCCCATTTCCAAACGCATTTGGACAATTTGTCATACTGACGTGCTATAGTTCTTATTTAATAATCGATAACAATTGTTTCTCTCTCTTTTATTTCAGGGTTATTGTCACAATGCTGGTTCTAACTTCTGTCTGCTGCTATCTGTTGTAAGTATTGAGTTCTATTTTTCAATTGATCATGTGAAGTCAATTGTAAATACAGTGTGTGCCAAATGCATGTCAGTTTTGTCTTATGTATAACCTGTATAAATTTCAATGAACATCTAAATTATTTACAACTCACTTACACGTAAATGAGGGAGTTGAGTCATGTTCCTTGTTAAGCAGACAGAAGGGGGCAGTGGATACAAGGATACATGGTTAAAGCATGACAGCACACAGGGCACACTGGCTCAGATCTTGTTGCCTACATTATAAATGCGGTGTCTGCACTAACTGGCTGTCATGTTGCCTCAGTAGCCTACCACTAAGTGTGAATATTAATGTTGCAATGTACAGATTTATATAAGTTATAAAGAGTATTATATGGTCACTTTTCCCTTGAATTCAAGTAGAGTTCATTGTTTCAAACCCAGTCACATAAAGTGTATTTCGTCCTCAGTGTTCATGTTTTCAGTCTATATATTCTGTATGTTGTATTTTGCAGCTGGCTTATTGCAATTTTGGCTCAACTAAATCCACTCTTTGGACCTGCCCTGCGGACCGATATCATCATGTATCTCAGTTATCGCTGGCCGTAGAACATAGAGGTGCGTAGCTATTTAAACCACATGCATTGCTCTAATGCTTCTCCCAAAATAATGTTTTTGTAAAAAAAACACAAAATAGTGTTTTCGTCCCTTCATTTAATAAAGGACTTTAATATGCTCAGTCGGAGTGCCTCGGGTTTGTACCTTACCCATTTTAAATTTTTTCTCTAAGGGTAATTTTCTGTACTAAGACCACTGTCTTAACCCTCGTAGAGCACCTGTACTGTTATTTTTTACTCTTCTAAGACCCAGTGAAGCGCTCTACCTCTCTTGCTTTATCTAATGTTTTTGTAATTTCCAACAGGATAGAAAGGTCTGGTACTGGCAGAAACCTTTTCATCATTCCAACTGTGCAGCCTTCAATAAGGATTTATTTGTTGTGCCTTAAATTTATATCCAGAAAACTGAGGCCTTATCTCATCGAATGTGCTTTACATTTGTGGAACGCAACCGACACTTTGGAATAAGACACTGCTGTGTATGTGTGTATTGTTGTTAATATAAATTAAAAGTTGTGACTTGTTGCTGTAATGTACTATATGTGACCCTTTCAAATGTGTACCTGCTTAGAATGGACTCATTGTGATTTGTTTGTAAACTAATAAACACATGAAAACGTGTTTTGTAGTTTGATATTTATTTATTCAAACAGATTCAGGTTTATTTGTATAGTTAGTAATTAAAAAATAAAAAGTTTGAGTTTTTACTTTAGGCAAAAAATAGTTATGTTTTTTGTCCTCTCGCTTCCCGTAGCTGTAGTTGTCTACGTTGGCAACATGGCGTCCTCAGATGTCCACGTACGAATATGTGAACAAGAAATACTGAAATATGACTTGGAAATCAAGGCTCTCATCCAGGTGCGATTTGTTCTCTGAGATTAAAGAACAGCTTTTCGTAATGCCATGATAGTATGAGCTGTCATGGAGAAATATATTGTTTTTGTTAGAGAATCTCAAGTGCTAGAGCGCTGCGTTAACATGCTCTCGCCTAAATAACTACACGCTTGTTCAGTTAGCCTGGTGATGATGTATGACACCGCTGTTACTATATTACAATAAAACTATAGTCTGTTTGTTATTTTTATAGGGATTTTAAGGAGAGGATGTTTCATGACTTTGTATTCTGCCCAGCAACTTGTGTGTTCTTTAATAGTGTATTTCCATTATATGTCTTATGTAATGTAATGCAACTAACAAACTAAATCAAATTAAATCTTATTGCTAGGACATTACTGGCTGTGATGGACCCCATAGCAGGCTGACAGAACTGAATACAGACGTAAAAAAGAGTTTCCACAACCTCAGATTGCGCATTCAGGTGATACATCTTTACCCAGTCTACGATTCTAGTAATATAGGCCTACTGTAACCAAGTGCACTATGACAGGACCTTGAGCAGATGGCAATGGAGCAGGACAAAGAGTCGGACAAACAGGCTTTGATAACTCAGGTCGAGGGCCACAGAAAACAGATGCTGAGGTGAGAAAGTGATTATTCTTTCAACATGTGTCACTGCTGCTGTGTCAACTTCACAATTTATAGTTTTCTGATCTGCTCTGCTTTTGTGATTGCAGTAACCAGACAGCTTGGAGGAAAGCCAACCTCGCTAGCAAACTGTCCATTGACAATATGGAAAAGCAGGCTCTACTTAACAGGGGAGATAGTGCTGTGAGGCAGAGGTGAGTTGACAGCTGGTCCTATGTGATATCGTTGTGAACTGTTGGGGAGTTTGACATGTCTAAATAAAAAAAAAAAAAAAAAAACAACAACTGTGTGCTTGCAAAAGTAACTCTTTACTCTTGGCCTAATGTATTTGTTAAATGTTTTGCATTAGAAAAATGACCAAAGAAGGCCTGGCCCAGACTACAAGCAGCATCACAGAAAATCTCATGAGTATAAGCCGGATGATGGCACAGCAAGTTCAACAAAGTGAAGAGACTGTGAGCACTCTAGGTTAGTGAAACTAAATAGTTTATCAGATTATTAAATATGTGCCCTTAAAAACTTAATTTCACTTTGAATGTATTAGTAAATATTTGCATTTTTGCTTTTTGTCCAAAGCAACCTCTTCAAAGACAGTCCAGGAGACCAATGAGGAGTTTAAGACGATGACTGGGACGATACAGTTGGGAAGGAAACTCATTACGAAGTACAACCGCCGAGAGCTCACTGACAAACTGCTCATCTTTTTGGCTCTGGCACTATTTCTGGCTACAGTGCTCTACATCCTTAAGAAGCGTCTGTTCCCCTTCATTTAGACCAGGTACCCATAGGAGACGCACATCTTATATTTCATATGTGTTCTGAACTCCCTCACTCCAGAGACATAGATTTATTTGATTTGCTTATTTTATTCAAATGTTTTAATTATTGATGCTATGACATTTGAGGATATTGCGACTGAATTCCTGAATACGTTAAAGTGATGTTGAGCATTACAGAATGACAAAATCTTATGTAATATAAATCGGACCACTAATTTTAGTGTTTTTGTTGAGAATGTAGATCATTCATTTATTTAATATATCTAATACACACCAAAAATGTACTGTACTGAATACTGTATCTTACAACGCTTGTGTTACAGCAACAATCATTTGTTAATTGCTAAGTGTTATGACCATGTCAGCCCTTATACAAGCATCTATATTTTTAAGAAGGTAGCTCATGGTATAAAATATTTTTACGTTTCTTCTAAAAATTTTAATTGTCAACTCAACTATTTGAAAAGTATAATAATTTTCTTCACCAATTTGTGCCCTTGGAGACAAGTTGCTTTGCTGAGCAAACATGGTAATTTGACTTATTGGTTTGGTCTCCACTCTGCTGCCGAGCATAAAACCAGTGGCCCTGGTCGCCCTGGTCGCCCTGGCACAGATAGAGCCGCATGCATCCCTGTCTTTCTTCAGATAAGACCCGGAAAAGCAGATTATTCTGACCGGTTTCCCGCCTCCTGCTCCATTGCAGAGGGAGGATATTTTTAGTTTGTATGGCTTTGTTATCTGACGTTGCCTTTTCAACACCTCAGAGGAGAGGGTGGCCAGAGGAGCTACATGACCTTGCTCTTCACATGACAATTGCCTGGCATTGCCATTATTTGAAATATTTAAAATATACATTATTATACACAGGTTTCTACTGTATTAATTTTCAATAAACATGAGCTTTTGTGGCACAATCTCTGAGTATGTCCTGAGTTTATTTTTGTTTGGGACTTTTGTGTATTGCCTGAGTAGAGGACAAGTGTCAGTGGAGAGATGCCTAAGAATCTCTTACTCATATAAAGTGGAGGCTGTTGGGCAGAGCCAGTTTGTATAACTGTGCACTTAAACTCAGCCTCTGCCTCTTGGGCAAACAAATTGCACTATTCTTTCATTTGACACAGTGGCAGTGTCCAAGAAGGGTTTGCGTTCTGCCCAGAGTAGATTGAAATCCTGTTGCAAATCTGCACCATAAAGGCAGGGCTTTTTAAAGCTGTTGGTTATCATTAGTAGATTTTGTATTTTTAGATACTGTTTTAGTATATATATATTTTTTGTTTAAAATCGTAATAGATGATAGCAGATAAATGTCCTAAAAATTCAAAATAGCCCCGTCCAATTTATTCCACAAAACAAATTCCTTTCAGTAATCAATCAAATAAGATGCATTCATTTCAGTAATAATTGCATCAATTGTATTTTCCAGTGACATAAACCTAAAACATTATAGGTCAAGGTCATGACTGGCTGCTGGTTCTGTCCTGAGCGCTAAACTCCGAGTTCCCGACAGTAGATCGTAAAAACATGTAAACTTTGAACAACCTTTCACCCTGTTTAAGCAGAGTGAAGGACGTTTCTTAATGACCACTTCAGCATCTATCAAACACACATGACTTTTTACAGATTGTATAGACATACATTCAAAGTATTAAACCATTTAGTGCACTAAATGGTTTAATACCTTTAATTGCTGTAGTATCAATAATACCATTGTTAACTAAGGGCGGAAATACTGACCGTTGCAACCATGACATTGGAGATGAAACCATGTCAATGTTTCAGAAGTGCATTTTATGTTATAACATCGGATTTTTCTGTTGGACAAAAAAGACTCAAAAGTTAATAAACCTTGGTAAACCTTGGACAATGATTAAAGTTGGGCTCAAGTGTTAGCTCTGAATATATTTTCCAAGCTAAAATATCTTATTCTACGTTATATATTTCAGTGCCACAAACCAGTAAAACGTGCTAGCAAAACAGAAGTTCGAGTAAATAAATAATAGTCTAGTCAAACTTAATAAAGCCTCGCGTGGACACTTTTCCAAACGCATGCAGTCCTCTGTAAATGGATCTATGGCCCAATGCGCTTCCTCACCACGTCCTGATGCCGTGCAGAGAGGACACGCCGCTGGAGGAGAAGCTCTGAACTGGAGCCAGCTCTCCGAAGTTCATGTAGCTGCTGCTGGACGAGCCCTGCACAGTTTGCGCGCTGGATGCAGGGTAATTACAGGTGTAGTTCGTGTTGCACCCAGGGCTCGTGTAATTGGTGAAAGTGGGGTAGTTGTTGTAGGGAAAGTAGGAGGGATTATAGGCCGCAGAGTCCGCAGCAAGGCACGGCTTTCCATCGCGCACCAGTACCGGGACCGAGACTCTCCTGGGCGGCGGCAGGGACACCATCTCCAGGCTCTGGTCCTGCCGCTGCCGCTTACACTTGTAACGTCGGTTCTGGAACCAGATCTTGACTTGTGTCGGAGTGAGCTTGAGCACTCCTGCCAGGTGGTCCCTCTCTGGGGCCGACAAATAGCGCTGCTGGCGGAAGCGCCGTTCCAGCTCATGCACCTGCGCCTGGGAGAAAAGCACACGGGGTTTTCTGCGCCTCCGAGGTTTTAGAGGCCGCTCCTGATCATCTGGCTTTAGGACGTCGGAGGAATCTGCTCCGAAATCCTCTGTGGAGACCAAATAATAGAATGAAAAGTATTATGATTTTTTTTTTAACTCTCTCTCGGTTTTCCTTATGAGCATTAGAGACATTAAGCAAGAATTACGCACGAGTTTCCATAAATTATTCTTAATAAGAATCATATTTAAATGATCGATATTTGTTTATCCCTGTTCTTAATACACTATAACAATCTTAATCCATCGCTTCCACATAAAAGTGCTCCCGAAACCAATAGAAATGTCTACTGATACTGCCTTGAATTAAATCAATGAATGGCCTATTTAAAGTTTCTCAAAAATTCTATTTCTTCAAATGTCTTTTCATTTTTCTGTGTTATTTCTAATAGTCGATACATACATTTACTCCATTGTAAAATACGTAAAAAAAAATAAAAAAATATATATATATATATATATATATATATATATATATATATATATATATATATATATATATATATATATATATATATATATATAATTTCAATTGTAAGAAATAAAAGAGCCTATTTTGGGAATGATCAATTATACTAAATATTTTGCTGTAAGACCTCATTGTCAGTAATTATACAATTGTCTGTTAGAGATTTGCACATGCAGCCGCCTTTCCAATTGATCTCTTTTTTTATTTTACTTTTAAAATTATAATTAATATCACAATTTCATGTGGTAAGTAATGATTGAATAAACCAGTAGACTGGAATAGGTATCAGCCTGATAAGTTCATCATTTTATTGAGGCCTATGCCACTCCACAGACATTGGAAAATACATTCATTCATTCAAGTGCCAATTGTTCTGTAGCATATCTTTTGCGGGTTTTGAACCTATAATAGAGCAACGTTTATTTTTATTATTATTATTTTTTAACAATAAAAGCTCTATATCTGCTTTAGTACAACTTGCAATTGTTCTATGAAATTTAGCACCAGTTTTAACTTTACACACAGGTTAGAAGCCCATTGCCTACTGATAATTTTATATCTGACCTTTTGTGATTTTCTCTTCATACCCGTCCGTGGTCATGTCCTTCTCCAGATCTATGTCCAGGACAGATTTCCCATAAAAGGCGGTGGTAAAGTTGAGCGCTGGAGCTCCTCTGCAGCCGCTTCCCTTGGCCTCGTTGAGATCTTCCCCAAAAAGCGCCATGTCCCGCAGAGATTCGTGCTTCAGCTGAGCCTGCATCATGCATGAGGAGGAAGAGGACGAGGATGAAGAGGAAGATGCGGCGCACGCGTCCAGTTGAGACGCCAGGACGCTGTGGGCCTGCTCCAGGTTTAAGATGTCCTTTACGGAGAAGGGAGTGGACGTGCTGGGACTGGGGAACATGGCTTATGGAGTCATTGACGGCAACACGAATTCAACGTCCCTCCTCTGGCTCCGGCTCGTGTTTACTGCGCTCAAGTGGCCGTTTGGTCTACGGCTTGGCTGTAGTGTGCATTTTGAATGTCAACCTCGGGTCTAAACTTTGGCTTGGCCTCC